>NC_044199.1:15804111-16135183 GCF_900880675.1 Sparus aurata
ATCTCCAAAGTGGATTCATCCTCTTGGGACCACAAGTGTTGGCACAAAATTGAGCTGACTGACTAAACAAGCAACAGACTGTCACTGTGAAAAAAACAGAGTTTGATGAAACAACATACGGAAACCAGCCTCTGAAGCAACTAATTGTGCTGCTTTTTTGCAAACTGGCAAAATATCTTTACTTGTGTGGAGACGTTTGTTCCTGATGAGGACAGACAAACACACACTCAAAATATACCCCGAATAAGCGTGAGGAGTCGCACCACTCTAATCAAGAAACAGTAGATGTGAAGTGTATGAGCACCTGTAACTTTAGACTAAAGCTAACAAACACAATGTGAGGATGTGTGAGAAATGCAAGGCAGCAGTAATGGGTGGAAAGGAAACGGGTGGCGTGTAAGAGATTTATTAACCTGTTGCCAATGATAACAGCTAACAAACCGATTATCAAGGATCACCTGCATTCAGGTATGTGCACCAAATGTGTTGCGCATGATGTGTTCTGCAAAGATTTAACTCTGTAGAGTAGCAGTTACACCATTTATACATTATTTGTGAGGCACAGGTAACCTCTCATATAATGTGATCACTGGTGTTTAACTATAATTGTTTTGCTTTGCGTTCTCTACTGTATATAAATTGCCAAAAAATTATTACTACCATCATGATATTCGTGTAAGGAAATGCTGTTTTTTTCCATTTCCATTTGTTTTGAGTTAAAAGCTGTGGGGTAATATGACCTTAAAAAAACACTACCAAGCATCAAACTGTTATTGAATAGCTATTTTCATCAAACTTCATGGTTGCGTTATCATAATTTGGAACAAGCGTTCTGGAGTTCATTTACTTCCCAACGTTTCTGCTCAGTCATATGAAAACACACAAGTGCTGACTAGATTAACTTTGTTCCATGTTCATTCTAATTGGTATTTTTTACAGTAATTGCTTCCAGTGGTAGCTGGATTCTTTTTTTTTTTTTTTTGCCCCGCAGCGTGCAGCTTGACTCACTGGCAGTTACAAAAGTGATTGCATCCAAGATTGTCTGAAAAAAAAGTCCACTTGACCGAAAAAAAAGCCTTCATAGAACTCTGAGATCATTTCCCCTAAATTATTTAGCACCCACTCTGCTTCTCTGGCTCCGTCATCCATTTCTGTAGGGAAGTAAAATCTACACTCTCCTGACAGTATTAACCAATATTTACTATGCACTGCCTCACCACACACGTATTTAATTTTCGTGTAGAGAGCATAGCACTTTTCAGAAAAGGGATATCTTCATTAAAATATCTGCCACATTTATGATCACGGAGGTGGATCTGTCGTATTTAAAGTTGTTGAAGGACGGAATAAAGTGCTTCTATCCTGCAAATCTCTTGATGTCGTAAAACTATGTGCTAACTTACTAAATTGTCCTGACAGGTGCAACAGCACCAACAGGTGACTAAGTGAGATGTCACTGAAGCCCAGTTTGTGCATGCCCACACTGCTCTGAGGATAGGTGTTATCAGGCACCATAACTTAAAACACCTGTGTGGGTGCTTTAAGTCAAGACAGTTGTTTGAATTTACATAATCCTTACTTTCAGTATCTGCCTTCCAGCACTCTTATGTTTTCTGTTTTAGTATGTCTGCCTTTTGTTACTTTGCGAATCCTTCAGAAGACAACGCTTGAGATGCTGAGCTTTTTATTTTTTTAATCTCACAGTGCAATTCGGAGAGAGCCTCCCATAGTTTACCTCAGTGCTGGACTTGTTTAATGCCAACACCAGGTTTTTAATACCTGTCTCAAAGTCAGTTTCCATTCTGTGAAGGGTTAATGGTGAGCTCAGAGCAGTCAGGCCTCTCAGCTGGAGCCAACCCTGATCAACGCTGGTAGTAGGAGCCCAGTTTGCATGACTCCCTGCTGTTACTGATGGGCGGAGAAACAGGGAAAATGCACTCACAGGCTCGGTGGGAGCAGCTTTCCTCCTCACTGTTGGTCTCTTCCCAAAACATCTGCAGTTAAACCATAAATGTGGTACATAACATATTTTGATGAGCCCCAAAGGCATTTTTTGAGATGCTATGTAATTGGTGAGTAAATTCTTTATGGCACATTTTACGTATGCGCTCTCGTGACCTGTTACTGTGACTCGCGTTGTGGAATTACAACCACATTTGGAACACACATGTAGACTGTATATCAATTCTGACTGGCCCTGCCAAATGTTATGGTATTTCATCTATAGGTGGCACTACATCAGCGTGACAAATCTAAATGGCCACAACTCAGTAGTTCTAAGTTTGAATAACTTGTTTGCATAACTCAGCCTTGTATGAAGCCCAGATGTTCACAGCCAGTACAACATTTTTAAGAACTTAACTTTTTGGTTTTGACTTTGTTAGTATACAAAATCTATATGTGTATATATATATATGTGGCCTCTCTCCAGGTCTCTATGGTGGAGAGGAGGTGCTGTGGCTCCAATCCTACTCAGTGGGCGACACCTGAAGCTGCTCAGCTGTCCTCCTGGATCCATCCTCCTCACTTAGGTTTTAATACCTATATTTGTCATCATATTTGTTAATAATATGATTTCCTGCGGTGAATCTATTCCGTAAACATTACATCTACGGTACGTACGTACTCTTCTGAGGTTTCTTCCCTTTTTTCCCATGTTTAAAGGGGTTTTTTTGCAAGGGAGTTTTTCCTCATTCAAATCAAGGTGCAGATTGTAAAATCCCTAGAAGCAAATGGTGATTTTTCGATATCGGGCTATATAAATAAAATTGACTGCAAAACTTGACAGTCGGTGGCAGAGAAGTTATCCAACACCCACCCCTCATTCATCCTCCGCTGAGGCCAACTCTGACTCATCGAGTCACACACAGCCGTGAATCAGATAGAAAAGGCCAGAGTGGATGGTGTGTGCACTGTATGTGTGTGTGTGTGTGTGTGATGTATGCGGGGCAGTGGGCGGAGGTGCCAGGAGTACAATAAAAGGTTTTAATATGTCCTCAACACTACATCAACGCAGAGCCTCTGTGGCTGATAGCACTGTCCAGATGTTTATCTCTAATCAATATGAGCACAAAGAGATTACACCAAAGTCTTATCATCTGTCATCTATTACAGCGGGGCCCCAGTAAATATACTGTTGTAGTCTGCACTACCTGTTGTGTGTGTGTGTGGGGGGGGGGGGGGGTAAATCCTGCAGTAGTCAACTGACTGAGCAGCGCTGAGTTCCAGTGGCAGCGGTCCAGTCAAAGCTGATGTGATGATGATGAAGTGAGCTCAGTCGACTGTGCCCTTCCCGAGCTTGGTAAGTGGCATCATGAAAGCACTCCAACATGTAAGGGCATATCTGATTTGCAAACCAAATACCCTCAGCCAAAATGCTCTCTTTCAGTTGTTCACAAGTGGAGTATATTAAAGAACCATTTGACACTAAATTATACCCGTTTTTTTTTATTTTTTTTTATGCAGCTGACACAAGCTGCAGATAAACTGACAGAATGATACGTTAAACATTTCTCATTGAATCTGCTGCCGTCTTGAGATCAGACTGACAGAGGTTTCTAAAAAATGAATACGGCCGCTGTAAACATGTTGTAATTTCCATGCTCTGCTTTTTTTCCCTACATAAATTCACATGATTGAAAACCTGAATTCCAGAAAGAGCTTTTTTTCTTGTTGTTAAGTGATACAAGGCAGTTTTTCACAGAATGATTCATTTTCCCTTCATCAATACAAAACACTCAAAGCCCCATAATAACAAAGAATTCAGGATTCTAGAATGTTTTGTGAACTTAAAAAGAAAAAAGGTGAAATGTCACATCCAGTGAAATGCAGTTCAGAGTGATTAAGAATGATTTGAGGAAGTTTTGAACAACTGGTACTCTTCCTGGAACTGGACACAAGACAGGTGGCTAAGAAAGTGATGGTCACTCTAGTTGAGCGCCAAAATTCCTCTGAGGAGATGGGAGATACTGCAAGAAGAACTGCCATTAGAGAGTCTCTCCTCACTGACAGACGCATGAAAATTCACTTGGAGTTGATAAAAAAAAAGCACCTAAAGGAAACTGAAAGAAACAAGATTCCTTGGTCAGATGAAACCAAACAGTTTGGACTCCGTTCTAAGCTTCATATTTGGAAATTTGCCACCTGTGTAGTAACACACTAACAGCTAAGCGTGGTGGTTGCCGCATCATGCTGTTAAGGTGTTTTCAGTTTGAGGGAGAGCAAAATAAAGCACAGTATGGAGATATTATGAATGAAAACCTGGTGTAGAGCATTCAGGACCTTAGACAATGATCCTACAAACACAGGAGTGGCCTATCACAGTGAATTTCTTTGGGCAATGCAGTATCACAGCACAGCAACGTGACTCAATTGTGCACATTGGCACAAATTGTCCACATTTTGTGACACGCAAACAAGCTTGTAACGGAAAATGTGTGTCCAAGTCTTGTGAATTGTACCTTGTACATACAAGTGATTTCTATCATGTAATGTATGTCACTGAATTCACAATGTTTTCCATAACCTTAACAAAAGTGAATCCTATAGATTATTTTTTGTGACTGTTTAACAGATTGAAAATATCTTTTCCTAACCTTAACCAAACTGCTTCGGTTGCCTAAACCTAACCACAGACTGGGTGCAACCCTCAATTTTTGTGTCCCAGTCCTGGAATTTGTACAGACGCCGTCCACCCTGACCACCTCCCTGGGACTTCAGCAAGGTTCAGAAATGCTGTGTTCCAAGAAATGCGGTGCAGATTCGTACATGTAAACTAATCCTCTAGTTTATATTTTGAGACAGTTTCATGAACTGCTGTGATACCATGTTGCCATGAATGGCCATGCTTGAACCCAATCAAACCTGTTCCATGGTTCCTATCCAGCCTGAGAGAGGATTTGCAGAGAAGAAAAGCAGAAAATCCACAAACCCAGGTGTGTAGAGCTTGTGACATCATATCCAAGTACTCGAGAGACTGTAATCACTGCCAAAGGTGCTTCAGCTAATTCTTATGTCAATATTATCTTTCTGTTTTTTTCACTTAAAAAAATTTCCATGACCTGTTTCTGCTTTGTCGTTTCAGGGTACTGAGTGTCTACTAATTATTTTGGCGTATAAAAATAAAAAGTGACAAATCTGGATACTTTCTGAATGCACAGTGCAAGCTGAGACACAGCTTATATCTAGTAAATCCCATTCCGTGCAGGAAATGGTGCAAGCTGATCACACATTACAGCACACCGACCATATTGCCCCTCAGAACAAGACACTCTACACAGTAAATGTAAGACACAGATGCAGGCATGCATAATGCATGAGTGTTGAGCAAGTGTTCACATTGCAATGAGAGTGTGCTATGTTGAGAGTATTTATGGCATATTGCACCATGAATAATGACTTCAAACACACAAACAGTATGTACAGACACACACACACACACACACATTTGCATGTACATTGATGCACACATGTCTGAAGACACACACACAACAATCTAGTTTCTGCTGGCAGCACAGACGAATGTCTTCTTGGCAGCTGAGAACCTGTATCAAAGTACCTGCTTGGCTTGCACTGAGCAAGTAATGACATGTACATGGTATTATTGCATGCATTAATAGAAATGTACACTACAGTCCTTACTGGGCTGTCAGTTCTATTCAGTGTTAATGACATGAAGTCATTACTGTGCTGTTCTTTACATCCAGAACAGATTTAGTGCATACTGCATGTATTGATCAGTGAGCAGAGGAGGATACTGTATCCGTCAGGATTCTCTGTTGGGAGAAGACTGTTTACAGAGGCCTTGAATGCTGCAGCTGGTAAACTTATTGACCAGGAGCAAGTATGTTCAAATAAACCCTGCTCATGAATATTGACCAGAGTCCCATAAAATATTGAGTGTGCTGTGCTTGATCCTTCGATGTGTGTATTTGTTTGTTTCCCTACAGATGCTCTGATGGGAGGGTTACTTTAAGATGTATTTACATCAATGTTCGCTGTAAATAGTCTAGAAGTCATTCAGTATTGAAATGAAACGGTTAGTTTCATGATTAGATTGTGTGATTAGTACCTTGTGAAACAACTCTCTAAACCCTGTAATGAAACTCAATTTCCTTTCACATTTTATTCCTCATTTAATGGTTGACCTTATTTAAATTGTAATCTCATTCACAGACTCAATGAATTCTGAGTTTCTGGTGAACTTCATTTTCGCGGGAGATAGTTAATATTTAAAACGCAATGTGACTAAGCAAACTGCTGGAACAACGATCACAAATGTAAACCTTAACAAAGCTTATCATGCATCTAATCACCAAAATCAAATTGAACTTTAATGGAAGAAAATATCATTTAATCACTTAATGATATCAGGATTCCATTCCATTTCAATGGAATAGTAAATGAACTTGCATTTCTATAGCGTTTTTTTTCCCAGTCAACTGACCGCTCAAAGCGCTTAACAACACTTGTCACATTCACCCATTCACACACACGTTCATACACTGATAGCGGAGGCTGCCATGCAAGGCACCTACTGCTCATCAGGAGCTATTTAATTTACATGTATTTATGTATTAATTATAGTTTGCGACACAAGCAAAAGTTACATAATAAAGACTTTGATCACACAAGTATGTGAGCTTTACATTTTTTTTAGATATCAAATATCATGCTCTGATTCAGAATCTCAATGTATGAAATACACTATTTGACCTCACTTGTTTCACAACCTACCGTGAGTTGCCTTGACCTGTGGCTACTTTCTGGAGCTCAGAGTTTGACATTTATGAGCCGGAAATCGAATTGAGACTCGTACCTGACGAGTTAAGTGACTGAAACGAGGTCCGTTGTGTCTCACATCTGTTGTTTGTTTGAAATAGAGCCCGGCGATATTCATCAATCACGCCGCTGCTTTACAGTAATTTACACGTTTCTGCAAGTGTTGCACTTTTTCCGGCATGATCAACTAATGTAATGAGCTCGATGCAGAGAGCTGAGGGGCAAGGTGGGAAGGGCGCTGATGTGTGTTGGTGGCGGTGCTGATGGGGCAATGAAATCCCATCATGAGGAGTGGAGACCTACTGGGTGGTAAACAGGCCTCGATATCAATCAGCTGAGGAGGAGGGGTGAACACATGGGCTCTGGAGCCTCCTCCATCCCACACACTGCCTCCAATTAAACAATTAGGGGCCGAGGCTGCTCTAATTGGAACCATGGCCGGTCCTGCTGCACAAGGGCCTCCACTACGTCAACAGCACTTCAGCCACCCTGCTCCATGACACTCAGCGTGCCCTTGAGTTGAACCCTAACATCCCCATTGCTCTCTGTCTCACTGCCCCCTCCTGCTCCTTCTCTCCCTCTGTCTGTGTCTGCTTGTTTCTCTCTCTGCTTCTGTTTCTGATCTAATTGCAGCCGTCCATATGGAAGGTGGGAAAACTGCTGTGTCTGCAAACCTGGATGTATTTCCTGTGGCTGCTGTGTCCTTTGTTATGGCACAAGCTGCCATGTTATCCAAGAGTAAGCATCCAGGATTGCCAGCAATATCTTAATGTACATGACACTATGTGTAGTCTCTTGCGCGTGTCCTTTTTAAATTTAATTTCCCCATTTTACGAGACGGAAACAGTCGTGACTGACATCCATGCATGTTCGGGAGAAATAACTCCACACTGAAGCAGACATGAATAATTACTCCAGTCTGAAACATGGTGTGAATGTTGCTTCCTAGGATGTGGCCCGTCCCTCACTGTGAAGAAAATGACAAAGCACCGTGTCACAGAGGAATGCCGGGCATGTTGTTGCCAGTCACCCAGGTCAGCTTCCTGACAGCGGGCCAGTTTTTACGGTTTTGCTGACTGCTGCTTTTGATGGTGTAATTGTGACAATGATCTCATTCTCTGCCTGGTCTCAAGGAGCTCTGTGCTCAGCCTTCTTCCAGGCGACTGGCAGCCAGGAGGGAGAGGTGGGGGTGCACATTTCATTAGCTTTCAATTCATATTGAATTTATTAATCCCATGCTGGTTCTGCAGGGTGGAAGGCTGCTTAAGAAGGGGAAAATATCTTCGATATAGACACCTTTTCCCTCCATCTGCTTGCAATGTGTGTGCGAAAGTGTATGAAAGAGAGGAGGGAAGGGAGGGAGGGTAAGGAACCAAGAAGGCAGGAAGGGAGAGGGAGAATAACAATGACAGCCTAACAACAAGGGCTTGTGAAAAGACTGCAGCGGGAAAAAGTGTGTCAGATCATTTACCAGCGGGGATGCACGACTTCGTCTTTTTAAAGGCAGCAGCCCTGCAGAAAGGCTCTTGTCTAGTCAGCACTGCAACAAAGGCACAGCTACGGCTTTATTTGTGTGCCTGGAATGTTCCTGCGCGCACAGGGGCAGCACCCGAACAACTAACCCCTCAGCTCCATCAAGGCAGGGAACATGGCGTTAACCTCAGCCAGACCTCACCCCGGATAGAGAAGCAAAGCATTGTTGCAACAACTGAGCTGACAGGCACTTCACTCTATTTAACTACAGAAGTGACTCAACAAAGAGCAGCTCTCTGCCTAACTGCCTCTGAATAACACTGTTTGACGTCGTTCTGAAGAGACTCATGTTGTAGCACACTGGTCCCGTTACAAAGCATCTTGTAGGGTTGGATTTGAGCAGGTGTCAGCTGACAAAGAGCTGAAGTTCATCCATCTCTTGTAAAGACAGTTACAAGCAGATAGCCATTATGTTTTCATGCTTTAATGCCTTGTTGACCCGCTACACTACCCAGGACTAGGCTTTTTTTTTTTTCCGTTTGAGCACTTGCGGTTCACAATCTGCTTTGCCTGACCCCTCACTCGGCAAGCCTTCACACACTCCAGCCCCGGCTGCTCAGACGGAGGCTGAGGGCATAGAGCCAGCCTCTCTGCTTCCTCAGCACTCTGCAGCCCTCTCAAGCTAATGACGAGGGGCTGCTCCCACTTTGTCACACGTAGAACTCTCAATCTGGCATTTCTGCGCTGGTGTCTGTGCAAGGGAGGGGCTGGGAGGTTCCCATTCAAGTTGAAGCAGCGTCAAGTCTTTGTACAGTGGCAGCAGAATAGGGTGAAATGTTTGAGTAGAGCAGTTTTGAAGCATTTTAGAATGGATTTTCTGCCTATATGATATGCAAAAATTCTGCATAAAAAGGTCTAAAAACGACTAAACCTCGTGTTGAGTTGTGTACTTACGTTATCCCAAAGGTTTCCATCAATTTTGGGAATTTTATTCAAGGGTACATTGTGGTTCATTTGGTCGCCTGTTGCTATAGCTTCTGGGAAAACTTAAGATGATACATCAGACAGTGAGGAAGGAAATCGGCTAAATTGACCGAACATACAGTGAATAGCAGAAAAGTAAAACTGTATTATATTGCCTCGTCCTTGAACATTTCTACCTGAGTCAGATATATTTTTGTCAGCAATGGTGGTTGCTGATCCAACACTACTTCACAAACTCATCAACCGATATTTTTTGTCCCCATCAGAAATCACAAATCACATACTGTGTGTTGTGTGTTGCCATACAAAACGTATTAGGCCATTGGATGTATTTCTCTGCACACCTGCCAAGCAGATACCCCCGCATGCTTGATCTGACAGAGATCAGACCATCCCAGCAAGACCTGTTGGACCTGTAGTCCTCCAGCTCACACCACCAGCCATCAGAGTCAAATATTCCATTTCTTTGTAATTCGTTAAATCATAAGGAGGTTCCGGACTGCTGTAGCTCAGTGGGTAGGGCAGGTCGGCTAGTGATCGGAAGGTCGTTGGTTCAAATCCCTGAGCTGCGCTGCATGTCGAAGTGTCCTTGAGCAAGATATGGAACCCCAAATTGCTCCTGAGGGCCCTGTGATGAGCTGGCGACTTGTCCAGGGTGTACCCTGCCTTCGCCCGGAGACAGCTGGGATTGGTTCGAGCAACAAACCCTGCGACCCCTTGAAAAAGGGATAAAGTGGTTACAGACAATGACATGACATAATGAGGTTCCTGAACAGTTCTCTAGAGTCTGTTTTTTTTTTTTACTTCGTGGTGTGCATTTTATTCATTCAAAGGGCTGGGGGATTTCCCTGTTGTAGCCTTTACAAATGCAATTTTTCTCACATTTATGTAAGCTAACATGATAACTGTACAACTGGTTAACATACACAACACTAGTGTTGTCTCAATACTGGAGGATCTAACTTTGATACAATACCTTTAAAAAAAAAATCACATTGAATACCATGATCCATTCTACAGGGGAAAAAATTGACACGGAATGAGGGAATAAGATTAGATTTTTATTAAAAGATAAGGTAACAAGGCTCAGTTCATTCATTTCTGTAGGAAATAGGATTATGCAGTGCCGTGCGTGTCAACTCCCTTTGGTAGAGGAGAGAAAGAAAGGCAGTTGGTACAGGTTCACCTTTTCTGCGAAAAATGTGCTTTAAAACGGTTTCAAATGACTGGAATCAATAGGTGTCAACATATCAATATTTTTGACAACACTTCACACCATAAAGCAATGCCAAAATAAACTGTCACTTTGTCATTGTGAGCAAATATCCTGGGTACAGGAAATGCCTGAACTTGAGCCTGTAAAATGTTGTGCATGATGTTATCCGTTTCAGTTCAAGTCTTATATTCACTGCCTTGCTTAGGAGCCAACTGTATCATTTTGTTCATCTTCATCTGCTTTTATTTTCATGTTGCGCTTTTTTTGTTTCCTCCTTTTAAATTGATGCTTAGTTGGATCCAGTAAGACACTGTGGCTATTACACAGGGAAGAAAGAAAGAAAAAAAAGCTGACCAGCTTACGTATTTACGTTTCATCGTGGTTAAATATATATGAACTGTATGAAAATATGAACCAAATACAGTAAGTACTTGAATCTCATGTTCTTTTATTTTCAGATCAGCCCCATGGCCCTTAAAACATTATATTACTGTAATTCAAGCACAACCTTGGCTCTCAAGATGTTTTTATTCCACATTTTAATAACTTTGCAGTCAGGGCCAAGGGCCATTATGTGCGCAAATGAATGGAATAAGTGCTTGTTTCATCATTTTCAAAAGCCCTCCGCAATCCATCTTTGTTGCCCGGGTTTGTAGATGCCTGAGTAAAAAGCAGAAAGGCAGTGTGTGTATATATGTTTGTGTGTGAGAGAGAGGGCAGGAGAGAGAGGGGGAAGCAAAGAGCACATATCGCTATGTTCTTTAACGTGGGGGCTGGGGGAGGGCTACTTTATTTGAATATGGCACGCTTGTTGACCCTCCATATGACTATTCCTCCACTGCAGAGGCCAACAATGGGATATTACCACTTAGCCTCTGTAAACACAAGTTACGCAGTTGAACTATGGACCTCGGAGGTGGGCTCTTAACTGCTGGATGCCTGAGCTGTGTCTGCCAGTGAGGGGAAAAACCTTTCCTGTCTGCGAGGTCAATTTTATTGATTTACAGAAAGCTTTTCAAATATGTCACGTGATTCTTGTGATCTTTCAGTAGCTGTGCTGTTTGTCCTGTCTCCTGCTCTGTGTCTAAGGTCACAGGACACACACACACACACATGCGTGTGTGTGCGCACACACACACACACAAACACACATGAGTGGCCAAGCTTCACATCTCTCCACGCTGCATTCTCACCTTGAGTGTTTCACGCTCCAACATTTGAGCATGTTAAGTGAATACCGAGTCTAATTTACGGTCCAAAGCGTTAATGTTTTTTTCTGTCTTATCTGACCACCGACTCTCATTAAATTCAGCCCATGTTCTCTTTCTGGATACATCTCAGATTTATTATTCACTTTCTCAAACAGGATTTAGTCACACAACAGTGAGACAAGGCCCCTCTGGCAAATGCTCCTATAGCAGAATGGCGGGGACCACAGAGCATGTCAAATCAAATGTCAAAAGAGCAGTTGGCCAACTCCAAAATATCTTACACTTTCATTTCCCCAATATTCTCGAGTGCTGCTGGGATGGAATATATATATGACAGAAAGTCTCTGTGGGACTTAGATAAGAGAGAGCTGGAGATAAGTGAGAGAAAACCATCACCAGATATGATAGCAATCTGCTATTCACATTAGTTACTCTGCTACGACAACTGCGCCCATCAGCTGCACTATTAGATGTTTTCTTCTGTTAAACAGTCTTATACAGATGGTATCATGCCACAATTGTCTTTGGTATCAAGGAGAGTGATGATAAAGCGTAGGAAGCACCAAATGTGAGATTATTATTCATTCCCATGGGGAGATTTAAGGTTGAGAAAGCTGCTCGATCCTTTGGGATCAGATGAAAGACACAAAGCTAATGTCGAAGGGCCTTGGAGACCGCACAATACAAGCACAAAACACTTGTTATACACTGTATTAATAATGAGTTTAAAGTGCTTTCATAATTCATATATCTATGCCTGATCATTTCATTTAGATCTGGAAATTTTGTATTGTATTTTTTGTTTTTTCACATGTGAGGGACTAACGTTTCCTTAGCTTTGGAGCAGTGTAATAGAATGATGGTCAAGAAAAAAAAAAATGTTGTCAAGTCATGTTGGTGAAGTATCCCCCCAATAGATACTTGGAACAATTTGATCTCCTCGCATATAATTGTTTGGCACCGTGCTATCACTTTTCAGGCTGCCACACCTTTGTGACTACAGTGTCTCAGGAGCAGCCGGCTGTGTTCTGCCCCTAGGAGCTGCTGTCATTACCACCTTTAAGGCCTGGTTTTCCCAGCTTCCACTTTCAGTACTGCAAACAGAAAAGGTTACTAGTGAACTGTCACAGATTATTACATGTATTATTATACTGCTCACAGCTCTTTAACAATAACTACAAAGCAGCAATGACTTAATGAGAGTTTAGAAAAGCAGAGACATTTTGGAATAATGTGTTTACCTGGCAAAAGCAGTGCTATAACTATAAGAAACTAAAAAAGTAGCGTTTAAAGGGAGTAGGTATTCATCAGTGAATCACAATACAACAGAATATGGGCTAGCTGGGCAACTGGTTGACATTCATTTCTAAAAAAGAAACTACCAAAAAGACAGCTTACATTGCATAATAATTAGGAGGCAATGTACAAAGATTGGACAAGGACTCGATGGCTTGGAGTGCACCCTGAGGTAAATTTGAAGGAAAGTTCTGTTGAATTAATTTTGTTAAAATTCCTTAAGAATTGATTGCACAAAAACAGAATTTAAACAAACGACAAACAAAAACCTAAAGAGATAGTGATGAAAAAAATAGTTTAACTATTTTATATGATGGATGAGTCGATGACAATAAATCACGCAATAGTCTTTGATCCATGGTAAAAGGATTTGATTAATGTTGAAATGATCTATAAATGTCAGCTCCAATAGCACTGACCATAACAACCATTTGCATGCACGGCTTCCAGAGAAAAACTCCTGTACCTGGTGGTAGAGCCAATTCAACTGGACACAGAGGCCTTTTAAAGTCAGTTAGCCTTAAACTTAATGCTGACCACAGTACAAGCCAGAAGAACTTGGAAAACATTTTTTGGTTGGTTAATTTCTCTCACAGTTTGTAGCTGTAATTGAAGCTCTTTTGGTTTGGCCCAACACCAGCTCGGATGCTGTTCGTATGAGATCAGGAGTGCAATTGTGCAATGTTTTGCAATATTTTGGAAAAATGGTATGTATAACTGAGCTCATTCAAATATGAGCTTAAAAATCATGAAGTTTGATGGTGTGCCACTGTCTGGTTTGAGTAAGAAATTATTCAGAGAAAGGGCTGGCTGAGAGGCCACAGCCAGCAAAGAAAAAGAAAAAAAAGCATAGCGTGGAGACAACCATCCATCTTTTTTAAGTGTCTCTGAGCATGCCAGCTGCATGATGTCTACCTGAGGGCAGTGGCAACAAGATCCCATAAAGAAAGTTAAACAAATAATATGTTGTGTAAAGGTATGGAAGCTTATGAAACAGATCAAGTCATATATCTTATGCCTGATGGAGCTACTTTATATATCTTTTTGAAGGTGTTTATTTACATTTTAACCCCCATCTACTTCAGCTGTTCAGGAGAGTGATGCAACATTGGTTTGCTGTTGAGCTCCAGAAATGTGTTATGAACTATGAAACTTCTCCAACCTTTTCATCGGCACGAGGGTGAATAGATAGTGACAGATTTTTATTTATCTATTTATTTTTTGGTTAACTGTTGCTTTAAGTTAAACTGATTCCTGGTGTGCTTCACTGCTGAAGTACACATATGATTAGTTGAAACCAGAAAAGAATATCACTATGATGTTACTCTGACATTTATTGGTATATTCTTTCCTAATCGAAACCAATATATAAATAAAGAGGTGGATAAGTATGCAAGTTTCAGCCATGCTGAAAGGTTATCACAAATTAATAACTAATACTGTGTCAGAGTTGGTATAAAGCTGATTGCTTACTGGTGAATAAAATTTGTTTGGCTTTTGAATTCACTCATATTAAACTGTTGCCTGCTGTGGCACTTGAAGAAACACTTCAACATTGTTCTCTCTTTGACTTTGATTTTGTGTAATTCATTTTCTCCCCTTTATTTTATTTAACGCCGACTGTAGTGTTCTTATTGCCAGGTTTTGAAGCACAGCGGTGAATCCTATTCTGTAAACATGTCGACAAATACATTCTGATTTATTTTTCTGTCATAGTGTTCAATAGCCCTCTTAATGTCATTGCCTTTTAACATCTCTTTAGTACTATGCACTTTTCACTGCTGCACCGAATGTGTGATTTCTCTGCTTCCCCTATCTCACTTAAGCCACACTGTGTGAAATTGAGACCAAATGAATGGATCTGATTGAAATAAAACAAAACAAAGGGCGCATCAATGCATCTTGGTTGCACATTTCAATTGCAAGTGGAACATCACATGCGCTAGGTGGTGCACTGTGTAAGTGAGCAAGTTTATAGGGTTTGATCATTGGTAACAAAATCTGTTGCTCAGTAGCGCCACTTGCGCTGGCCTAGCGGCAATACCTATCAGTCTTGTGTTATTACAGCCCTCATGACCACGACAGTATCAAGTTAACAATACTGGAGCACGGAACTAGTTTTTAGAACTGTCAAAATAAAACAAGCATAGAAAAAAACACGTTGCAACATTTCTTTGTGGCACAAATGTCCAAAGGATATCCCATATATTTTTCAGTAATTGCATTTGGTTTACAAATTTTGTTTTTTCCCCAATTATGTGTTTATAGCTTTAGTTATACGGTCGTATAATATAATTCCTTGCTTTTATTTTTCCGGAAATGTTGCCTACTTTCTGGCGTGTATCTGTGTGTCTTCGGTTAGCTTGACAAAGCTTTGACCACGAATGAGCCAATAGGCTGTGGAAGGCAGAGTTGTCCCTGTGGCCGCCATTAAAGAAAGGAATCCATGAATTCAAATGGAAACCAACAGGAACCGAGGCTGAAAAAATGATCGAAATAATCGTTGAAATATAGGCCGATGGCACATTTCGAGAGGCTTTCACAGGATGTATTTCGTTTTTAGACTAATTTTTGCAATGGAGGAGTAAGACAGGACGTTTTTATTTTTTTAAAGCAGAGACCGTTTTAGGGCTAAGGGGGAGGGGGAGAGTTGCTTCTTTGCTCTCCTTTTCTTTTTGTTTTATGAACAATTTTTGCTCCCTTTAATTTGTTTTTACTGTGCGCTTTTGAGATGTCTTCGTAGCGACCACACAGTCTCTTTTATCCGCTTTTAGCTCCGGTGGGGGAACTGCAATCGGAAGGTTGTTGAATTAACTATCCTCCAGCCAAATGTTACAAAAAATATTTCTCGTTGATTAAGCCTGCACATCTCAGAAAACACAGATCCGCAAATTGTTCTTTATTTCCCGGGACGTGAAATGATGGAGAGTTGGACCTCGCAGTGAAGAAGGATGAGTTCTTGTTATATACCAAACGGGGCCAGCTTGGAGGATTGCCATTCCAATCTATTCTGTCTGGTAAGAGATTTAAAACTAAAGGAAAGCAGCCATTTTTAACTAGCTGAACGGGGGCTAAGCTAACGCTAGCCACACAGGCATCAGTTGATAGGAGCCGAGCTTAGCTAGGCTTACGGCCCTGTCGAGCTGACATAATTTCAGGACAACAAGGTATCCTAGTCCGCTAATGTCGCCGTGTGCACTTGTTTTAACACCTTGCCACTTAGTTGTGACTGCCTGTCCGTTATTGCCTCCTTTCCGCAACATTTTCATTTTCCCGTTCGCCAAAAGCAAAACACTCAAGGTTAACACCACTCGGCTTGCAAAGCTTTCATTTACTACATTTCTCAAGACAGACACAGCAAACACATCCCCCTGCAAGCACGGAAATAACTGTTGTGCATTTTGCTGCCAAAAAGCACGACTGTGCCTGCAGGACGAGTTACTTGTTGTGGCACTTTCTCCCTGTCGCCTCAGCACCTTGTTTATTATTAACTTCCTATCTCGTTGTCATTACATTCCCACTATGTTTTTATCGAGTGGTGGTGTCCCGTGCACCGAACACTTCGTGCACTTTTTTTAGTTTCGCAGAGTTGAAGTCCCTTTCACCGAGTCTGTGCTTCTTGCTGTGAAATGCTGTGTTTGTGCAGAAACAGACTGACAACTCCTGGAGGGGACGACTGTCAACTTGCACGGCTTGTCTATTAAAGCACGCCCCTTATGTTTTGCCCACAAAGCTTTTTTTTCCCTCTCTGCAGCGAGCATGTAACAGCATTGTTCGTGGCAACAGCATTTGTTTTGAAAGCGTTAATTATTTATGTAATATGCCATCATCTTGTTTGTCACTGGCTTAATCTCCTTGGACTTCATTTTCTAGTATTCACACCAACTAGGGCACAGGCCCTGGGCTGATTATATAATCTCTGGCATACATTCCTGGGCTTTACAAACATCCAGGTAGCTACAAATCAGAACTTCACTCTTTACTGCTATAAACTTGGCTCAAGTGTAAAATGGGTCTCCCCTATTTGTCTGTCGCTGAGTATCTTCCTCATCATATCATGTTGACAGTTGTGGCCGGGTGACAGTGCCCCCCTCCAAATAGTTGCGGTTGTGATCCTACTCGCTTGGAGTTCACAGATATTCTTTAAATCCCCTGTGAGATAAACGGTGCAGAGTGAGCCTCAGCTGTGTAGTCCCCAGTCCGAGCCACGTAAAGGTGTTGCTTGAGTGGCTGGCTCCTCTGGCCGGATAATCATGAACTTGATCTGAATGTTTGTTGTTGCAGTTAATTGGCTTGTCAGCAGGCGTAACTACTGTTTTACTTGTTGGTTAGCTAAAGAGTTTGCCCTCATCAGTCCTGGAAGTTGCGGATGTGACTTCTTCAAATGCTGAAATGAAATGCTGAAAAACATTTCAGAAAAAGTTGATTAAATTCAGTTTGATAGACAGTGGAAGTAACATCCTAGGTAGATTTGTTAATATATATATATGTACTCTTCAAAAAGTTGTTAAAAGTTGAGTGAGGAGTAAGAGTAGAAATGCATCAATACTAGTGATGTTGACAAAGAATACAGTATAATGATAATACTACAGAGATACTACACTGCCTTAACCACAAATTGACCCAGCTTCCAAGCTGTCAGCCCCCCTAAAGGTAACATTTCATTGCAGAAAATCCCCACTCTCTCAATACTACTTAGTTGGGTCGATTGTGTGTGTGCTGAACACGTAATTACAATGTTTACGACAGCACTTGGAGGCAGCACTGGCTACAGTGGACAGGCGAGGCAGAGGCTGGTAGTTGTGGTGCTGTGCCTGTCTAGCTGACATTTTCCTGCACACTGAGACTAAGCATAACACCACTGCTGTTATGACTCACTCACTGAACAGACTCCACTTTGTGGTTTTATGGTGAAAGAATGCGAACACATTGTGGGACTTTTTCCCCCCTTAGTTTTTCAGTGGATAGTTTTCTCTGGAGTATGTTTCTACTTGTTGCATACTTTTTTCCTGGTGTTTTAAAGGGGGCTCAATGGATTTAACTCGGTGTGAAATTCAGTTTAAATGTTCCTGTGTTGTGCAGCTATGTCACTGACGTTTCAGGAAATTTGTATTTAGAGCTGCCATGTATTTCAGTTTCGGAGTACGTTTAAACGATTAAAAAAGCACCTGGCAGAAATCTTCAGTTCGGCGATGCATGACTGTGGCACACAATAAATTAACAAGAGCTGTGTGTCCAGTAGCTCAAATGAAACTGGCGAATTTGCATTCTCCTCAACGAAAAATGCAAAGGCACACTTGTTAGTTTCACGTTTGCTGACTGGGTTAACTGTGAGAGGTGGCAGACAGGAAAAGAGACTCATTGGAAGAGGAGCATCTGCAACATGATTTGAGCAGCTTCACCTGTTGCTTGTCTCATATCTTGAAAGGCAGGAAGGCAGCTGTTTGAACACAGTGTTCCTTGCTGAGCCCCAGAACCCTAAGTGGCCAGAGGGAAGGTGAGCAGCTGGCAAAATCAGGGGTCGTAACCCCCCCAAGTACGCGTCACCTCAGGAAAACTTCCTGCCCATATCCAGTGACTTTGGTTTTAGATTGCCCTCGTAATGCCGTAGTGTGATTTCTGGCTTTGGCTTATGAAAGATAAAACTCATGACCCACAAGCAGTTGCTCACATACCTGAACATTTATGAAGACATAGCCAGGGGTGAAAAACCGTGTAGAATCATTGCAGTGCCTGGAAAGCATGAACGTTGGAAGGAAACATGGATATCTTTGGCAGCCTCTGTTTTTGCACACAGGCTGCCACAAATTTATTTTGAAAGAACAGACAGAACAACTGCAGAAGGCACATTTATCCTTGATAGAGCAGTCTGCCTCTTGGATATTGTTGATGAGGAGTGGAGGACTGATGTCTTTGACAGAGGGGCAATTCAGTTCTGCCTCTTCACGCTCAGGAATATGTTAGGACAGAAGTTCATATATTTTGTCTGCAGTTCATAGTTTGCTTTGATACACAATCAGATGTGGTTCGTGCAAACTTTGATCTTGTGACATTTATGACCAAAACAGAACTGATGTACAAACTACAAGCAGTATGACAACATTTTTCTACACTCTAACCATCTCTTACTTTTTTAGTACTATTGAAAATGCAATTTAACAGCTGTGTAATCACTAAATAATGCAGCATACTGTTCATCTGTGCAACTAGAGAGATTGCTTGTAAAGGTTATAACTATAGCATTGAAGGAAAAAATAGTGAATGCAGTTTGTTGTTGTGAATGTTGTTAAGAATGCATTGTTGTTAGGAGTTAAACGCTTGCAGTCAGTGCATTTGTTTCTGTTTCAAACACAGAATAAGTACAGAGATAAACTTAAGTGCTTCAACAGGGACATTTGGTTTGATCCTATTGTTTGTAGAATCATTCATTACTGAAACACATTTTCAGTCTTTATTAGTTACATCCACTCTGAATCCGCTGCTCAAGTACTTATGTCCTGCGTAAACAAAACAGATTTTTCTCGATGTCTTGCGGAAGGAGACCTGTTCCCCTGAAAGTGACTTCCCACATTTTTGTCTAATTCTCCCAAATCAGCTCAGCCGGTTAGATGTGTGTCCTTAAGGTGAACCCTTGCCGCTCTTGAGCTTCCTCAGATCACTTTCTCACCTTTCTCAAACATTTAGACAGTGTAGTCGCTTTTAAGCTCTGTGGAGTTTCTGTTTGATCCAGTTAAAGTTCTCGCCACATCCACAGTCAGTGTCTCGCTGGAAGCGGGAGAACTTGAGTTAATACTTGTCACCTTTTTGCTCCTGAGCATCCAAGGAGTGCGAAAGAGAAAAGATCACTCTGAATCTTAAATGACAATGATGGTGATGATGTAACTCATTTCAACCCTAATGCCCCTGTTAAAGCAATACTGATAACATTACTCATTTAAATGTATCTTTCAAATAACATTGTTGCGTGAGATGCATCTGCACTGATCATTTATTGCAGAGAGTAATGATGATGAAGAATTGAGGTGGCTGTGACAGTTTGATAGTGTAGTGTCTGTTAATGATAATGCTGTTAGATGATGAGGGTGGAGATTCACATAGCCTTAAAATAATAAACACAATACATTAAATTACAGCGGCTAATTGCTTGTTGACATTAATAACACACCATTTGGTTGGCTTTTTCCTGTACACCATATATCATGCTGCATATTCTTAAGGGAGAGATTCATAATGTATTCAATTGCCTACTTGGCAAAGAAACTGCAGCATAGATGCAAACATCCTAATAGTGACAGATACAGTCGCAAAAAAAGGTGATGAATAGAAGTGTAGCGTAAGATGAAGAGCCCAGCCTTCTGCTCTCGTAGGCTGTTGTATTTCATTCACACATTAACAGTGCAGCAGCAGCAGCAGCAGCATTAATCAGTATTTTGGCTGGGACTGCTACTACAGTAGCTAAATCTCAGAAATGAACCAGGTCAAAGTTTCAGTGCCCGCAGGATGTGGTCGTTTGGTTGAAGTTGCTCCGCGTGTACAGTTGTACCGCAGTCAATAACTAGACACATGTCAGTGTTTTCTCGCCGTGCCACTGTAAAAGACGCCTGATACAAGGGAGGCCGACCGTACATTAAACTGTTCAGCTCTCTCATGACCACATGTCACAGACTTGCATGTTTGCTTGAATTAAGAATGCCTTATCACTCTGTTGCTTTTTTAGAAGGTCTGACACCAGCAATTTTTTTTTCCAGTGTTGCTTCATCAATACCTTATGGATGGTTGCTAGTGCAAGTAAGTAGTCTAGGTGTAACTGCCTTATTGCTCTTCTCAAATTTTGATTTGTTTGCGGGTTGAATAGAGAGCAGTTTGCATTGCCGTATGATCCTTGTTGTTGGGGTGTGAAGTTTACACAGAACAAGATACAGTATTTAGGGACGAGTGGCCTTTTAACCCTCTGATACAAATACAATGCACTTTTCCTTGGAAATAACAAAATGTTAGTAACCATATCCACTTATGTTTTGTATTGTATTAGATCTGGCCTCTAAGAGCAGTGGTAATGTACATCTCCCCGGTATTAAGTGGTCGTTGGTTACAGCTATGTTGTCTTCGAAGGCTACTTTAAGTGTGTGTGTATATAATGGATATTTCAGACAAAGCACGCAAATGTAAAAAGAACATGGAAAAAACAATAATGCAATCAATTATAACTAACAGCTAAAATTATTTCGGGCATGGCTGGGGGTTGCCTATTTGAATAAGAGTCAGTCAGCTGGATGCCTGGCTGTCTGACTGCAGACCATGATCACATCTAAAAGTGTCAAACCAATATCTACATGGAGGAGTGGCCCATGATAGAATCTGTAGCGCTCTTCTAAACAAAACCTTTTATAAGGAACACACCATTATCATTGGGCACTGGCCATGGTCAGTAAGATGATGCGGCTGTTCACTTACTAATTGTCTATCTGTGCCGCTCATGTTCTGGTTTCACAGTTAACTGTTGTCTCCACCCTCCCTGTGCTTTGTGTGCACAGATGTTTCCTAGCAAGGTGCAGGTGTAACGTAGTGCTTCTTCTCACACTCCAGCAGGAAGGAGCAGCCTAACTGCTGCAGCTGTGACGTTACATAAAGACCCAGCTCTGCTGCTTTGCAACTCAGAGCTTGTTCTTAGTGCTTGTGTGGGAGCTTTTGAATTTGTCCCGAGCCAGATTGTTCGTCAGAGATCATGATGTTTCGATCATGTGGCCCGACAACTGCCGTGTTTAGTTGTGACACTACAATGAAACCTTGGGCTTTTGTTTGCTTGCCAGTCTCCTTTTCCCTGGAGTTAGTGGTGGAACAAATTAAACACAGGCTTTCTGTTTATTGCTGATGCATACGGTGTATACTTCATAACTGTGGAATAACAATCTAGCTGTTGTGTGTTACCCGGACATGTACAGGTGTCATTAATACAGTAATTTCTTTTTAACCTCAGGTTTATTCATGATTTGTCAACCGGTGTGTGTGCTAAATATGTCTCGCGGCATACTAACTTGTTGTGATCTAGCTCTGCTCCAGCTGACTCCACACAATGCTCTGTTTTGACGGTCCTCAACCTACCTGCCCCCTCCAGCCCCCCCAGCCCCCCCCACAGCACCATCACAACTAACACCACAAATCTCCCAGCTTATCCCTAGCCAGGCGAAAGACCACCGCTCCGCCACAACCATGGGTAATCACTTGTTCAGGCTCAGCGCCTCTGCACTTGAGTTAAGATATCCCCTGAATTGTAATGGATTAATTGGTTGAATATACAGAGGGACAGCTTGCCAACTCAGCCTGAACGGAATAGGACTAAACGGCATGAAAATGAACAGTCCATGTTCGCACAGATTACTTGAAATGTCTACAAGGATAGATAGAGGACCAAGATTGCTAGTGGAAATGGGGATGTATGCCTAAGGCATCGTGTGTGTGTTCTTTGCAGTAGTTGGTGTGTGTGTATGTGTGCATGTGTTTAGGTAGACATGGGTAGACTGTCGGCGCTTGGGTGATAAGCAGCAGTGCTAGCTAGCAGTGGAGCGTAATGTTCCTGCTTTAACACTTAATAACCCCGCCAGTGATTTACTGCCTATGAGGCTTTTTCCTGTGTGTTTTGTTCTCTCTATAAAAGCCAGACAGCGTTTATAGAAAGGCAAAGCACCCCCCCAGCACTCACCAATAATGAGGATTAAGGTGGTGAGACCACATTTACCAGCATTAGTTTTTTTTTCCTATTTGTGTTTCGAACATATTGTTCATGGTGATATTGAAAGGACCCGAAGCACAAGTACACAGTTCTTTGTAGAAACAAACAAATGTCCCACATTTTTTGGGCAATTTCCATTTCAGTCAAACACAATAGTGCGCTGTTTTCTTGTCATCTACTGTGTATCTTTCGATCTTCCAATTTCCCCCGGTTTTTTTGTGTTCTTTCTTCAACTTTGACAGCCTGGGCGTCTTGTTGTCAGAAGTAGTTGGTGGGTGAACTGCCCCATAAAAGAGGATTAATACCTAGTCTTTACACTCTGCTCAGCACATGTTTACTCCAAGGTGCTGAGTGGATCCTGAAGCAGCGACTCTGCACACTAACAATCTCCTTTTCTCCTTCTTCCCCCTCCCTTGTTTTGCAGGCTGACTTGACAGGGATCAAATGGAAGAGGTTTGTGTGGCAGGGTCCCACCTCTGCACCCATCCTCTTCCCGGTGACAGAGGAGGACCCCATCCTATGCAGCTTCAGCCGCTGCTTGAAGGCAGACGTGCTGAGTGTATGGCGGCGCAGCCAGCGGCAGGGCCGGAGGGAGCTTTGGCTCTTTTGGTGGGGGGACGACCCCAACTTCGCCGATCTCATCCACCATGAGCTTGCAGGTAAGGGCCTCTTGGCATACACATAAGGGCATGTTTTTATTTATTGAGCTGTGCAGGTACATTCTCTTCTCTTTCTCTTTCCTCACTACATGTACGTCAGAGGTCAGGGTCGGTTATTGGATAACACTGAAGGTGCTTGTAGGATTTGTTTTAATGGGGTGTTCTCTGACACACGTGTATATTATGGTAAAGGTCATTAATTATGCTCTTTCATACTCTAATTTAGCTGTCTACTTTACTATGTTTTTTGAAAAAAATAATATTTTTCTTGTACTGTCCATTGCTACAGCACCTATATTCCCCCTCTGTTTAAGTGTCTGTCTCTTAATGACATCACAGTGTTACAAAGTCCTTACGGCTTGTTTGAGGTGTCTGAATACTGGCTGTTACATTTCTCCATGGAGTGTGCGTTTTGATACTTTCACAGTATTCATTTAGCAACTAGACCTGCTTTATGATAAAAATAACAAGGAAATCACACTTTCTACAGTAACAACTTATCTTGCTGCTGCATAATAGTTAGGCAAATAGTTAGACAAGTTAGGCTCGCTAGTTGTTTTGGCAAATTATATTATTAAAGAGAGAAAAGGGACTGCTATTCACTGTCTTTGAGTCACTGCTCTGGTGAGAAAATAATCTATGAATATGAAATTCACCTCATCTACAAATGCACCTTTTGTTGGATTCACTCAAGGTTATATAGCTAAAAGAGTGATGGCTGTAAAAGATAGCTGGAAGTGTAGAGGGCTCACAGCTTTTGTAAAAGCAGCACTTGAACATCGATCACCCTGTCAAGATATGTTATTGGTTTGTACAATGAAAAATGATACAGATTTCGTTGCTTGATTGTCAGGTAGGTAGAGGGGAGATGCCCTGTATGTGAGAGCCTCAGGGAAATGTTAAGATCTGTGTGATGAGATACTTCCCTAATGCCCCCTCTTAACCCTCCTCTGACTGATAAGCCAGCCGGCCAGGTTGGTAGTGCCAACACCTGCAGGGCAACCCTCTCTCTCTAGGGAGACAGTGGGCATCGCACTGTTTCATTATTGCATGTGTGTTTGAGACAGGGGCGTCATGTCTAAGTGACCGCTGGCCTACAGCAGATGGAAGCGGCACCTTGCATTTTATTCTTTTATTTTTGTATTTTTTAGTTGAACAAGTAATCTAAAGTCACATGTCGCCATTCCACATAGGACAAGCAAGAGAGGAAGAAGGTAGAGGGAGCGGAGCTCAGTCCGATTTTAACTTGAGAGAGAGAGAGAGAGAGAGAGAGAGAGACCCTGCATGCAGGAGCAGCCATGTGGAAACGAAGCAAATGCATCCACCCCCCACTTTCCTCTTTTCCCTCTTCAGTAACAGTAACATTAGAGTTGGAAGATGGAAAAGGCCATCTTTATTCATGCTTTCTGCCATGTAGATTGAACTTTGGAGTCTGAGCCAAGCACAGCCTGTCTGTGACCCTCCTTCATTATGGGACATTGTGCCTGAAGTGGACTCAAAATGGGAGCTGAAGGCTACGATGGGCAGCTCATTCAGGCCTAACGGGTCCTGGTAATTACCTGAAGTGTCTGGCTCGGGCTCTCTAATGGAGTGTGCCACATTTCAAGCAGGACGGGATGGTATGGGGAATCTATATTTGGCAATTGTTGGAGTCAGAGCTAAGTTCTTACACTGGTTTTGGGACAACACCTTCCTGTGTTTCAGAAAGTAGAAATTAAATAATTGAATATTGACCAAAAAAATCTTCCTTCCAGGTATTTCCAAACAAAATGATGAATCGTGTTATGGCAGGGCTCTTGGCACAACCCATTTCAGATCTGTTCTTTTAATTCTTGATAAACAGCACAGGTACAGGGCATTTTTTCTCCTTAGAATGATCTTTACATGGACAGTCACAGAGACGTTCATCCCGGGCACCTGATGAGATTCTTCACATTCCCCAGTCCTCCTGTTCCTCAAGTGTCTTGCACCCTCACTCAACTGCATCTCAGTGTGAATGGTTCCCAGATGGGTGGTGTAATCCGTGTTTCCTGTTTTGGACGCTGCTGTTCCTTTCTCTCTGGTGGAAGATGTCTTCCTCCGTCTTTTGAGCCTTTTCCCCTCCTGTAGCTGCTGTGGGACTGCCAGTGAAATGAAGCAGAGCGGCCCCTCTAGATGGATCTAAAGTCAGCCAGAGGGCTTCTTTCTCTCGTCCTCCTTCCCCCAACAACCATGTGCAGCTGCTGATCAGTGTGTTCAGGATGGTGTGTCCTGAGACCTGAAAACACAGCTGAGCTGGAGATGGAGGAATGTTGGGACATTGTTTAAATGTGGCCATGATGCACAGGTTTACATGTAAAGCCATCAATCTTCCTCTCTCTATGACGACTGTCCTCAAGTGTTGCCATTTGAACAGCTATGAATACTTTGGCCTTCTGACGTGGACTACAGGTTGGTCTAACCAGGGCTTTTGTAGCAGAGGACATCAGTTTTTTCTGCTAAGGCACCAGATTCTTGCTGGTTTTCGGTCTGACCATCTAATTGGAAATAAGTCGACATCATGTGAATGCTGATGGAATCAGAAATTGAAGGTTGTCTTGTTTCCTGAGCATCAGGATTGAAGATCACTGCTCTGGCAGAGTGTTTGCGTGTGTGTGGATGATGATTGACAGTCTGTTGCGTTTGTGGACTCTCCTGGGTGCTCTGCCTGTGGAGGCGCGAATCGACAAATACCAGCAGAGTTGGCAGGGCAGGCAACTGCAGGACCCAGCCCAACCTGTCGACTCAACTTGAATGTCACAACTGTTGTCGCCTTTAAAACGCCACACTGTTTTTCTTCTCGACTAGTTCGATAGATGTTTTTTTGCCTTTGGTCCTGGCATGTCTTGGGAATTCTTAAAAAGTCTTTTTTTTTATTTCTTTTTGTGTTTTCAGTCTCTTTTTTAGTGTTTAGTGCAATGTTGGCGGTAAACATGAAAATCCGCTCTTTTCCTTTCATTTCAGCAAGCTGAAATGGCACTTGCTCATTCCCCCCCCCCCCCCCCACCCCCTCCACCCTCATTAGATTAGCGGCCTGTGAAAGTCTTTTAATTTTGAGCAAGTGCCATTTCTGTATACCAGCGTGCCAGTAATCCCTTCTCTCCAGGGAGATGAGGGGAGAATGAGTGAGCTAGAGAGATGAGAGTAGTGAAGGGCGGAAAACTTGAGGGATCTTTTAACGTCTGACACTTAATCACCATTGAAGGAATGTAAGGGTAACCACCAAGCCCCTTCGCCACACTGTTGGACAACCCGCCTTGCTCTGCTAACACAACGAGCAAACCTATTCTAATCTTCCCCTGGCCATGCACAGAAATTATTCCCAACAAGTGAATGCCATTGCTGAATTAAACACCCCCACCCTTGCAGTGGTTGAGTATAGGCATGTATTCTTATGCAAATGCCTTGCTCTCTTCATCGTCCTCTCTCTTCAAAAGCTGGTGGAATCTCCTGACCAGGAGCACTCAAAGCAAAAGATAAATGGCTGCCTTTTACTCCCCTCAAAGACCCACAGATTTAAAAAAAAAAAAAAAATTGCATAGAAATTAGGAATGGGTGTCTGTCTGTGAGGGTAATTGCTCCGTGGTGCATTTCTCCTAAGTTCTTACTAGTCTGGTCCCTCTTCCCACCCTCCATCGTGTACTTCCCCTGTACAACAAAGTCCCACTGGGGCTTCCACTGCTGGAAGTCTGGCACCATGTTTCCCTCTTGGGTCTTTCCTAGTTCACTGTTCCCTCAGCTGCACAAGAATCCGGAGCAGTGGGCTTCATGTTGCAGTCCCTCTTAACCTTTTTAATTTATTTTAAAGGGGAAAAAACACAAAAGAACAAATATGTTTGAGATTTTTTTTACAAACATCTGATTTGATAAATGCATTTAATTGTGTGTGTCTAGCCGTCTTGGAAGTGTGTTGGAGATCTATCCATGCATTTTCCTTCTTGAGCGGCACAGCTGGGATTATTATTTGTAGAGGGGAAGGTTAAAAGGGAGAGACTGTCATCTGCTGTCCAGAGCAGGTTATCAGCCAGCCATCTCCACTGAGGTCCCTGGAGCTCACACATCTATTCATTACTGGGTGTCAGGTCAGATCCCTAGAGAACGAGAGAGAGAAATGGTGGGGGAGGGAAGAAGAGGATTGCATTCAGAATGTCCATATCCTCCAATAGTTGATGGCGAACACATTGTTTGGGCTCCATCCAGTGATTGAGAGAAGAAAAGCTCAATTTAGCAGCACTTGTGAGTGTGTTTTTCACAATGGTCTACTCGCAGTTGTTGTGGTTTTTGCAAGTATGCAGTAATTCTTGGAATCTTTCTAGCTTTGCCAAGTTCATAGTGTTTTTTTTTGTTCTTGTTTGACCACTCTCCTCTGTGCCTATTTGAATCAAGGGTGAAATAAAAACAACCCTGCTTTGCACCTCAGGGCAGAATACCTAGTTCCAAAGGGCATATTTCAGTAGTCTGTGAGGGCTGTGTTGACTGAAAGTTTCACTGTGTTACTGGTCAGTTTATTTTCCTGTATTCTATGAAGCTCTCACTACTTGAGAATTATTGAATTGCCATCATATCTTAGAGATTCTTTGTTCGAAGCACTGCCTGCAGAATACAGATGTCCGTTGACACAGAATATTCAAATACAGAGACCTCTGAGGTCTGTTGATGCTATGTCTCCTTTTTTCCTATTGCATTAGATTATTGTTGTCTTTACAGTGTGGAGCTTCCACAATTAGTTGATTGATTGCTTCGTCAGTTGAATGAACATGAATCACCATTGAAAAAATTGTTTCAGTCATTTTTCAAGCAAAAAATGTAAATCTTATGCCGCTTCCAGCATCTTAAATGTAATGATTTACTGTTCTTTCTGACTGAAAATGGTAACTCTAAAGTCTTTGGGTTTTGCGACCTTAATTTAACTAAAGAAACCAAAGAGAATCAAGATCAAGAATGAAAATTATGGGTAATTGCCGCCCTGTATGACAACCCGCTGGAATATTGGCATTTTGATATCCATAGTCGGATTATGCTTCGTGTGACCGGTTGTCCGACTATATATGTAAATAAAAGTGTGTAGAGCAGTTCCAAATGGCTTGAAGGCGGAGTGAAGCTTACAGATCGTGCTGCTTCCAGGTGTATGTTATCCCAGATACCAAAATGCATAAATGAATACAAACAGTTGTGTTCAATGTTCAGACCCAGAGAAATCTGTGATTTGCTCAAGAGAACTGTGGGTTTCATTTGGTCACCTGTTGCTGTATCATGCGGAGACACATCAGATGAAATTTCTGAGAATGAGGAAGGAAGTACTTAGCAGATTGATTTATTAGTGTGGAATGATGATGTCTTGCACATGATAGACTTCAAATTCAGATTTCTTTTAATAATCTGAGTTAGACAGCTCTGATTTTAAAACACCAATTGCATAAAATTCAATAAATCCCATTTATTTGATTAGATTTAATTGTTTCCTAGTGCTTGCTTCCACCAGCCTGGGGCCCATCATCACTTGTATCTGCTTTTTTCGAGACTTGCCTGTGGTCTTTTATGCGTTAATCTTTATGACAAATATTAAAACGTGGGATCATATTTGTCTAGTACAGAGCTATATTCCTACAGCAAAATGTCAAGCCATCAGTTATGTGGTTGTCTGACTCGGCACTTGCAATCCTATTTTAAAGTTTGCTATGGCATATTTGCTCCCTTGGATAAGGACAGAAGCGATGACACACAAAAAAAATGAATGCGATACAGATTCAGTCCCTCAATGATGTAAGGCCCATTGTATGCAGCCCAGCGGATGCCCCAGGCAAGGATTCAGAAAGGAGAAATGCCACTCACCCTTTAGAATTTCCAAATGTTATTGACTTGGACAGCCTGTGAAAGTCAAACAGAATTTTTGAAATCTCTACACTTCAGCTGTAAACATAGACAAAGGCTGTCTGAAAACTTTAAAGTGAACAGTGAAGAGTCTGGGCTATATGATATGGCTAAAACTAATTAAGGAACTTGCTGAGAAACAGTACTTCCTGGAATGACACGAACACCCTGTTAATATTCTCATTTTTCATACTATTCGATTGTTACCATACAATGCTGTAAAATTCACTCAAACCAAGAGCACACACTGGGTTTGTGTGGCAGTGTCCACAGAGAAGCTGTTGTGCATCAAAGAAAATTGGTCAGTGATACACTTGGTTTACCTTGGCTTAGGATTTGTGGTGCTTTTTTTTTTTTTTTTGCCTTCAGAGATGGTCCCAAAGTTCAGTGTGCATCGTAGAGAGTGATGAAGAGATAAACCCAGACCAGCTCTTAGGAGGAAAAAGTAGTGGAGGCCGATGGCTTTTGTGCTTGGGGATCAATTTTCCAGGGCTAATCTCCTGCCTGTGAACCACCCTCCGCTTTCCTCTCCTCCTGCTCCATCTCCCTCTCTCACTCTCTTCTGATGGATCTCCATTGACTGGCACAGCGCAGGGACTCGGCCATGCATGCAGCTCTGGCCCATGGGTGCAGTCTCCCTCGCCTCTCTCTATCCGTCTCTTTTTCCCCCTCTCTGCTCAAGAAATATTCATTAATTAGTAATGGAGACTTTACACAGCACCATTGGTTCTCTCGCTCGCTCTCCTTGCAGATAAGGAGGAAGAGGAGGCGGAGGAGGAAGTGGAGGAGAGGAGAAAACCCTCTGGCCGGGTTTGGTAGAATCCCCCTGAGCACAGTCGATCACAAGGCATTAATCTTGCTGTTTAATGACTGACTGCTGCCCTAATTGCTTATACACAGACGAGCAACTTGGGGGGGCATGATCAAAAATATATCCCCAGCTTTTGCTAAATTCCCAAACTTTCTCATCACTTTATATAGATCCCTGGGTCACTCATGTGCCCTTGGTGTGTTTTTAGGTGAAGCAGAATACTGATTCTGCATTGTATCCTGATGTTACAGGAAAGGCTCTGTGGGCTTTTGTTTCAAAATGTGTTTTTAATTGCTTACTCGAGGTAGATGTGAATATTCTTAATAGAGCTGCTATGCACTTGCTTAAGAGCTCTTATAAAGGTCAGATCATGTGGGCCCACTACACAGGAGGCAGAGAGATGAAAGTGTCCCAGCCATCAGCTGAGCTCATAAATCTTTGTTTAAATGAGGCCACTCATCGTTCGCCCTGTGCACTGACCACCGCACGCCGTTCCCCGCCCTCTCATCACATGTGCACCCACAAGACCGTCACTACGCTGGAATTTTGGGTCACAGATGTAAGAGAAAATGTACAGCAACCATAGGCACAAAAATCTTTTCCATATAATTGTCTGTTACACTTTAAAGCTGCACCTCCGTGCAAAACACAGTCAGATGCATTAAATTTGAAACACGAGGAAGCTCGGGCAATGTTAATGTCACTGCATATTTTCACTTGAGCAAAAGCAATTGTGTTACACTTTGCCTGGTTTGCTTTGTGTCAGTTTTGTAACTGTGATGAAAGCTCAAAAGCACTTCAAGTGTAAAACATTGGTCATCTTGTAGAGCATGTGTCCCAGGTATGGAAGCTGAGTTCCTGAGTCCTCAGCAGTGGCTCGGGTTTGATTCCGGCCTGGGGCAACTCTGCTGCCTGTCTTCCCCTCTCTCTCACCTACTTTTCTGTCTGACTCTGAGCTGTCAAAGTAACACCTTAAAGCCGATAAAACATTTCATAAATGTTAGTCCTGGGCGACAAAATCAGATTTAACTAAATATTGACCTAAGAGCTCAACATTGATATTCCGTCAAAATTATAGGGATGACAATAGGTACGTTTTACAAAATAATAACGCAAGTAGATTTTTGTTAAATAATCTTTAGTAACGTGGATGTAATGACTCAATGGTTAATGTAATGTAGTGACTCAGATAACATCACTCTAATGCATTATTTAAAACCAGGAAAAGACGCCACCTATGCCTCAATATGATATAACAACATCAAAAAATCAAAAACGATGTTAAGTCTCATATCATGATAATGATATGCTAAAGATATGTTGTGTGGCCATATTATGAGATAAAACAGTGAATATGTCAGTCACAAAACTTTCCGATTACCTATTAATCAGACGTCAAATGGACTCAATGATTACTCGGTTATCAAGAAAATAATCGGAAAAATAATTGATGACCATAATTTAGTTTCAGCCCTAGTGTTTACTCTGAAGCAAGATTGCACAATAAGATTGTCAAAACGAGCATTTGTCCTGATTTGTTTGTTAAGAAGCTCTACGCCATGATTTGCTATATTGCATCTTGCAGTCTCAGGTGACTCAAGTGTCACACAAGGCTCTCTCACAAGTTATGACCCGCTCCTTTTCAATCTACTGACTATCTTTTATCTTTCAGTAGTGAAAAGGGTTTCCATTTTTTTTTTTTTTAATGTGGAGTAAGTTGATAGCTGAGGCTTCTGCACTTGATTTTGTCTCAAAGAAGGCTTATGTGATTCACTCAAGGACCTGGGACAGAGCAAGTACAAGAAAAACATACTAATGTTAATGTTTAATTTACGTTTTTTATATTTTCCCATACTGGAGTTGTCACCCTGTCGTTGAGTCCAGAGAAAACTGTCATGGGGATTCCTCCGTTTACAAATGTCAAATTCTGTCTGTCTTGGAGTATAACCTCTACCCTGGATGCTTGGTAGGGTTTTGATTTTGATTTTGATTTTTTTTTTTCCTTCAGAGTTGCGTTGCCAGTTCAGTGTCTCATTGCTTACATCGGAACGAACGCTAGATTTCAACGGACACATTTTGCGTCTCCATGTCTGTCTGAAGCGGGGAGCGTTGCAGCAGGCATCGCATGATGAACATGAGGTCGTTAAGAACACTTGATGTAAACCAGACGCCTGTTTTAGAGCTGCTCTGCACTCCAGGGAGAGACGGAGGAGGAACAGGCGACAGGGAGGAGGAGGAGGAGGAGGAGGTATGGGGCAGATGTGGTCTTGGCAGAGTGAAGCAGATGGGATTGCCATGGCGGTTGATGTGATGTAGTAGGTGTAGGGAGGTTTTCTGCCAGTTTTAGAGAATCGTCCACCGAGGACTCGAGTAGGACTGCAGGTCGAACTGCAAAGCACAAACTGGGTTGATGTGTCTCTTGCTGTAGATTTGAGCCCTGCTGCTCTCCTCATTTCCTCCCCTTCTTTCTAATGTTATCAGTCATACTGATCTGTCTCTTCAGCATTAGAGTTTGGCCTAAATCCTGTTTTCTTTTCTTTTTTTTCTTCTTGTCCCTTCTCTTAATCTGCTGTCAGTGCCTCAGTGGGCTGGCTTTCTTTTCTTGTTGACTTTTTGCCCTCTTGCCTGCCTCGTCTCTCAGGACGGCCAGAGCAGCTGCTAAATCACTCAAAGCAGACTTGGTGAAAAGTGTTCTTGATGCCATGCATACTCGATCACATCCACATTTTCTGGAAAGTTAAATGGTGCTTCACTGCTGTTGATTTATTTTTATTCTGCACTTTCTGTTAAATTTTAATAGGAAATTGCTGTTTTCCGGCCTTTTTCCTGCCTTTGCCCTGCTTTTCTCTGTTCCTGATCTTATCCCTCAAGATGTGTGTGCACCTGATGAATTAGTTTGCTGCTCTCAAAATCATCGAGCACGTAGCAGCTTTTTACTTGGCAGCTAGCCTGAGGTTGTTTTCCTTTGGCTGGATATAATGTTTTAAAGGCTAGCTGAACTTGCGGTGTCCAGTAGAGCTGTGGCATTTGAAAGTGGATTTGCTGAGGTTGAAATTAAAGTTGACACTTTTTCCTTTGCATTTTTTCCCGCAGATGTTGTTTGCAATTGTTTGCTTAAAGAAGAAAAAAAACGTTCAAGCTCTCAGCATCTCCAGCTTTTCAGAACTGCCAGGCTGGCAAACAGGGCCCATGCTGTCTCTTTTATTAAAAGAAGGAAATCAATGTAATTTCCTATTTTGATAGCTCTGGAATCATCTAAATTTAAAAAATCTTTATCTTTACAACTACAAGCCAAGGGTTCACTTAATAATTCAATAATTTTTGATTAACTTGCTTGTGGGCTGGCTCGTGCCTCCCTGGTGCACGCCAAACTGACACGAAGGGTGGGTCACACCCGGTATTTATTTCGTCTGCGCTCAGGCAGAGACAGCACACTTGGAGAGATGTTTGCTGGAGACTTGACTGAAAGGAGCTTAAGTGCTGTAAGATGTGAGCAGTGGCTGTTAATGAGATTAGAGCAGCATTCAGGCCAGCGCAGAATGTGATTCAGAAAGCATTTCTGATATCTGTATAACGGTACATTTATTCATCCTGAACAGAGTGTTACAGGACACTCACTTTGGTATGCGTCTCTTTTTTCGGTTCGGTACACCATACTAACTAAATAGTTAGAATCTTGTGAGTTTAACACAGTCTTATTACAGACTAACACTTTGCAGGTGTAGAACAGAAACTCAAATGTTCTTTCAGAGAGTGTGAAAGTGGCAGTGTGTCTTTCAGTTAAAGCTAGCTAAACCATACTAATTTGGTTATCCCAACCTGTGGAACAACACAAAAGATTTACTTCAAACAAGTCGGCGTATTTGCGACAGCATCACCGGCGTATATGTATTACTGGAGGGAGGCTGAAAAAGACTCAGGGTGCTAAGTCCTTTCCCCCTGCGGTGTTCGAACAGCGACTCACTCAAGCAGCAACAATGACAGTGGGAGAGCTGCTACTCAAAGCGGTGTTTATCACAGCAGAATGTTACCATAATCAGTTTTGCAGAAGAGTGTGCTCGAAGTGTGTGAAATAAAATATGTTCCCACATGTGCACATAGATTTAAAGCACATTGCTGTTGCCTTTTATTAAGTTCAATGTCACTCAGTTGATTATCTTTCAGTAAACATTAACGCACTCAAAACATTTACAAATGGAGAGACATAAAATCTTGTTCTTTCCCTCAGTACTGAAAATAAAACCTGGTTACTGTTGAACTGTGACTTTGTGCACCATTACACCCCTAAACCCTGTATTAAAACTCAATGTGCGGAGGAGCAGAGAGCACCTGAATTCTCCACAGCCTGGGAGCAGGCAGCAGCAGGTTTCTACTCAACCTCTCTATGTGCTAGTGAGAACACTGCTGTTTGCATCTTCTTGAAATATGATTTTCAGATTTCAGTTCAGATATGACTTTCTGTTTTGCATTCCAGGAAATGTGCAATTTCTGTATCAAGGTGTCCGATGTTAACTGGCAGGTCCGTTTTAAAATGGCTTGTCACACTTATCAGATTTGCAGAGTGAGCTCGTCACACTTTGATTATTCTCACCAGATCCCATTCTCAGCTGCCTTCTCAGTCAGTGCGTTTACATGACACTTGGAAAAAAACGAATTATTTGGTTAGTCCGACTATGATTGGATTTTTAAGATGCATGTATACACCTTAGTCTGACTAAAGTCGGACCGGATCGGATTTCTCATAGTCGGATTAAAACACCTAGATTATTCGATTGATAGTCGCATTACTCGTGCATGTATACGTTCTATCAGATTGGATCGGATTTTGCTTTCTGCGCAGGCTCGAGAGTTTTTCCCGGGGTCGTGAGCCGGAAGTAGAAGGACGACGGCGGCGGTGTCTTTCCTCCGAAATAACCACAAGCAAGAGTGCCATTGTGCATCTAGTTTGTGTAATTATCACGTACACTATATACGAAATGTACAAAGATGTAGCTTCATCTCGCTCTCCGTACGCCATCTTTCTTGAATGCAGAGGCAGAGTTTGTTGTTGCTGGTGACGTAAAGAGGTCAGCCGGAGGTGGCTCTATTACCACTAGTTGAAATGGGTACAGCTCCACCTATCGTACCGGGGTGTGACATACTCCGGCCAATAATTCGATTTTCTCACAGGCATGTGTACTCGGACAATTGCAGTTGTCTGATTGAGTAGCATAGTTGAACTATGGCTGTAATCCAACTAAGCTGTGCATGTAAACGTACTTAGTGTGTTTGATTAGAAACCTATACGCTCACAGCTACATTTATGTTTGTGAGAAAGTTCATTAGACTTGAATTGGAAGGCGTTTCATAATGAAATCATTGATTGTGTATAATCAGAAAGACTGTCAATGTGAAACTGAGCTCAGACTTGATGTCATACACACAAACAGTGTATACATATTCATGCTGAAGCATCAAGTCCTCTTGAGCTACCTGTGTGGAGAGTAATAATATGTCATAGTAGGCCTGTCACAATGACTGCTTTTGTTGAAGGCTATATTTTTCTAGAAGTACCTGGGATAAACAATATTATAATTTTTAGACCATTTTATGCCACTGTAATGATAGTATTATAGCATAATAATGCAAGCACAGCCTTACAAAGAGCAGTGAACTCAGAAATGGAATAATTGTGATTGCGTTTGTTGAAGAGCCTTCTTCAAACATAAATCTGTGTATTTGTGGGGTTTGCTGTTCAGAAATAAACACACTTTGAGACCTGATAACTTTTACAAGTCGTGTTTTAATTTATGATTAAGGTAAAGCTAGGTGATAAAATAAAAAGATGTTTTACTATAAAAACTTTATTGATGATACAGGGAAATGTGATGTATGCATGACAGTTGGTGTTCCCATACTTAATCTTGTAAACATTGATGACTATGTCCGTTAGGGACTGTACCATCTAAACGAGTGCAAGGCTGCTTTATTTCTTGCTTCTACCAGCTGCAGCAGCAAGCCCCACTCTCCCTGTAATAGTAAATGGAGTTTTTGTGCTGCCAACACTGACATTGTTGGCCTTGGGTAGATATTACGAGTGTGTAAAAATGGCACAAAAACTCTTAAAGCTTTCCACTCACCTTTTTGTGCCTCTCTTCTCTTTTTCTCTCCAGCCGAGGATGACGGGCTATGGGAGAACGGCCTTTCCTACGAATGTCGCACGCTGCTGTTCAAAGCCATCCACAACTTGCTGGAGCGCTGCCTCATGAATCGCAGCTTCGTTCGCATCGGCAAGTGGTTTGTCAAACCGTATGAGAAGGATGAGAAGCCCATCAACAAGAGGTATGTTGGCACCACTCGCTCTGCGGACTTCTTGCCCACGTCGTGTCTTGTTTATGGCTGTGCTCTGTGCATGCACCTGCACTCTGGAAATGGGTATTGTCTTGGCATTTTTTCTTCACAGTGTTGCCCTTTCAGACATGTTATGTCTCTTGTTGTTTGGCTGTGATATGGTCTGGTGCAGCTCAGGCTGAGCACTGCTCCAACAGGCGCAGGGTTCACAGTTCTTATGTTTAGTGGAGTGTGTAGGCTATTGAACCCACACTTCGAGGGTGAGGGGTTCTGCTCCCACTGCAGCACCTGATACAAATATACAGTATGTATTCTTATGACTGCTTATTAAGAGGCTCTTATTGAATAGCCTGTATTGTACCAGGGATTTGCTGCTCATGTTTTATTTGCTGCTGATCTCAATTTAAGTGTCTTATGATACTAGTCTAATACAATCTTCATTTTAATCAAATTTTTGAAGGGTTGTACTGAATGTTTTTTTTTTCATTATTTTTTTTACATTACTATTGAGGTTTTCATCAAATCTGTCATATTTTCTTTCATCATCGCGCCATAAAAATTGTTGAACAAAATCCTCAATTTGAATAACACGATTCATTGGATTTAACAGAGCAAAGAGTGCCAAGCTAATGCAGATACATAATATGATCTTTTGTTTAAAAAGCGATTAACTATGAAAGCGTTATAGCTGACATAGATTTTTGTTTTGTTATTGTGGCTAGATAAATGCCACTTATTGTGCTGTTCCATTGCCGCTACACAACCATTTAAAGATGAGGTGTGAGCGAATCTTGAGAGAGAGAGTTGAATGTTGAGACTTATTCACAGGTATTGGTGGCTTGGTCCAATCCAGCATCAGTATTCCCTTTTTAGATAGAAAAGGTGGCACATTTGCAGCAAGGTAAAGGCTGCAGTGTGCCGCCTTGTCTATCTAAGGTGTAATATTCCTTCTATTCCAAAAAGCCGCCACTTGGTCGCCACTGGGGTAGGCGTAAACATGTGACGTCACATGACGTGAATCACAAAGTTGGGCGTGAACAGTGAAGCAGGTTGAATTTGTCTTCAAAATAAGAGCTTTACATTGCACCCCATTGGCGTTTAGAACTGGGTTCTTAGCGGGGGGCTTTTAATATGAAAGTAGCGACCGTTAGTAGCTTGCCGCTACAACAACAAGTGGACAACGAAGACAGCTACAGCGACCGAGGAGACGCTAGCATCTCCCTGATCTCAGCGGCTTTCCAGTTGCTGATCTTGACGTCTGCAGATGAAGTGATGGACTGACTGCTGTGATCAGCTGTTTCCTGGTATTAAAACTCCCCGGCTGTGGGTCGCAAAACAGTGCACGTCATCGACACCTCCGCCCATCTCACGCAATTGCCAGCACATTGATGGCTTGGATTTACATAGCAGTTGAGGTGGAAAAAAGTTTACCTTCCGAGGCATCAAATTGGCGGACCAAAACAGACCCCCAATTTACCGCCGTCTGTCTAAATCCGCGGACCTTGCCGCAAAAAGGACAGCCAAATTGGCGGCTTGCTGCCCAGTATAAAAACGGCTAGTATTTGCTGACCTGGGAATGAGGCACTCACTATCATGCAAAAGAAAAAGCTGCGTAACATTTGAATGTCAGCATTTTGAATGAGGCTTTAAAGCTTAAGACCTGCCAAAAGTGGTGCCCTTGGAACAAACTGGCCTGTCATAAAGTGTAATGTTTATAGTGAAAGAAATTGAGAAATAATGTCTACTCTGAAAAAGGTGTATTGAGAGAATGTGGGATCCTAGTTCCATTTTGCATCTTAACAATGCAATACCTGCTTGTGGCCTTTAGTTATGTACCAGTTTTGGCTCTCCAAGGGGAAGAAAACTGGCCACCCTAGCTGTTCTGTACAGCCCGTACATTTGTGTTCTTTCTGTAGCATTCAGGTGCAAGTTAAGGGGGGGGGGTAGATGTGTTGCTTACATGCCAAATGATGCTAAATTATATGCAACATGAACTTGTTTTTTTAACCCTAAGCCGCTCAGCTTGCCTGCACATCACCGTATTATTGGTTCAGTTGAAACTGCTGGCTGATGTTTATTTATTCTGTGTGCGTGCCCCATTGTTAACGTGCGGCTTGCTTGTTTGCAGGTTAGGGTTACAGATAGTTTTTTTTAATGGGGAGTGTTTGGTCACTTTTGACAACTGGCCCTACCTGAAGCTAACTAAGAAAGCATTGTAAATGGCTCAGACTTCATTTAACAGTATTGATGTAATAAAAATCATGGATCAGCTGTGGACGTCCCTGAATTGTACGCTACTTTACAGTCATGATATGAGCGTTTTAAAAAAAAGACTGAAAAGGGGTACTGTTGTGCTAGAGTGCCAGAATTCTCTTTCTCCCATTTCTCCTCTTGCTCTGAGTGTGTTTGTGTACAACTGAGACAACCTCCTCTTCCTCTATGCTATCTGCTGAGCTGGATTTCTTGTCCTTGGTGTCTGGGTTTATTGATAAGAGATGGAGACATGGCTAGTGCGGAGAAAATGACCATAGCAGTTTTTGCCCTGCACCTCCAACGACTCCCTGCCTACCTCACCCTGACTCTCTTGCTTAACACACACCTATTTTTTGTAGTGAAGTGGATTTTTAATTTTTTTAAAATATTTTTAAACTGTGGTTTGGAAATTATAATCATAGTTTTAGGTGAAAAAAGTTTATGTTTATGCATTGCAACTACTGCTGGACGATGTTGGATGAGAAAGCAGACAGAAGCCTCTAAATTGTGAAAAAAGCTCTAGAATCAAGGAGGCTGTAATTTGTTTGTGCCTGTGTCAGAGTGTTATTGTTCCCGAGTTGTTTTGGTGTTGTTGCCAGATCTCCCAGTCAGGTGACCACAGGGGCCACGCGGTGACATAATCTTGTGTATCCACGGACACGTGTGTGTGTTTGTGAGCAGGCCAGTTGCTCTACACTTAATAGAAATGGCCAGAACTCTGCTACCTGCTGTCAGCTTGTCTTTATCATCATCACAATGTGTGCTGGCAGATCAGAGTGGCCAGCTTTAATGTACATTCTTTCAGAGTCTTACATCTGTAGACAATGACTCTCATCTCTAAGAACGAGTATGATAGATTTTCACTTAACTGGCAGAATAATAGACAAAATAATACTGAAGAACAAGCCACTTCTCTTTTAAGCTATATTCATGGCTTGTTTTTAGCTCTATTGCCTCATTACCCAGTAGGCTGATCACAGGAGGGCCTCAGTCAAGGGAAAAAAAACAATGGTCTTTTCCTCTGCTCTGGAATTCACAGGCCACCCTCTGTCTGTGTGTCTGGTTCTCTCTCAACTCTCTCTCCTCACTCTCCCTCTCCCCTTCCCTCCATCCCCCTCTGCTGTCACGGAGCAGACTGGGCAGGTTATAAATAGTGGTGCAACCACCCTGAATCTTAGTTGTCGTCAAGGATGTTTGTCCTCTCCCTTCGGTGTGTTCCACCGTGCTCCAGCCTCGCTGGGATTTCGACAAACAAAGCACCAGAAAACTGTGACGGAAATGTTCTCGACCCCTTTTGTGTGTTTTTTGATGTTGCTACTGCGCCCAGACCAGCTGGTCTGACACTGAAACATTTCCTGAGCTGTTATTGATGTAGGGCTGTGGTGTTTGTAATTGTGAAATGGCTAAAGTAGCGTTGGCTTTTTTGTTTCTGTGGGACCAAGTAATGCCAAGTACACAGTGATGGGTCCTACCCTCTTTTGATTCCATTTTATCCAGAGCTCTAATCTGCTGTTAATGCTGAGCCTGTCACCATGAAAATACTTTGGTTTGCCCCACCAGCACTCCCGCTTTCCCACGTATAAATTCAGCATGTTCACCACCTAGACATTTAATTTGCCAATTATTTGTAATTGTTTTTAGTCTCTAAAATGTCAAAATTGTGATAAATGCTCATCACAATTTACCATAGTGACCTATTCAGTTTGCTTCTTTTGACAAGTCAACAGTCACCACCCAAATACTCTTAATTTACTTTCATAAATGACAAAGAAAAGCAGCTGAAGGGAACAGCACATGTTGACATGTTTGCTTAAAAAATAACAGAAACAATTAATCCATAATCAAAAAGGTTGGCAATTAATCTAGAGATCAATGATTTGCCTAATCCTTGCAGCTCTACATAATGGTCCCATTTATGTCAGTGCTCAGGTCTGTGGGTGACTGGTTGATTCCACAGGGAATGGGATGTAAAAGTTCCAGGGAAATCCAACTTATTGTCCAGTGAGAAGTGTACATACTGTACATTGTTTAACGCCCATCATTCTTGAATACTTCCCCTTCCTCCCTTAAACACAGACTAAACTGATTAGATGACAGTGCTTGTTTACCTCTGCTCATCTGTCTCATCTAAGGACCTTGTTTACCATTCATTGACCTGTGGGTCAGCCACTAGTTAGGATTGCCTCTCCTCCTGAATCACAATTGAATTATCACCCAAGAAAATCCCAAGTTTTCATGTTATTTATAAGTGACAATAAAATTAATTGGAGTATACGCTTCTCACCAGAATTATTGATGTTTATCATTAGATCAGATCAGATATTCAGAGATGTAATATTTACCCAAGTTTAGAATTTGGATCAGCTGGGTTGGTGTAGATGCTGAAACGAATTATTGATAATAGGAATTGATCAACTAATCAGTTATGCTGTACTTGAATGCACCATTGCGGCACAGTTGTGACTGTCATCAGTCAGAAATGTTCAACTTTTGAAAAATATAAATATTAAAAGTTAGAGCTGCAATGATTTTCGATTAATTGATTTAAAAAAACAAACAAAACTATTGTGATAACTGATATATTGTTTAAGTCATTTTTCAAGTTGGAAGGTTTTTTCAATGTAATGATTTTCTGCTTTTCTTTGTCATTTATGATGCTAAATAAGGAGTGTTTGGGAGAAGAACAGATTTGAAGACATCACTGTGGGCTCTGGAAAATACTACTCTTTCAGTTATAATTTGGCATTAAATAGATTAAATGATTAATTAATTCATCATGAGAAAAATCAACAGATTAATCAATAATGAAAATAAGTAAATTGCAGCCCCACTGAAAGGTCTGTTTTTGTGGTCTGCTTCAATCATATCTTCTTGTTGGCATCACACTTGATCATCAGACAGCCCCCGTGTGGCATCCAAAGTCACCAGTTGGTGGAAGCTGTGGCCAGCTGACAGTGTTCATAACCTCAACCCCAGACCTCAGCCTGTGTTGAAATGCTTACATCATCTCTCTCTCCCTCTCCCCCCTCTCTCTCTCCATGTCTCTCTCCCTCTCCCCCCCCCTCCCTCTCTCTCTCTCTCTCTGTCTCTCTCTCTCTCTCTCTCTCTCCCTCTCTCCCTCTTGTTCTCCCTCTCCCCTCCTTTCACATTTTGCCTGATGTGTGTGGTAAGCAGTTAGCAGCAAATTGTATTTTCACAATCTTTGATAATGATGACCTCTATTGGTGCCGCCAGTTGCTCCTATTGTCTGCCTCTCTTATCAAGACATGAGGAATTAGCCATATTTCTTAAGACTCGTATTTTTAGGGGATTGGAAAAATAAAGAAACATGTTGAGATGAATGTTACATTAAAATATTGGTAACAATAAAAGTGTCTTTTGATATGTTTCTTAAAAGAATCAGTGCACATCAGTTTGTGGAAGCCTTTGTTTCCTATCGTGAACTGCAAATGCAGCAGTACGAGTTGATACAGCTGACAGTAATTCTCTTTGTCTGGAGTACAGGCGGCTCCAAGTTGTGCAGCGTGGTTGTTTGTGTGAACCTTATGCTGCTAGGTAGACTGGCTTCAGGAAACAGAGAGAGCGGGAGAGAACACAAGGGATGAAGGAAGGGAGGGAGGGAGGGAACGAGCAAGGGAGAGCTCCTCTTGGTTGTCATGGCAGCAGGGAAATGCACCATGGGATCGTGTGTTTCCAAGGTGAAGCGGGATGCTCGTGCTCTATTGGTCAGCTTAAGGCAGACTAGCTCGTTGACTTGCTCCTAATTGGCTGCATTACTGAAATTCAGAGCAACATTAAATCCAGCCCGCTTTGATGTTTCAATTTGATCAGGACAAAGGGGATCTCATTTCTTTTTATCTGCTTGGTATGCACTGTGTAATGAAAGCAGCATTTACAAGATCTACAATGTACTCTGACTGCGCTGCAATCAGGAGAGTGTTAGATTACTACGCCGCTGTATTTAAATAAGTCTCGTCTGTTGTGCATTTAGTTGCTGCTGTCTGACTGAAAGCATCATTAACAAATCAAGCTGTTATGAAATGAGGCCAGTGTGCATCAGCTTATCACAAGAGCAAATCATAATGAATTAATGCAAAGCATAGTTATATAATAACAAATATGCCTGCATAAACACATGACTGTCTTGCTCTTCCTCTATATCTGTGGCCCAATGTTGGGAGGTGAATGTGTGAGTCCTGGTGCGCTGTGGCAGGCGGAAGCAGGGAGCAGCACTCTGTTAAGTAGGACAGTGCAGGATAAAGGGCCACTGCCTCCAGTCTGGGGCTAAAGCGCTAAATTTATCCCCTCCCTGCTCCCAGCACAACACAAACACACAGGGAGGCAGCCACACAAACATGCTCGTCAACAATCGGCATGCAAGCCACAGCGAGGAGGTCAGCGGAGGGACTCGCACATGTGCTTTTCGTCGGAATTACTGGTGTATGACACAAGGAATGCAGCCGGACGAAATGGCATGTAGTGTGCATAGGGGACTAATAGTGCTGATGTAGATCTACAGGACAACTCAGCGCCTCTCTTCAGCACCCCGTCCCCTAAATTTGGCCCCCCTACCCCCTGGGCTTCCCTCTACTTCATCAGTCTCTCTAGCAACAGGAACTCCGGGGAGACTGGGCTGGGGGACCATGTGACCCGGTGCTCTGGATATATCATGTTGCTGGAGAGATCCTGTCCACAAGATAAATATGGCTCTTAAAGGAAAATACCAGTGTTTTTCATTGGTATGGACCATTTCCTTAATCGCTGTGCACTTATACATTATTAATAGCCAATTTCCCTTTGCATCACTTTAGTGTTGCAATTTAAAGCAATGCCTTTTGTATTGCTGACCTTACAGAGACCCCACACTGTAGCTATCTCCATGCCTCAAGACAAACCCTATTATTTATGTTGATTGCACTGGTTGAAACGGTATTTATTAATTAAGTTATTACCCGATGGAAATGAGTAAATCGTGTCACTTAGATGACATGGATGGAATATGACTTTCTATCGTAGTGAACAAGGAAGAGTGTTACCAAGTGAATGAGAACTCTGATTAACAAATATGAGTTTGATTACCATATCCCATGACAGTGTGTGCACGGCTAACAAAACACTTTGTGTTTCAGGCAGTGTGAAGAAGCAAAGAGTGATGGAATGTTATAATAACCATTTACTCAAAAGTACAATTTTGAAATACTTGGTGAGGTTCTTTATTAAATTATGTTATTTCCTGCTACTTGACACAGCCACTTTAAACCAGATGAAAAAAAACGCTTGATAATCTTATTAGAAAAATGTATTTGATCAGAAATTCCAGCAGGCTGATAATCGTTCGACCCCAAAGCATACAGTATATACATACATGTTATTATATATAATATACTAAGACTGTAATGATATACTATACATTAATAACTTTTGATACTTTAGAATATTCAATATCAGATCCTTCTGCTCAAGTTCTAGTCGAATAGGAGATTCTCCCTTTCACTGAAGTAATAGTCTAACACAGTTTTTACTCTTATGACTTCTGGGTACTGTTTGCTTGAACCCAGGCAACATGCAGTTTTTGGGGCTGATGTCATTATTATCATTACATACTGGTACAAATATGTAATGGAAGCAGGATATTTTACAGGATAACAATGAACGTGATTGTCTAAAATGACCTCGGTGCATTGAAAAAGGAAACTTGACTTGAAATGTAATGATGATTAATCAGCCCAAGCATTTGTTTTTCTGTGCTACCGAAACCAGAGTTTTCACATCTGCTGACATCAACAACATGCATGCGGATGCCGATATGGGCCAATATCGGTGGATAACATCTGCCAACCGAAATATCAGTCAGGCTTCTACTGTTTATAACACTGGAAGCAAGAGACCATCAGAAAACTTATTGTGAGGCCACCAATTTCCACTCCGGAACGCATTCCTCATTTCTTCTAATGCTAGTGAGCGGCCCTGAGAGAACAAAGAATCTCTCATCTTAAAGTTAACAGTCTTCGTTTTCTCTTTATGTATTATAGTGCCGAGAAAATCTGTATTTGTGTCAGCAATAGAATTGAAGGGTAATAGCAGGGCCAATCATGTCACTTTTCACTGAGGGAATCCTGTGTCCTCACATTTCCTTCGCCCCCCATGTACCCCCCCAGCCGCTGCACACTGCATTCCTCCCATTCCTCCCACCTTTCCCATGTGACCAGAGGCTAAGGCAGAGTGCGGGGCCAAGCGAGGGTCTGAAGAAGTCGTCATAGTTAATCCGTCTGGCGTCACTCGCTCACTGCACCCCCCAGCCCCCGTCACCCCCTCCGTCCTTTTTTTAAAGTAACTGATTCCTGTGGTACTGTCTTTTAATCCAGAGGTTCAGACAGATGGCCACATTTAAAGCTAATCCCTTATATGGTGTTAGTCCTTTCACCTCATCGCTTTAGACTTGAGGTGGTGGAATTGTAGCCTCAAACCAGAAAAAATGTTAAAATACTCACAGGAATCTCACCAACGTGCAGGGCAACCTCCAGAGACGCCTTGAATGAAGTCAATCCAATCAAATAAGTCTTTCTATTAAAAAACTGTTTAAACCACTGACTTCATCTATGTTCAGTGGACAATCAAAGTAGGCTACATAAGGAGATAAAAGAACATATACAATAAACACTTCATTTATAAACAAAATATCAAAAAATAATGTCTTTATTTTAATCGCCGATCTCCAGTCGCTATTGATCAACTGACCCAAAAATATCCGGTCCATAATGAGGCCTGTAAATGGCTAGAAATGTCTTTTTGTATTTTTCAAATGACCAAATTTGATTGGATACATTTTCTGATTCCAGTGTTTGGTATTTTGTTCTGATATATTTGATAAGTTTGTAATTGATAAGTCTTTAACATCCCTAGTTTAAATTTGTTGCATTGGCTAATAATGCAACTAAAGTATCCTCAAGATACATTGAGGGTTGTCAAATATGTAATCCCTTCATCTCTCTATAAAAGCAAGGAATTTCTGTCTGTCTGTCTGTGTGTATGTGTGTGTGCCTCAAATATCTCTGCGGATCAGGATCAGGCTGACCTGAGACTTTCAACATGGCTGCTGCGTGGTTCAAGGGTGTGCGACTTTGCATTTGTTTGGACTGCAATGATACCGTTAATGAATTATTTCATAAATGCTTTACAAATTCCGCGAGCATTGTCCACCGGAGCCACCACAGTCACGTGCGCACCAGAGCCAATCACTGCAGAGCCCACCGCAACCCCCCACCTTAAGAAACAAGCAGATTTATAGCTGCAGCGGCACTAGTGATGGGAACGGCAGTTCTTTTTATTGTACTGAATCTCTATAATCCGTTCACTAAAATGATTCGTTCAAAATATTCGTTCACCGAATCGTTCAGTGCTCTCCAACTACCTGAACTGATAAGCAGCCAAACGATCCGTCATTCAGTTCATTAATCAGCCCTGAGGTTCACGTTCACTTACTGAGGGACGGTGCGTTCACGGACTATAGTACACAATCATTCACGGGAGACGCAGCGCTGCTTTGAGTGGTATACATGCAATACAATTATTACATGGTGAAAGTGTCCTCTGTGCACAGTAAAATCACTTAACATGATGCTACACGGATGTTAGCAACACAGCGCTAGTTTTAGCAGTACGGTTACTGAACGTGAATCAACTCCTCTGCCCTGAGTGAGTGACTGACTGACACAGCGCCACTTTCAGCACTGTACGTGAACGAGAATCACGTCCTCAGCGACGCGAATCATGAGTGAGTGACAGCGCGAATGTGATTCACGTCCTGGCGTCCCTCGTTCGCGAACGACCTGTTGAGGACGTGAATCACGTTCGCGCTGTCACTTGAATCAGTGTGAACGTGAATCACGTTCGCGAACGTGACTGACGGCGCGAACGTGATTCACGTGAGTGACGGCGCGAACGTTAATTACGTTACCTGCTGAGAATCACGTTTGCGAACGTGAGTGACTTTTACTGTGCAGTAAAACCACTTAACTTGATGCTACACGGATGTTAGCAACACAGCGCTCATTTTAGCAGTACGGTTACTGAACGTGCATCAACTCCTCTGCCTTGAGTGAGTGGGTGAGTGACACAGCGCCAGTTTCAGCACAGTACGTGAACGAGAATCACGTCCTCAGCAACAGTTCTCTGTATGCAGTAGGTTCGCGAAGCATGAACGAATCACAGCGCGAACGTGAATTACGTCCTCACAGTTCTCTGTGTGAGTCGCGGCAGTTCCACTTCCCGGCCGGCATGCTCGCAGCTGAGCTCAACTGAACTGAGAAAGGAACGAATCAGTTCTTGAAGTGATTTTGTTCACTTCGTTCACTCAAAAGATTTGTTCGTTTGAACGACACGTTCGCGAACGACACAACACTAAGCAGCACGAGCTAGACCGGGATTTTGCCGGCAGTTCGGTCCCGTTCTGTGCATCTAAACTGACTGTTGTGGATTAATGACACTGAACGAGTCCGGGCCGAGTCTGTTCGGGTCTGAGGAGATCCGGACACGCAAGGACAACAAAGTGGAATCGGAATCTGTGGATGTTCGTGTGTAGCTAGCTGCTAGCCTCTAGCCCACCCACACGGCCCACATCCCGAGTCGACGGACCGGACCCAGCGGCACGTCCAAAACCGGGCTTAGGGTAAATAATGTCCGCCACGCTTTTTCGTGAACATTGCCGTCATGTTTGCTTTGTGTCTGGTGCAGGAAGAAATGGAAAAAAGGGCTTTTGTCACGAAAGTGTCCAAGCAGCAAGTTTGGTTGTAAACAAGCGGATTTATACCTGCAGCGGCGCAAGCTGGACCGGGATTTTGTCCGGCGGTTCGGTCCCGTTCTGTTCTGTGCATCTAAACTGACTGTTGTGGATTAATGAGACTAAGAGAGTCCGGACCGAGTCTGTTCGGGTCTGAGAAGATTCGGAGACGTGCGGACAACAAAGTGGAATTGGAATCTGTGGATGTTCGTGTGTAGCTAGCCGCTAGCCCACCCACATGGCCCACCTCCCGAGGCGACGGACCGGACGCACCAGCACGTCCAAAACCGGACTTAGGGTAAATAATGTCCGCCACGCTTTTTCGTGAACATTGCCATCACATTTGTTTTGTGTCTGGTGCAGGAAGAAATGGTAAAAACAGGCTTTTGTCACGAAAGTGTCCAAGTAGCAAGTTTGGTTGTTGAGGAACAGGAAGTTGTGGGAGGGACAGAGGTGGATGAATGACAGGCAACGACGGTCGGTGTGTGTAGAGACAGCGATATTGAGAGTTGAGAGATTTGTGACATTTAGCGTTTGGAGTGTATAGTTAGTGTGTTATGTAGTGTTTGGTGTAGTGTGTTTAGTGTGTAGTGGAGTCGGTTTTTTGTTTAATGAGTCAAAACAATGAGGAGACTGCTGTATGAGCATTGCCTGCATTTAAATGTAAATAGTTACATATAACTTTGTAAATTTTTAAAATGTATGCACATATTTAGCAGACAACAATTTATATTTGCATTATAAGTAATAAAAAATGGTTTATATTACTATAATATTATTATAACATATTTGTGGTTTTCACAGTAAAAAAGACAAACTTTTTCTACTCGGATTTTATGTTTTTTTTGTGATTTTAGGTCCACTGTGTTAATACAGTATGTCAAAATAAAAAAATAACTGTACAGTCACACGTGAGGTTGTGCTGAAAATAATGACACCAAGTAAATCGTTTTTAAGGTGAAATATAATGGCAAAATCAAAAATAGTCAAAAACGGCCAATTATACCCTGGAATATCGGATTTCACAACAAACCTAAATATCCCTGACGTCCCACCTTCAAACACAGCCTCATTTGGCCATCCATGAAAAAGCTACTTAACCTCCCACTTTTCTATAGGAATACATTTTTCTTACGGGCACTGCACTAGTACAGTAGATGCCAGGATCTTTTGTTTTTTGGTCTTTCTTCTAGGGATTGACCGATATGGATTTTTTAGGGCCAATGCCGATACCGATTTTTTTTCATCAGCCTTAGCCGATGACCGATACGGACCGCCAATATTTGAAGCTGATACTACTTTTGCTCCCTCAATTTACATCATAAAAATTACACAATGATTACAAATGTTACGAGTCTCAATTTTAAAAAAGGAACTTTTATTGAAATTAAAAAAGGTGAGGTAGAACAAGAACAAGTAAACAATATTTAACAAATATTAAAAACAGGTTAGGTGAAATGCTGCCATACTGGACTGTTTTTTTGCTCTGCCATTTCTTGCAGCGTCTCCAGCAACATGGATCCTGCCTGTGGACGCCTGTCTGTAAATAATGCCAGATCGGCGAACGCAGCAGCCCGCATCGGCCGATGCCGATACACGGAAAAAATGCAAATACCGGCCGATAATACCGGCCGGCCGATGTATCGGTCTATCAGTACTTTCTTCTCACTGTGCAGACATCGGCTCAAAGAATGCGTGGTTCATCCTCTTTCTTCAGAGTTCACTTGGTTTAATATGTGGTTAATTTCAAGGTTAATATAAGTGAATTGCTTACAGTGTCAGAAATATAATGTTTAATTTAATGAAGTATCTTGGGGGATTTCATGCAGTTAAAGTGGACGGAGGCAAAATGCACTTTAACATCCAGTCTGTTAGAATTACAACTTTGTAGTTTGAAACTGCTCTGCTGAGTTGTGGCATGTAATCAACTACAGATTTTTTTTTAGTTGTGTTAATGAAAGTAGGCAGTCCAATGCAAAAAATTGTGCAAGTTGTTGTTGTGACGTGCTGCTGAATGCGCACTTTTTATTATGAATCTTTGATACCTCTCTGCTGCACATTTGTTTTAATGCTGCATTATGCCCACCATCAATGGAGAGTGTCATTAGTGTAACAGATGTTTTCAAAGCATCAACAGGCACACTTCCACGAGCATAATGCACAAAGCATGAATAACGGCTGATGTCTCGCCAGAGAGAAGTTGACCCTTGAGGTGTGTTTGAAAATGTAATGAAAAAGCTCACATAGCCTTATCCACTGGAGCTAATGTTACCAGGTAATACTGTCGAAAAGTATAAGAGAATATATTGAATGTGTTCTCTCCCCTTGATTTGACAAATAAAAGAAACGGATCTGCTGACTTAAATGAAACATTACATTTTGAGAGTCACAATAAAGCAGAGTTATCAGTTCAATAAAAGCTTAAATGCACCACAAGCTATTAACTTGATATTGAAGTCTCGACACAGAGCCACATAAAACCCACAAACTTGGCCATTGCATTTAGGTATATTTGCATGTAAAATGTGTCACAGCTGGTAGTCGAACATTTCAACCAGACTATAACTACAGTCTAACACGATTTTCCAAAAGCGTTTCAGCTCATTTGAAAGAAAAAGAGGCCAAAGCGGGCCTTCCCTTTGTGGGTTAAGTGCAGAAGCCCAGCTTTAATCCAGGATGAGGCTGACTAATTGGCCATGGCTCTGGGTGATGAACCGTTATTATTACAACTGCACAACTCATATTACTAAGGGCATGATGACCTAATGACTCAGTATGAGCATGGCTTTAAACAGGCTTAAATTTCCATCCTTTTTACATACGACCATAACTGTAGTTTTCAATGACCGGTTTATTGGATGTTGTATGCTACACAGTTAAAGCGCAGGATTGTTGCAAGTATGTTATGTTCTTTGTATGTACAATTAAATGCATATCACACTGCAGTGATGTACTGAGTGCCTCTTTCACAAGAAGGAACAGATGTTGCATCATGATGCAGTTGCAAAGTGATTATGTGAACATGGTAATGAGCATAATTGCTGAAAAGATTTTTTTTTTCCAGAAGAGCAAAGGTATCTGGCTCAGATTGAGACAGTTTGCTTTTTAGCTGACAGCAGGTGTATTAGAGGAACCCTGGGGTGTGCGTACTTCTGTGTGCGACTGCATCTGAGTGTGATGTAGCTTAAACGGGAAGTGAGCTGGGTACCTGACTTGTTGTCAGGGCTGTGGCAGTATTATCTTTATTCAGCTGAGGCTGTATCTTTGTGTGGCTATGATAGACTTGCAGAGGATCGGATTTCTCCACTTTTTGTGGACCTGTCGTTCTATCTCTCTCCATTTCTCTCTCCCTTCCAAGTTTAATCTGACATATATAAAGAGGCTCACCCCCTCTCCATTTGTGGCAGAGGGAAATCAATTCAAAGTAATAGAGCTCTGAGAGTGTGTAAGTGAATGTGCCGGCCGTAAGAGTTTCAGTTTAGTGTTTTCTCTAGCACCTACTCTCCTGTGTGAACTGCGTGCTAAAGCCGGCGCTGCTGCGTCTCTCAGGGCTCTGCGTGTTTGTGTGCTTGCGTTACTTTGGCAGCAGACAGTGCTGTTGTTTCCCAGTGGTCAGGTGGCTAGACAGTAGGGAGGATTATATCAGCCTGGAAATGTGTCCTCTAATTCAGTGCTGTTTACCACCTTCATTGTTTGTATCTATCTTTCCTCCCTTATTTGTTTTTATCTTTCATTCTTGATCAAAACACCACCTTATTATTTAATGAAAATATGTTTGTTGTCCCTTGTCAATTCCTAATGGGGCTTGGTTATGAAAGTCAAATTTGTAGTCAGCCTTTCGATATTCTGCCCTTTTATGTAAACAATAATGCTAACTCAATAATGGCAGTGTTGTTCAGAAAATTGGACTCCACACACCTTTTGTAGAAAATGCTAACTATGGTTTCTTGGCAAGTCACCTAATGTCTCTTACGTCTCTGTCCATAGTCAAAAAAGTTGATCCTTGTTCTTGTAGTGCCCGATTGATATTGTAAGCATTCACTCCACAAACATTGTTTAATAATGTTGTGCCAGAAACTTCACCAATGCCTGCACGCCTTGTCACTGCAGCAGCACATGACCGGTCAAAACATGTTTACATGCCCCAGATTGTAACAACAAGCTGCTGCACATGGCAGATATCCACGTATGAGACAGACCATAGTTTCCCACTGGATACAGTAATGCAAAATGGCCAGAGATGGAAGGGTCCCAGCAGTAGTGACACTTGCTGCTGTTGTTGTTGTGCTGAGGAAGTGTACATGAGCGGAACGGAAGCTCGGTTCCTAGAGCACGGCCAGCCAAGGCCAACAAACATCTGTGGAATGTCACTGCTCTGCAGCCTCCTTCCCTTTTTCTCCCGTCTCTATCTTAATATCTTCCCCCAAACTGTCTGTTTAAGCTTCAGGCTGAGTGGCTTCCATTTAACTCATGATTTGCCTTGATTCAAGTTTCATATTAACTTAATTGCTCTGTATCTAAGCATTCACCTGATGCCTGAAAAGAACCTTTTTTCTTACCCTGTTGCTAGAATGTGTTGACTAGCTAGAAGTGATGAAACTTGCACAGATTGATCAAAAGAGCAGTGATAAAATGACGCAACAATGCATACAAGTCATTTTGTCAGTAAAATGCAGATTAGCTAAAGCTCCCCTTGTAAGAGCCCTTCACCTTGACGCAAGCAAACAAATCAAACAGCAGACAGACACCAAGCAAGCAGAATGCCAGAAATCCTGTAAAGCTTAGGCACACTTGTGTTGGCTGAAAATATCTAAAGAGCAGGAGCAACATATTGTTGAATAGTGCAACAAATGTGACAGGAATAGGGGAGTAGAACTCAATAAAAATGCCACTAATGCATGAAAATTTGGCAGGAACATTAGAATGGTGTGATACAAAAATTCCAGTGCACATTCATTTCTAACAGCTCCGACAGTAAATGAGTGGAGCGGGATGCTCTGTCCCTGTAGGTTTACATGGGCAACTGATTTCGCTGCCATTTGCTGTAACAACAAGCCACAAATTAATCTGCTGGCAAGGCTCGGTGCAGATAACTCACAGAAAATAAATGAGATGGCGTTGCTCACAGCCATTGTTTTATTCAGAAAGAGCAATCTGCTGTCTTCCCATCATTGCAGTTGTCCATCATTTTTGTCAGATAGTAAAAAAGCAAAGGTTTTCAGTAGATGAGACATAATTCTCACAAGAACAGAGGTTTGAGTTAATATGACTTTCTTTTTGAAACTGTTGGTCAGCCAAAATGAGCAATTTGAAGATATCTTGGACTGCGTTGGGTATTTTTCAAAAGTTGGTGACAGTTCGCATTTTAAACGATTCACTGAGAATTATATCTGCAGATTGATTGGTGATGAAAACAATCCTAAGCCGTGGAGAGTTTGAGATGAGATCTGTGGCCATCAGCGGCAAAGATGCAGAATGTAGTGTCGAGTGCAACTTGGAAATGGTTGAGGAAACTAAAAAAAGTTGCTTTTTGTTTCGCAGTCAGTGGTGAAGGTGCATTGAATAAGCTCTTGTATAAAGTGACATGTCAAAAGACATATATTGTATACTGCTAGGAAACAAGCTGTGATGCATGTATCTTTTTTTGGAAAAGTCAAAACTTTGGGATGGTGTGCTACACAACAGAACATCCATGTGACACTGACAGAGGCTGTCAGTCCCACACAGCTCCCTCTCTGCCACTGCACAGGTCACAGCTGGCCTTTGACACCTCGTATCCATGGCATGCCAGCTAAAGGCAAATGTGCCCACCTGCCCTCCTTTGTATGTGGCCCCGCTTCGAATCCTCACTGGACTATCTTATTGCGTCCATACCAAGCCAAAGGCCACTGGCCATTTGCATCTGAGAGGTGGAGCAGGGAGTGCCTCTGTGGACAATCACAGTGGCGGGTGAGTGAGCGTGCGCTGCGTGTGGTGGCGGCGAAGAGAGGAAAAGAAGAGCGGATCAGAGAGCTGCCCAGTGTATTTGGCAGTTAATAGATGAAAAGTGGGAGGAAAGGTGGAGACAGAGAGAAAAGATGATTAAAAGATCTTGTGTCTTTTTGTCAGGCTACAGCAGCAACCCTCCCTCCTACCTTTTATATTCTCTCTCAACATGACTGAGAGGGAGAGGTGGAGATGAAAGTGGAATCCCACTCAGTTTTAGTTAGTGAACATGATATTCTGACAACTATCTAGTTGTTTTTGAGGGCTGTTTAACTTTGTATTTTGGGTAGAGTACAGTCTGCTGTGTCTGATTTTTTTTCTTTCCACTGTTAAAATTATGCATTTAATTCCTCTAATAATGCAGCAAACAAATGAGATGGGAAGTATTTAGTAGTTTAGAAAGGGATTTTTGTGTCCATTAGCTGATGCAAAGTGGGCTGCTGACAGGTGGTGTTTTAATCACATACATACACTCAACATTGGCCTTGGGTTTTGGCCCCCTTTATTTTTTTTTGAAGTGCAAGCTGTATCTTGCTGAAGGGGAGATGACATTCTGAAATCCCAGAGAACCTGAGTCTTGAGGCAGGTTCGACATACTTAAACAGACACAGTGTGTCATGGAGTAGGGCCCTCAAGGGGTCCCTCAGGAGGTTCCTGTGGACCTTCGGGCAAAGTAGGAAATTGTTTTCAAATGAAATCCTAATGAAATTAGGATTTCATTTAGAATGGAGGCACACAGGGAATAATACAAGGATGTTCGTGTTCAGTTAAAGGAATAGTTCTGGAAGTCACTGCTGCTTGCCAAGACATAGTCTGTCACCCCTTGAAACTTCAGAGTTTTTAAGCAAGCAAGATATAATGTGTTAAGATTTAGAGGTGCTGCCTAGTAGACCTGATAGAGCTAAACAAGCGTTATCCCTGTTTTCATATTTGAAGCTTAGCTAACTAGACCTGAGACAGATACTGGATTTAAGGGACAATGACTATGCTGATGTTATGGAGTAAAGAATACTGGACATGCTCGACAAAAATTGTTTAAATAAACACACTTTTTTTTGCAGTCATCCCTCAAATGTAGTCATGAAAAAAATGACAGATACATATGTAATGCTGGCAGGTTATTTTACAGTTCAGCGGTAAACCTTAGTGTTCAAAATGGCACCAGTGAACTGAAATGGTAAACTTCACTTGGAATATGATAATTATAATTGAACCCAATCTTCTTTTTCTGCATTATGTCCTGCAAAAAAGGAAGGTTTTCTTATCAGCACATAAGATATGGGATATAAGATATACTGATATATCTGTAATAGGCTTACATCGGCCAACTGTTGTAATGGTTGAGCTCTAAAGCTAACTGGCCGCTGGCTGTAGCTTCAGGTACATACATGAGTGGTATCAATCGTCCCATCCACCTGTCAGGAAGTAAGTGAATAAGTGCTTTTCTGAAAATGTTTAACTCGTCCTTTAGGATTTCACCTTTTCTACAGAACAAGTGAGTTTACCAATGAATATCAAAGGTATCCCCCTTTATGCTTTATTAATCTGTTTTAAAAATGTATCTCTAATAATGTATAGGAGAGCACTTCTACACTAATTAATTTTGACTTCCTCATTGCTACACTTGACCTGCTCAACTAATCTCAGCCGCACACATACACACTTTCCCACCATGCTCAGCAGCTGTTGTTTGCCGGTGTATGTGTGGCCCACACGCTGAGGTGTGTGTGTTTTGTGTTTGCCTCACCAGCAGGCCGTGGATGTTTGCAGAAGAATTGAATTTGGCACAACACTGCATGTTAGTTGATGTCACGTGTGTAGACAGGACGGCGAACACTGTTGCTGTTTCTGTCGACGTTTGGGTGCTTGCTGGGCCAAGCGCTAACCAAGCACCTGTTGATATTTGAGCCATGCCTCTGTCAGCAATCCCTCTGCAACCCGGTGGTCTAAATGTTTAGTTGGGTCAATAGTGTATAATAAGAACTATTTATGAGACTGACGTACAGGATTATTTCCAGTTTTCATATGATTTGGAAGTAGTAAAAATGCCACAACTGCACATGTTTTGTTTTAATACAGGCAGACATATTTTTGATTTCAGAGTCAGTGACATATGTAAGGTGATATTTTTATACATGCATCATTGCTTAGTCACTGCAGGATAGTAAAGTGATCATTTAGCATGCAACAGTGTAAATGCCAGCAGCTGGCATGTCAGATAATCTTCTTAACCTATCAGCTGACACCGGCGGAGCAATCTGTACATTCACATTTGTCAAGAATTGATTTGAATCTGCTTTGATGCTGTGTGTGAGAGCTGGGCTGTACTTCTGTGTGTTGAGCCACAGATGGCAGCCCTCTACCTCAAGCTTACAAGTGTCCTGCCTGCAAACACAGATGTGTGTGAATGTGTAGCGTCAGGTTTTCTTTGTGTGTGTGAGAGGAGACTGCAGTCCCGTTGACGTCTTCTGAATGCAACAACACACTTTGTCCCTCTCTGTTGTAGCCTGTCTCTCTCTTTTTTTTAAAAATACATTTTTGTAATAATGACCAGCTCACCCATCTTCTAAAAAGTAGCTTATTCCTTTCAAGAGAACCTTAAATAACCCCTAACATTCCTTTCTTCCCTCTCTCAGTCCAAGTTCTGCTAATGAGGAGGACTCGTGCTTGGCTACCATTGTAACTCCTGTCTTTATTATTCTACTTGCTGTTTCTCACACAGCCTCCAGGTGGTTAGGTGTCATGCCATGCCCCTGGAGTGGAGTGCACGCGCACACGTGCACACACGCGCGCACACATGTACAACTCAGTAAAAGGAGTCGAATGTAATTTACAACTTTGTGTCTCCTCAGTGTTGCCTGTTTGTATGTAAAACAGAAAATGTAAAACACACACTACAAACACCATTGCATACACTCAGTTCTTAAAGTGTGAGCAAAATGTTATTTTAAGTGAGTGATAAAATTTGGGTCAAGGCTCAAAATAGTACCCAACCGATATTACAACCTCCCTATCAAATCTTTTTTGTTTTTCTTGGTGTTATGCATTAGGAACTAATTATGCAGTGTGTCTTGCATGCTCAACGAATTTATGGTATTTACACTAAGAATGTATTTAATTCAGTATTAACTGAAAGTAATATTTGTTGTGCTTAATATCTGTTAAGATGATATATTGCAAGATTTTATACTTCAGTGTTTGTACTATATTGGTCCATTTAAACAATATACTGATATTTTACACACACAGTACATTTTTTTCTTCCCTTGATATGTTTGTGGCACACTTAGATGCATTTGGATGATTGGATTATACTGTAAATTGGCATGTAATCCGTAATATGCTGTAGGCCATATAAAACAAGAACATTTAAAGAAGATCTCCGTTTACTCCATAACCCAATCTGCTTTGTGTGGATCTGTTATAGAAACAACAACAACATTAATCAGGATTAATTCAGGAGTTACTGATGGCCGTATTCATTCATACTGTCCATACTGTCCATACTGTCCATGAAGTGTTCTTTCTAAATCAGACGTTGGAAAGATGGGCAACAAATTCCATAGTCCTTGTCTTTAGCAAAACTGTGTTGTTAAGTTAATTTGGGGCTAAAATGAGACTTTTGTGTGAGTTAGTGGACGTTCAGATCAACAACTGCCCTGAACGGTTGGAGTTTTGGAGACTGTTTCTATCATTGTAAGGGCTTATCAGATGCCAGAACACTGCGCAGCAGTTTCTAATATTATAAGAAAATATAATTGCAACTCTGGAAAGCGATCACGGCAACATCTATCTTTATTGTGATGATGATGGTGAGGTAAACAGTAGAAATATGGTGTTTGTGTTCTATTGTAATTTACCAGGAATGTGCTCTTACTCTGTATTTAACTGCTGGATGAAGTCACCTCATGGTCTGGTAAAGGTTGACGCTCAGCTCTTCTGCTGGACGATCCTAAGTGCTAAGTGTTGAAACTCTGACAGACACCTGCATGATTTGTCTTAACTCAGACTGCAGAAGTTTAGGATTAGTTTCTGTGAAACTGTGGAACACATGGCTGTTTTCTGTCTGAAAGGGATTGCGTCATGGCCAGTACAAACGGGAGAGAATGATTACAGCTATCTTAACGTACAAATAAGCCTGTTTGTGTTGTATCATGACAGACTTGTAGAAGTCTGAACCTCTCCTTAAATGTCATGGCAGTAGCAGTCCAATAGTTGAGTGAGGCATGTTTTAGCACTGCTGAGGATATCCAAGTCTCCCTCCTTCTCTGACTCACCTTCATTAGCCTACTTGCTTCCAGCTGTAGAATGTGAATATCTTACACCCATGGCCATGGGACTAACTAGCACCACCTAATTTTTTCAGAAAAAAACGTGGAAGATGAATGTCAAGCTCTGGGGGGCTTAGGGCATCTCTTAACTACGTAGGTGGTATTATCTTCTTGAAGTGCTCTCTCTCGCTCTCTCTCGCGCTCTCTTTCTCTCGCTCCATCTCTCTATCTGCCTTGCTCTCCCTCTCTGCTCCTTCTCTTTAATCCTCTGCAGAGTAGGTGTGCCAGAGAGAGACGGGGAGAGAAGACTGATATTTGCTTAACCAAATCCTCGGAGGAGGCAACCCTCTTTGATCCACTTCCAAATTCACAGCGTCCTCTTTCATTTGGTCATCCGTCACTTGCGCTGTCTCTCTCGCACTCCCTGCGTTTGTGTGATTTGTGTGTGTGCGTCGTGGGTGTGTGTTTTGGATGAGAGCGGGCTGAAAGAGAGAGGAAAGCCTGCAGACAATGGCCTGCATTTTACTCTGCCCCCTTCTCCTTCCGTCTGCTGTGTCCTTGCTTTCCGTTTCTTCTTCAACTTGTCACTTTTGTTGTGTGCTGTTGAGGTCAGACTGGCACAGGCAGGCGTTGTTGTAAGCAGAGGAGCTGTTTACAGCTGTGTGTGTGTGTGTGTGTGTGTGTGTGTGTGTGTGTGTGTGTGTGTGTGTGTGTGTGTGTGTGTGTGTGTGTGTGTGTGTGTGTGTGCCAGGGTTAGTCAGGGCTTGCCCCTTTGTTTTACACACAGTGCTATCCACACGAGATGGACAGAACTACACTCACGACCTGTGAGTGCTGCTGTGTTGACTTACTTGCACCCTGACCTCTGCAGGCCATTAAAGTCTCTTACCTCAAATTCCCCTCCCGTATGTGCTGTTTGCAACCGTAATACCAAAAGAATTAGGGGAGCTGTGCGTCTTCTCACTTGCCATGTTGCAGGCACTAAGTTGATAATGAGTGTATGTTTACAAAAAAAACAAAAAACTTTAGTAGTTTGAGCATGAAATATTAGGGGTGCAGATTTTATTGAAACATTTTTTGTGCAATATCCAAAATGCAGAAGCTCAATCTTTTTGTTAAAATGGTGTTATAACAAACCCCCAAAAATGTCACATCATCATGATAACTCTAATTCACTCACACTAAGCGTGAATGTATGCTCATTGTAGTGTGTCTAAATAACCTCTATATGATTTGTTTTTTATCATGTCGTCCGGCCCTTTTAAAATATTCTGGTCTTTTTCTGTACTGTATTCAGTTAAATGTGGGTCGAAAAGCTTTTGCAAGTGATTGTACTGCAGTTTTACAAGCATTCCGTCTTCTTTGGAATTCTATCTAGCAGGATTTCTATTTTTACTATTAGCATGACTCTGAAGCAGGGCTGGCACTCACAGAGTAACGCATGATTGTGACACTATCATGATGCCGATGATGATAATACTGTCAAACAGTGATTCGGTAATACATCGTACCTATGATGCATCTTGAAGTCTGTGTAACTAAAAAAGAAAAAACATAACCCCACTATAGGGAAAACGTTATTTATTTATTCACTCACTCATTTTACACACAGAACTTGGCAACTGAAATGAAACAATATATAAAAAGTGCATACAGTCTTAGCTTAGTGCATGTTTAAAAAAAAACACAGAAACGCACACACTGACTTTGAGCAGTTTGAAGTTAAAATGTTAAAAGGAAAGATCCAGCTATGCCTCACTAAACTCTGTATAGATTCGAGTTGTGTGAATCAAGTTTACAGAAGTTTACACTTCAAACATTTACAAGTCAGTACCCTCTTTCACACTGCCGTTTGCATGCGGAGATCCTGCGCCAATTCTCCGCACCCGCCTCTGTGTGAAAGTTTCAGATGCGGAGAGGGGGGAAATTTGGCTCCGGCGCTGATCCGCCTCTGAAGGTAGTATCAGGGCCGCATTATTGGTGAGCCGTCCCAGTGTGAACGGATAATCCGGAGGCGCGGAGCGAGGGCATGTCGGTCTGACAGTCTGATAACTACACAGGTCCTTCACTCAACTAAATACAGAGAAATGTCCCACAAAGCAACGTTACAGGACCGAACAAAAGTAACGTAGTAACTGTAACTGTCTTTAGCAACTTATATGAGGAAAACAAATACCACAGCTGTAGGTGGAGAAGCGTCTGTCCTCCGCCTGTCCTCCTGTCTGTCCTACCGACTCTTCGTCACATTTCTGCCCGAAAAACAGCGTCTGTCACCGCAAAAAACTTTAACTCACCGAGTGTTTGTGATGAAAACAAATCACCGCGACCCTCAGCCCTCCTGACCGAGACTTCACCGAACTTTCCCCCAGAAAACAGCCTCCGTCCCCGCGAGTGACAGAGTCAGACAGCGTCCTGTTTACTGATGGTGATTATGTATAATTATGTAATTTAGCGCGAAAAACTTAAGTCCGTCACTTTCCAGGTGGGTCAGGATCTCAATCACTACACATTATAACAGCATCCATATGATTATAAACTGTCCGCGGGTTTAGATCTACACCTGGGGAAACACTGACGTCATCAAAATGACGTGTACCGTCACGCCTCTTTAGGAGCCACAGCGCCAGCTTTCTGTGTGAATTACACACGTGAAGGCGGAGATGCTTCGCTCTGTGTGAATCACCATCGGCAGAGAATTGGCGAACCACCGCTCCGGAGATAATGCAGAGACACTGTGTAAAAAGGGCTAGTGACTCTGAGGAGGAATCCGTTTAGAGCACCTGCATGTTTTAGTATAATGTGATATAAAGGAATCAGTACCTCTTGTGGTATCATATATCGATCGATATTTTGTCCCACCCCTACTCTAGAGAGCTGCGGACAGTTAGCATTATTGCTGCAATATTGTACGTAGCATTGTCAGACTACTATATTGTCAGACTATATATATTGTCCAACCATATATAAGGCATCTTTTTATCACCAGCGGGTGCACAGATTAGTAGCTCCTTCTTTTACTCACTTATCTATCTCTGGCCTCATCTTTCTTATCAGGACTCTCTGCCATGTTGAAGCAGAATATGAGTGAGAGCAAAGAGTCTCTATTGTAGACTTGGACAAGCAAAAAAAGACAGGCTTTTATAATCATATTTTCTCTTTCTACTTTTCCTTTCTCGGCCAACTTTTCTTTCCCTGTGAAAAGGAACATGAGCTAGACCGTCTGATCTGCTCCCTTTCCTTACAGCACTCACTTCTCCACCTTACACTCTTTTGGAGTTATTCATTGCAAGCGGTGCTCCTTTTCAAAGGTGAATATTAAAGTAGTGCAATCCCAAATGACTCATCTCTCTCTTTCTCTCTCCTCTTCTTCACAGTGAGCACCTATCCTGCGCCTTCACCTTCTTCTTGCATGGTGAGAGCAATGTGTGCACGAGTGTCGAGATCAACCAGCACCAGCCCGTCTATCACCTGACGGAGGAGCACCTCACTCTGGCTCAGCAGGCGTCCAGTCCCTTCCAAGGTGGGTGTCTGGTCCATGACATATGGCAGTTTGTGAGCAGCTCAGAGTGCACAGGGAAAAGTGAAATCTTTCCATGTGCACCCCCCTCTTGGCCATTTAGAAACAAAACCTTGCTTGCTTGATCGATTATTAGTCTGCTTTGGGATGTCCTTTTCAAATGTTTGGTGCTGACACACATCATATGCATATTTTTCCTCAAAATATGTGCAGTGTTGTGTTACATTGTCTCACTTTGATTTGACCTTCAAGCGGAGTGCTACAAAGTTATGGTGTGACACATCATCACCCTCAAGTTTAGTCCAGATCTGATCAGCTGTGTCAGAAATATTTTATGTGACACCTGAACAGAGAGAGCATGTTTTTTGTGGGAGGAAATAAATCTGACTGCTACATCTCTTTTTTTATCATTTTATTTAATTCTTTGCTTCAAGACCAAATGGAATTCCTGATTCCAAAACAAAAGGCCATCAACAGATGACAGAATCCAGTGAAAGTCCTCTGACATTTGCATGTTTGAACACATGCCTGTGCACTCAGACGGCCAGGCCAGAAAGATTGGTTGCCTGTTGTTGTTTTCTGCTTTGCAAGTTTATTCAGAATCAGTCTCAGCTGAGAAGAATCGTTCATTTGCTGCAAATAATCAAACAGTTTCCTTTCCAAGCAGTTAAACAGGACCAAGATGTGCAGAATTGCTCAGTTTGACCCCAAATTTACAAGGATTAGAAGCCTTGTAAAACAATGGCAGAAAGTTCGGATCCAAGATAACTCTACTAGACCTACCACCTCTACTTTGTAGAATTGATATGCTTTTGCATGTGTAAGGGAACCAGTTCAAATATAACTTAACAATATATAATATATATAACAATAAATAATATATATAACAAATTTATAATAAGTTACTTAAACATGTTCATCTTTGCGAGCCCATTTAGGTTTTAGAGCAAATAACCCCTCTGTTGCCCTGGGGAGTTAAGGTGGAGTTTAATGGAGTGAAATACGAAATCTTGTAAAGTCATTTAAAAAATATTTGATTCGAAATGTTAAATGCTCAGAGTAAATTAAGGATTGTAATTTCTTGAATGGAATGTATTAGTAAGCTGTGTGTGCGCTGTCGCTGAGATGATGCATACAATCTCCAGTCACTCTGTCGTTTATTACAGATTGGCTTGCAGCCAGATAAAAAAGAAAAGCCCCTGTAGTCACTTTAAATTATAGCATAGTGTAGTTATAAAAATCTGCTGCTCTAATGATATTCCATCATTGGCTCTAAATTCATTACCCCACCCTAAGCCAAATACTATGTAATCCCAAAACCATTGTTTGCTTTCATTTCCACTCGCACATAGAACTGGTAATGTAATGACTATGATACATTTTGAATTATGTTGTGGAGGGAAGAAAATTCTGAACAACACTCTTACAATGAAATGATTTCACATATTTATCCTGTTTGTATTTGTGTCAAAAGTGAGGTTTGAGTATCTCTTTATCTGACTTAACAACATCCGACCTGAAACCGAATCGAGATAATATTTGTATTATTATTATTAGGGCTGGGTATTGTTAAGAACCTCACGATTCGATTCGATTTCGATTCTTTATGTCGCAATTCGATTCAATATCGATTCGATTAAATGCTTCGATATTGATTCAGTAATAAGTAATAATAAACAAATAATTCATTAGAGTGCCTGTTGATAATTTTTTTATTAAAAAAAAAGTCATCTTAAATTATAAATCTTTCCTCTAGGAAGTTCTAGTTCAAATTGGAATGTAAACAGAGGTACTCAATGTGTTTAGGTATAAAATAGTGCAACCATAGTTAAGCTGAGAAAGTGCCATTGTTTCTGGGACTACATGGTACATTTTTGTCTGACATAAACATTGACATGACCGCCGTCCCTCCGCCCTCCGGCTAGACGCGAGGGGGTAAAACGTTGACACTGACCCCCCCTCTCTCCCCGGAGGCTAGAGTGCTACTTGCGGGCGCACGGTGCAGCGGCCAGGGTGAGACCGGCTGCGCTGGGAGTTTACTGTCTCCAAAAGAGCGGTGCGTCAGACATCAGCTACCCGCCTCCGCAGCTCCAACGGTGTTTCCGCGGCGCATCACCCTCCGACCCTCGAGCAAGGTTGCGGGCGAGACGCTTCCAGCTGCTTGAGGCGGGGACCGAGAGGTCTGGCAAGGGACAGCAGGTGGTGGCTTGCCCGAATCAATTCAGAGGATTTTATGAATCGATATTGAATTGGGAAAACATATATTGCAATGCATTGATGAATCGATATTTTTACCCACCCCTAATTATTATAACACATTTTAAACACACGTGCTTCTAAATCGAAACAAGTGCTCGACAGAAAACTGGCAAAGGAGCATTGGTGAGACTTTGGATCAGAGTTTGAGTGGGGTCAAGCTCTGATCCAGTCAGGAGTCAGATTTTAAAGTCTTAAAATGGCCTTTCCTTTATTACTCTTTCTCCAACAAATGTTAGTTGAGCGACACGAGTCCTGCAGAGAAGTTTTGCTCTTTTACCTTCTCATCTGTAGTTAGATGTATGTGGTTCAGTTCCCCCCTCTCCATACGCCCCCTCCAGAGTAATAACAGTGATCACTCCCTCCATTCACCACAGTAATTTCCATATAGCCAACCCCTTCACTGCCTCTGAAGCTCTCCTGAAGGGAGGTGATAATGTCCCGTCTAGTTAAAGACTAGTGCCTTGGATAAAAATAAAATGATCATCGGAAGTTGGTGTATGTATTCCTGTAGGGATGTTGATGGATTTTTTGAAGTCATTTAAGATCATCATGTTGTTTCTCAGCCAACAACTAGCATATGGTCACTCATGACTCATTTTATTGGTCATTGAATACCTGCCTTTGATCAATTATCTTTTTTTTTTTCTATTTTCCAAGTCATCTAGATAGGAATATTTAAAATTGTCAGACACACACATACACACACACCTCCTCCTTGTGCATTGTGAGATAACACTGCTTCCAAATGAAGCGGACATGTGTCTCCATAGTGTGTGCGTATTTTACGATCAGCACAGGCTGCGTGTTCACTCATTGAGTACAGTGTGTATGTCTATGCGCAGGTGTGTGTTTTCACCGCCGCAGTGCATCTCCTCCTGGCTAACCAAGCATAGCGTCGAGGAAGGGCTGACTTCCATCCCCTTCATCCATCCATCTCCCCCCTCTCTCCCCCGCTCACCTCTGCCAAGCTTGGTTTACTGTGCGGCAGAGCGCTCCGCCAGGCAGACCTCTCCAGGATGTGACCTCATAAAAGGGCGCAGAGTGAATGTAATGAACTCTCAGCCCATTACACTGATCTGAGCACATTTGACATGTCTTCAGGGAGCCGGAGATAGACTCACAGTCAGAGAGAGAAAGGGAGAGAGGCAGTAGGGATGGAAGGGAGGGTGCGGCGGGATGGTGATGGGGAAAACGGTAAACCATTTCCATAATTGTGCTGAATTTGATCTCTATTCCACAACTGGCCTCAGGTCTTAGCAGTGTGTGTGTAGCTATAAAAATACAGACAGGGAAAAGGATCAGAGTTACATTTAATAAAGGTTAATATGATCAACCATTGTTGGATGTTGTTGTGTACCGCAACATAAATTACCTGTGTTTTCCTTTACTCTGTGAGGGTCAGTTTTTTTGCTGAGGTAGTTTTTCTGTAGGCTGAGGTGAACGTTAGACTGAGGCAGCATCCAGGACACAATGTGTCTGAACAAAATGTTTTGCGTGTTTTATCTTTGAACAATGTTTCAGTATTGCGTTATTGTGTTTTGAATGCCACCTGGATGAAGAATATTATCTCAGCACTCGTCACTACCTTTAAAACATCCTTAAATTTTGCATCTATATATTTGATTTTTCAATCAAACCAGGTGTTTTCGAAACTTTCCAATTAAAGTTCTAATCCTTACGATTACAGTCCAGGTTGATTGGGTCACACCTGGGGTTACTGTGGCAACTAGAGGTGCTGTTTAACACTCATGAGCAGCTACTTTGTCAGAGGTACGACGGCTGCTGGTGTATCTGTTCACATCCCAACCAGGCAAAATCACCTTGTTCCAATAAAGAAGTCAGTCAAAAATATTTGCAAATGCATCATCTGATTTCATGCTGCACATGGTGCGAGCAGTTTTTCCAAACAACAGGGGGACACAGTAAAGTTGGTTACGTTGCAGAGGACTTGGAGTTGGGCAGCCCTGTCGCCTGCAGCTCTTCAGCTGCTTCCTGTTCCATTACCTCCTTAAAAATGTTAAAACTGATACCAGTGAGTTAAAATTGCACTGGATTGTTCTCCTGTGAATCCCTCGGGCTGAGGTAGGCAATCTGAATCCTGCACGAGACTGGTAGACTCTGCCACTACCAATAAAAGCTACCGTATAGAGAGGTAATCATATATTGAGTGGTTTATTGCAGATAAAATGCAGACCACAAATGGTTCAAAAATGGGGTTTGATTTCATGACGGTCTTAGTGATCTTATCTGTAAGTGTTGGACCATTTGAGAGGTGCACCTCTTCTCCGCTTCTCCTACTCTTTTTTTTCTTCTGTTGTCTTCCGCCATTTTTGTCATCCTGGAAGCTTTTCCTTGGTCCAGCCCTAGGATCAATACCTGGGGACAGAGGCCATCCAGTCTAGTAATGACACGCTAGAAAAGCAGTGCAGAGAGACATTAACTAATGCTCACTCAACCACCCACCCTCTATACTCCCTATCCACATTCAAATGTATGCTGCATGTAGAAAATGTGAACAGATGCATAACAAGCTGACAGTTTGGGTTAGTATATATGCGTGTCAAGTTGATCTGCATATGGTCTCTGTGCTCATATGTATGCATTATGCATGTTGGTTTATTTTACTATCTCCATTCTCTGATAGATGTAGGTCTGCTCTATAAGAAGACTGATGGGCTCTCTGACTCTCATATGTCTGTGCAGTCAAGTGTGTTTGCCGAGGAGTGGCCCTTTTTATAAGCCTCTGTTTATGGGCTCTGAGAGGCCACCGCTTGCCAATAATTGGTGTCTGGATTGCTCTGTAAGTATTTGGCGTGTCAGCCGGGACCGACTGGGTCCAGCAGTGCTCTGGAAAGGTCAGAGCACAGCTGATTCGTCCGAGGTGGCAGAATGACAGGGAAAGCAAAGCATGTGGGAGAAAAAAGGCAGGAAAGATGATCAAGGTGTAGGCCTGCATATGCGATAACACTGTTTAATATTGCAATGATGATATAACTTGCGATAAATAAACAAATATTGAAGTTTGCATATTATTAACTATACAGTTAATGATGGCTAACGTTAGTTTTGAATTGTTCGTGTAGGTCTTTATGGTTGTATTGCAGGTGGTGATGGAGGTTGGTTGTATTTCCTCTAGAAGTTGCAACAACTGCTCGCATGTTATACACAGTACCTGTGTTTGTAACACCTCCTCTCTCCTGAATCCAAAATAAGTCCATATGGCAGAAGTGCTGTTTCTTTTTACCACAAGGTCTTTGTCGACCACATTTTCATCGCTTTTCTCTCCTCCCTCAGCCATCATAACCTGACAATCACCACCACTGATGCTGATTGATTTTGTCAGGGTAGCTAACAGCTAGCTGGGGCTTCAACTGATTGGCCCTTGTATCCGGGGCTCCGTCTGAGGGGCCGTTGGCGCTGTATGGCAGCCACGCCTCTGTCAGTCTGCCCCAGGGCAACTGTGGCTACTTCTTAGTTTACCACCACCTGTATGACTGTGTGTGAATGAATAGAACCTGGAACGCTGTGAGGCGCTTTGAGTACCGAGAAAAGCGCCTATCAAATCCAATGTATTATTATTATTATTATTGTACATAAGAAGTACAGAGGTGAAGAGCAGAAGGTAGAAATTTTTTTGATGAAACGATGAAGGGAGTGGAGGCGTAAAAATAAGCAATGAAAGGGTCAAAAAGTGACTGAAACTTGACGACTCTTATACTTTCTCTCCCTCTGACTAGTCATCCTGAGTCCTTTCGGCCTGAACGGGACGCTTACTGGCCAGTCGTTCAAGATGTCAGACCCACCCACCCAGAAGCTGATTGAGGAGTGGAACCAGTTCTATCCCATCAGTCCCAGTGCCAAGGAGGGTGTGTCGGAAGACAAGGGGGAGGACATGGACTGGGAGGATGACTCTCTGGCCTCTGTGGAGGTCCTCGTAGGTCAGTTTTTAAAATATACATCATTAAGCTTATCCTTTGTGAGATTCCCTGTTTGAAATTAGAATTAACTGTCCTGCCTCTTGGACACTCCCACTTCTGTGTGCACAGGTGGTGTGCGGATGGTGTACCCAGCCTGCCTAGTTCTGGTACCCCAGTCAGACATCCCTGTTGTGGCCCCTGTGGGGTCCTCGCACTGCACTGCCGTCTACTCGGGTGGCCACCAAGTGCCTGCTTCCCAGCGAGAGCCCGCCATGTCTTTGGTGACCCTCACCCCTCCCACATCGCCTGAGGAGGCACAGACAGGTAATGGAATAAACACATTTATAAGACAGGACAGTGAAGACTTCAATAAAGTCTTAGACAAAGCTTGCCTTTTCACATTAATGAATTGAAATTTTTTTTTCATATGTCTCTTCACCCTGCTCTTTCCCTCTCCAGTGGATTCTCACTCGGCCCAGAAGTGGGTTAAGATGCCTTCATCCTCTGACGCGTTCAGCGTGGACAGAACAAGTCACCATGGAGGCAAAATTCCACGACGGCTAGCCAGTCAGGTGGTGGAGCGCGTCTGGCAAGAGTGCAATATCAACCGAGCCCAGAACAAGTGAGTCTGTTATTGTCTCATTGGCTGTGCTGCAGTGTTCAAGTACTCTTGGGAAGTTGGAATTCTAATTTTCAGTTCAAAACAATGTAATTAACTTAACCTATTCAACTGGTTCAAGGTGATCTACACAGGCTCACATGCCACGCTTGGTTAATTTTTTGAATAAACTCTGAATGAAGTGTGATGGCAGTTTTTCTTTTTTTCTTTCTCTGACACTCTTGCCTCTTGGTGGTACTTCCTGCACCTTCTGACTGCGCATCTGTCATATATACACTGCATTGTTGTCAAACAGTCTCACATAATACTTTATTTTTCATACATAAACCATACAAAGAAAATCCCAGATAAACCTGTCTGGAAATAATGATTGCTTGTAATTAAAGTAAGGGTCATCTTGCGGTTTTGGCCCATGGTCTTTTGTTTTATTCACCATCAGTGAAACTGACACATTGGGAGCAACCCGGGATCTGTAGCCCCTTGACCAAGCACAGAGTGTCGGCTGGAGTTAGCTGTTGGCTTGTCAGCCAAAATATTGTTGCTCCAAGCAGGGCAATGAATACAGCCTCAGCAAACTGCTTTTCCCATTCACCATTGTACACTGAAGCGACATGAGAAAAGGCTGTGAACTTGTTTTCATTTGTGTTTCCAAAAATGAGACAAAAAATAAGAGGTTGGGCCTGTCTCTGCTGTATGAAAAAGTAGAAAATTAGTGCACACAATTGTGAAATGTTTTCTTCCTCTCTCCAGGCGGAAGTTCTCAGCCGCAACCAATGGTACCTGTGAGGAGGAGTTGACAGAGAAAGTGGGGGCCTGGGATTTTGTGGAGCATTCACAGAGGTCATACTGCAGCTGTTCCAGGTCAGTTATTTCCCATGTGGATGTACAGTATGTGCAGGTATTGCTCATGTATGTATGTGTGGTCAAAAGCCTTTCAAAGAGGTTACATAAAGTCTACGGAGCTTTAAACAGGGGCACAGAGAGCCGCAGTCAGCAAAACATCTGCTAGTTATATCCACATCTAGGCTTTGACAAGCATATTATTCTTCATATTTTTCAATTTATCACTATTTTGTGTAAATGACAGCTATGCCGGGGCTGAAATCTCTGCTGGGCTGTGTTTTTGTAAGTCAGACATTTTTTATTCCCACATTGATGGGAATAATTTGAAGGAGAGAGAACAGTTTGACCTCTGATGGAACATTTAAGGGGTACCCTGGTAATAAGCGTAAGAGCGTGTGTGTGTTGAATGCTCCTGCAGTAGTGTTGACAAATGAGCTCAAACACGTCGAAAGAGATCAGACATATCTGTTTAAATGTCACTGTTGTTTTTATCTACTTGGGCAGATGGGCACAGTTAGAGTTGATGCATATTGTGAAGACATTGGCAGGGAAAGGCTACAGTTGAATACTGCCTCACGGAGAGCTTGCTTTCAGTCGTATGTTTATTTCCCCGTTCTGTACATTTAAATTTAATCACTGTCTTCAGTGTGTCATTCTTGAATTACAAGAATTCTTCATCGTTCAGTTGTCAGTTTCTCATTTATCTCGGCCAACCACAGTTGCAACCAGCTGCTTTACTCACAAGGGTACATGTAAACACAAGCAGCAGTGAGCAGTCACTGAGCTGGATGCTTGACTGGCCTCCACATGGCGAATCTGAAGCAATCTAACTGATTGAAAGACAATTCTTAATCATGGTTAATTATAAGGTACACCTTAAACTGAATTTTGATTGGTGGGATACCTGACAAGTTTGGGCAGTCCTCCATTGGGGAATCCTTTGCACTTGGGAAAGGAGAGTCGGCTTGGACTGCCGACGACAGCAAAGTGGATTGGGCCAGTCAGCTGGAGCATGTTAATTTGTTGGAAGTCACCCAACACTTTGGCGACACAGAAATGGGAAGCTATGTGCATTGCCAATTTTAATGGTCATTAGCTCTGTTTCCTAGATGGAAGCCTTCCATGTGTCTGCTTATCTTGACATCGAATTGTCAGGGCACGCAAGTACCCTTGCTATTAAAGAGACACAGCTTTCTCATCAACATGTTAATGTAAAGCCACAGTACTAAGCTGAGAGGTAACCCAGGCAAGAAGAGGCTAAAGAAACACTTATGCTGACCCAAGAGACACAGTGGTAGTGGTATGGGAAAGTGAGCGAAGTGGCTGAGTTCGCTATGGGCAGGTTCGGTGATCGACTAAGCAACCAACCTGGTGATCATGGTGAAGCCTTGGTAGGGTGTGTAATGTAATGTATCATCTGATCAGCCTCATGTGGACTAGATGAATGGCCACGGGAGTTATGTAGAAGTGAAATATTGTTTCTTTTCAACTGACGGCAATTGGTTTATTTGCTGTGATTTTTCTTTTTTAGGTGTTTTGGAAAGTGGTCATGTATAGGCTTTCAGGAGATGCACTTTGTTCATGTCATGTGTATGAGTATGAAGAGTAAATGGAATTATGAATGTGGAATAACGTTTGTGGATTATGTGTTGCAGCCTTACACTCATTCAGCTTAATTGTCGGCCTGCTAATTGATTTGAGTTTAATTAGTGAGGATGCTATGTTGCAGGTGAGAGTAATTGAGGTAATTGATGTTTTCTAGAAGAAGCAGATGGAAGGATTTATAGGGCGATTTTTTATTAATTTTTTACACAAACTGCACAGGATTAGATAAAAAAAATAATAAATTGTGCATTGTCATGGTGAGATAGATTATTTTTGTCTCTGCTGCTGTTTTGTTTATGTCACCAGTAGTAACACATGTACCTGTTTGTCTTGCAGATACAAGTCAGTAAAGCAGCGAATGGGTAGCACCCCAGGCCAAGCTCAGTCAGCTGGCCAGCCCTCCCAGCCCCCTACTAAGCACAAAGCTGGGGGAGAGAAGCCAGAGAAAGGTGACAAGCAGCAGAAAAGACCCCAAACACCCTTTCATCATCGCAGTTTGACCAGCGACGATGCCTCAATAGACACAGAGGCAACAGCCGGCCAGAGGTTAGCCATGAGGGGTCAGGATGGAGGAAGATTCACCAGTATACGCTCTGCGGATGTATCCTCCCTCCAAAAAGCCCCCCAGCTCCATAGTGGGGTGATCAGCACTGGGCCGTCGGAACAGGCCAACTCGCCCCAACCCCCTCCACTTAGCCCCCACCCCTGCGAGCGTAGCGAAGAGTCAGGGGAGGGCATGAAGAACCCTTCAACCCCCAACAGCCAACACTTTTACCAGCCACCCCCGGAGCCCTGCTTGGTCGGGGTGAAGGGTGGCGGCGAGGAGCCCGGAGGGCCAGAGGGTCTGAATCAGCACTTCCACTCCCATCACTCCCACTCCCACTCCCACTCCCACCCCGGAGGTTCGACCTACTCTGAGCCCCCTGAGCCCACCGTGTATGTTGGCGCAGCGGTCAACTTGGAGGAGGACAGCTCCCATGCACCATGGCGGTTATTCAGCCTACCCCGCAGGAAAGAAGCCGAGCTGCCCACGCTACTACTGCCGGGGGACAAGCTGAGGGACGACGCCTCGGCATCGCAAGACAACCTGGTGTCGGTCACAGAGTGAGTGACACATGCCAATAAACAATCAATGCTCTGTCTTTTTTTTTTTTCACACGTGTGGAGATAAAGTCATTCATAGACTGACCGAGCAGTTAGGCATCCAGACCCTCCCGCCTTTTCCCCTGGAAAGTGGCCCCAGGCCGCTTTGGAGCACTTTCAATAGACCAGAGAAAATTGTTTTGAAAGAGTAATGATGCACAACCCACCTTCTCCCCCTTTCTCGTCCTGCAGTTTCTGAATGTTGGGCATAGCGCTTAGCCACACACAGCATGTTAATCTCTTGCTATGTGCCCTTTTGACATCATACATCACACATCACCAATGTGCAGGGCCGGCACTACTCATTGGTTCTACACACACACACACACACACACACACACACACACACACACACACACTGGGGCTATGAGAGTGGTAGAGTAATGGTAGGATTGGATAAAGATAAAACTCTCTCCTATTGTAATACAATTGAAGCTGAGAGAAATACAGTCAGTTTGGCAGGCACTGGAGACAGTCTTGCACCAAGTAGGAGCTGCAAGCAAGGAAGACGATCACAGATGGTTAGAGCAGGGGGTGGGGGCTTGTCCGGTGTGAAGGCAGGAAGACAGAGTGACCAGCAGGCCGTAGGGTGGCTGTAATGGGAATTTTTGACGGGGTTATGCAATCCCAAGGGGACCAGCCGCCTGGATGGGCTATTCTAGAGAGCTGTAATCCTCCAGCCACTGCTCTGAATGGCGGCTAATCTCTGGCCCAGGCCACTGCACACCATCACCTCACATCAGAGCTGGACAGGCATGACGAGAGGACAGAAGTACAAAAAAATATAGGAGGCAGCGAAGGGGAGGGATAACACCTAAGTTGGGTCAGCCCCTCCTCTCCTTTCGAGCTCCCGGTAGTTTTCTGCTTTCCCATCCCTCCCTGTCCTGTTACATATAAGGAACAAGTAGGCCACAGTCAGAGCCACATACGAGATTTTGAGGAGCCCTGTCACAGTAACAAGTGATAAATGTGTCTGTCTGTAAGTGTTAGGAGCAGTCAGCGTGGCAGTCACCACGTTTCTATAAATCTGCTCAAAATGTAATTGTCTGACAACAAACATGATGCATCCAGTTCTGCTACATGACAGCTGTCAGAACTGTTTGCAATTGCTGCCATTTCTGTTTCTGCAGATAAACATGGTAGCAAATGTGACATATGATATCAGGCAGCATCAGGCCAAAACAGAGTAGTTGAGGAAATGTTCCTGTTGCCAAAATTTGAAACGGGAAATCATATGAAGTAGTGGGTTTGATACTTCTCTGCTCACATAGAACTCTCCTGTAATATTTAATGTAATCTGACTGCTCTTTTACACTGGTACTGTACTGTACACAGTAAGTGAAGTATAGCTCTTGGAATGGAATGACTGGGTGATATCCCGTAAGATGTAACTCTCTCTGATGGTCATCTAAGATAATCCAGTGCTAACACTTAAAACTGATTTCCATCTTCCCAGGGTGATGTCCACATCCAAATGTCCACTGAAGGTGTCTGAAGAACGCGTTCAGATGTATCGAGCCAGGAGGAACCAGTACCTATCTGCTACCATAACCGACGGAGATCACGAGCCGGAGGTGGATCCCTATGCCTTCGAGGAAGGAGATGTCAAGTTCACATTCTCGAACAAGAAGGATAAGGCAGGCGGGGAGCGTGAGCCAGGCAAGAAACATAAGGTAAGGCTGGTTGAGCGGAGGAGTGAGGAATGTTTCTGAACTGGACCCTTGCAAGATTTAATAAGTGTATTGTAGCTTCCTGTTAAAGTGTTCCCTTTTGCTAAATTTGCTAAATTTCTCTGGACAAGAGCATCAAAGAGAGGCCAGGCAAATTGCAAGACCATGGTACAACTATATATTTTGTCTTACATCTGGAATCTCAACTAAATGGGATACAAATGAATTGAATACGTGTTTGCTGTGAAAAATGTTTTGCAACTTGTTTCCATACTGACAAAGGGCATTGCATTTATGTATTAGCAACCATTGCCTTTGTGCATCCCTGAAACATCTAACTGCATCTCCCACGACATATGCTCCACTTTACTCTGCTATATGCATCTTATTTCAAACGACTGATATTGGATATTGCACTCAGGTTTTGTTGCACTCATACATTCATGCATTTATTCTGATGCTGTTCGTTGAAAATGTGTAATTCAAATTTAATTTTGCAGTTGAAATAAAAAAACTAAACTTAAATTTTAGGAATTTGTAATTAAGGAAAGTTTATCTCACAGGATATTTTAGCGCACAGTTTGTCATTTCTGCTGCTAGCGGTCTCCAAATCAAAACAAAACAAAAGACATAATGGCCATGAGATCATGAGAGTTGTCGTATTCATTGTTGAACAGCCACCATTGCTGATGGATATCTGGCTGACATGACTTGGGCAGAAATGTTCACATGCGAAGAAATGTTGTTTTTGACTTCTGGCAAGTGACAGATTTCTATGAAAAAAGATATTGGCAAGATATTGATACAGCTCTGGTGGTGCTTTCAGTGGTTCTTATCATAAACGTCAACTCGAGCCTGCCATTTCTATAGTGTGACTACTTGACCTGAAAAACGGTCCACATTGAACTCCACTCTGCCTAGAAATAAGCCACACGCAGTGCTTTTTCCAAGTTGGCTGCTTTCATTCCTGTGTGCAGCCACACCCCATTGAATTTAATGCAAAAAAAGGCTTTGACAGTTTGAAAAATGCTTAGCGGTGTGAAGCCCTCCTAAAAGGCAGCACGGAGAGTTACCACTTCATCCACGCCTTCCTCAGCAGTCGCTTAAGGTAAAAGGGGGACAAGAGGGGCCAACTTTAAGATCAGGGAGCAGGCGAAGTAGAAAAATAGGCCATCAGCATCCTCAGCAATACTGCACTAAAAATAACAGTGCAACCACTTTCCGCATACATCCGCTGTCGCTGCCCAAGTCTAACTGAACAGGAAGCCATCCCTGGATCCAGCATTGTTAGTTGAGCCCACAGGAACACCAAATAGTTAGCCTGTCTAATTTCCTTTAAGTTGTTATGTTTTTCCTATTTGATCTGCCCTCTCCCTCCTTCCACTTCCCACCATAGTCCTCTTCCTCTGCCTCTGGGTTTGTTGGCTCCGGCTCCAGACAAGGGCCACCTGTTAGCTGTGGATTGCCCCCAGCATTGAAAGGGAGATTCTGTGTGTGTGTGTGTGTGTGTGTGTGTGTGTGTGTGTGTGTGTGTGTGTGTGTGTGTGTGTGTGTGTGTGTGTGTGTGTGTGTGTGTGCGCGTGCTTGGCTGCATGTTTGCATCAGGCTTCACTGAGCCAGGAGTCTAACCACAGCATCAAACCTGGCTCACTGAACCATTAAGCTTAAAAAGCGCACTCAAATATTTCCCTCTCTTCTGTTCTCCCCCCCCCCCCCCCCCCCCCCCCCCCGGTCTGTGCTGGAATGTAAGGGTGAAGGCAGCTCTCAGTGGAGTGGAGAGTCCCCGAAGAGCAGTGTGTGCAATGGAGCCCTTCCACTGTCTGCTTCGTGTGGTGTGTGTGTTGTGTGTGGGTGTTCCTCCTTGTAAGGGCCGTTCTCTTGAGCATTTTTTTCAGTCTTTGTAGCTGCAAGATGCTTTCTACCTGGCTGTTGAGGAATATAAATGTGGAGCACTAAGAGAATTTCCTCTTCATAGATTTGGAGCAGGATAAGCTGTCGCAACATCTTCTTTATTCATAGTTCAGAATATTTAACCACTTACTGTTGGCTCACTACAGAATGCAGCGACCTACTGTGAACTGTATATGAGCATCTCCAGCGATCACTCTATGAAAATCAAACTGCAGAGTTATTGACCGGTGTGACACATGCTGTAAAGCACAGTCATCTCATCAACATACCATTACAGAGGAGTGGTGCGCCTGTGTCTGAGCCTCGAGGGTAAATGAGATGGAGGGGAAAGGGTGATGGGATAGTTTGAACCAGGCATGCTTGTAGCTAAACAAGCTTTTGCAATATGTAAAGACTCAAGACATGCACACATTCCCACCCAAGGCCACGTTATTGATAAGGGGTCAAAGCATCATTACCACATATAGATTGTGGCCTTGGTGCAGATGTAGTGCTCTGCTGTGGATTGGTCCTTTAAAGGGAGACAGATTAAAGCCTGCGTTACTCAGAGAAAAGCCCTGGAACATAATGAAATCAATGGCTAGGACATAACATTCCTGTTTCCCAGCTAGAACTGTCTCAGCACATAGTGTACACACAACCCGCCATAAGAGCACACACATACACACAGACAGAAGGCTGGCCCTCCCACATATTGATGTCTGGGTGGGAGCCTAAGAGGCCATTCCTTGGATCATGATTTCACTCTGATCCACTCTGGAAATCTCATTTGCCACAGCAGAGGCAAGCAGTCCATTTTCTCTGTTCTTCCTATTTTCTCTCTCTCTCTTTTTTTTTTATTACTATTATTGTTATCATTTTTGCCTCAATTAGAGAAGGGACCCCCCTCAGTAAGTCCGTGTGGCTGCTCGATGACACATGTTATTCTTTGTTTATTTCCATATTCTGCATTGATGTATCCCAACTGTGGTCCAGTCAGATTTCTTTGTATCGTTCTTAATTACAGTTATGGACTCAAAGGATTTCAAACACTCACATGTTAACACAGTAATGAAACAGATTCTGCTCAGCTGCAGGCCCTCATTAAGTACAAGACAAAGCTTCATAGACATAAGACTGGTGTCATGTTTTTATAAACAATTTGTCTGTCTGGACTTCACATACCGAGCTTCGTTTAATCAAATATTCTCTGTTGGATCTATCTGTCTGGTTCTATTGGTATGTGCCTTTATTCGCCCCCTCCTCCTAACCATCCCGTCTTTCTTTTTCCTAACAGGGTGAAGATGGAGGAGCGGGTCCTTCAGATGGTAAGGATCTTTTCTATGATCTACTCCCTTGTTTTTTTCTGATTGGCTGCTGTCACATAAACACATATAGCCATACTGCCAAACTCAAGAAAGAACTGACGGTATTCATTCAGCATACCAAATAAAACCTTGTCTGCTACTTTCAGTCCAGTCTTTCCAATGTTTCGTTAATGGAGACTACAATCATTTACATAATGAGGAACATTCTTTCTCAGTAATTTTTCATTTAAATCTCATACATCCGATTCGTCATGCCACAAACATTTCAGTTATTGAATTTGGAAGAAAATCTCTCTCCTGAATTGGCTGAATGCAAAGTAAATTGAAGCCAATCAAGGTAGCCAGTTTGCATAAACAATCATAGCTCATCATGTGGACAAGAAGTAAAACCAAAGATATTTTAGTATTAACAGTAAGTATATTTGTTCGCGCAGATGCTCAGCGGGCAGCTGCTTCCAACCGCATGGCCTCCACCAGCCTGATCCATGAGACAGACCTGGTGGTGTCCATCAACGACCTGGACAACCTCTTCAACTCGGACGAGGATGATCTGGCGGTTAGTAGAGACCTTGGCTCACGCTGCAATGAATATCTCATTACACCCAGACTGGGGTGGTGATGTATTTGTGTATGTGGGTGTGAGAGTCTGTGTTTCCACTGGCATTTTTGTGCCAGAGCAGTGTCTTCACTGAAAATGACATGTATGATACTGACTCGCAGGCCCTCGGGTGTGGGAAATATGACAGGAATACATTTAGAGTGGTATTATTTATTGACTGATTTTTTGAGTTACCAAAATGATCATGTACTAAAGTACTTCTCTTTTTTGTCCACAGCCTGGCTCCAGGCGACCGGTGAATGGAACGGACGAGAAATTTGGTGGCAAGGAACCAAAGCAGTCCACTTTGGACCCTGTGTCCTGCATTAGTATGTATCACCAACATGTCAGCACTGATGTCTCTCTTTCTTCCCTGAACACTAATGTGCCGTGTCACTTTAACCTGCAAGGATGGATTTACCTGAAGTGTTGATCTAGAATCCAATTCATCATCCATGCCAGTCCTTTGAAAATTAAGAGTGGTACACTTAGATTTTGCCAGAAGTCAATTCAGTTTTAAATTGTAGTATTCCCCCTGCTCAAAATTTCACAAAAGTGAAATGGCAACATATCCTTTAAATCCTTTAATTAAGATAAAGGCTTTTACTATGCAAGCATCGTTGATGCTCACCCTTGACTTGGCCACCTAGTGGTGGTGAATATGGTTTGGACTTCACAGTACATGAGTGTTTAGGTTGCAGCTGACAGTTTGCAATTTGTTGGCTTGACCATGACTGTGCCACACAGTATATTCTGTGACATCTTTTTTTTATTAAGTTATTCTTATATTTTAACGTATGAGACTAAAAGACTAAGGAGAATTTTAGGACATATATTACTCTGAAGCAAATTGGTCTCAGATTAACCATTTGTCTTTAGTTTCATGAGCAGACACTGGTACAGTCTCTTATACATGTGTATTTTAGGCCCCATTGAAGAAATACACTACAAATACTACAAACATGTTGTGAGTCTTATATTCCTATATTCCCTGCGTATAGTCTCTGCCTTTGCCTTTCTCTTTGCCAAGAGATATACATAGATATCTTCACCAGGAAACCAGTCATTCAGTAGTGTGCAAATTACTATAAAAAGAAGGCACTTCTGTTTTACCCACCTCTCAACTTTGTATAAACAGCCGTAAATATTGTCACTATTATATAAATTAAAAAATTGAACGAACATGCCAATTGAACTGTGACATACTATGTAAACATTTCATCAGCCGTGGGAGAGATGCCTGTTAGACTTAAAGCTTATCTAATAAGTATTCATCTGTTTTGTGTTTACACGGTGGCTGCCTGTAAAGACGGCTCCTTGTCATATTTGGTTGCCGAGCAAGCATCTTGACAGAAGCACTAACAGAGCTCTAACAGCTTAGAATTGTCCAACTTACTATATGATGTTGTCCTCATGTTCCCATAATTGTTATCTTAAGAGATAGTTTGTGTCTCAAAGTGCTGTGTATTGGGCAATTAAAACATTGTAAACCAAATACAGTTAATTTTGATCTCATTATCAGCACATTTAGCAGTGCAAAGCTTTATTATAAGTGCAAAACTGCTGTAGTAGACTTGCCATCCCTATTGCACTCGTTCCCACTCAAACACATTACAATCCAAGTCATATTCTGATGTCCCCTTGTTTCTCTCTTCCACAGGCTCAGCAGACCTGCACCAAATGTTTCCCACGCCTCCCTCCCTAGAGCAGCACATCATGGGCTACTCACCTATGAACATGTGCAGCAAGGACTACGGCAGCATGGAGGCCAACCCTGGCATGACCACGCTGGACGGCACCTCGTCTCTGGGGGGACACTTCAAGATTGAGGTGGAGGAGAGCTTCTGCAGCCCCAAGCCATCTGAGATCAAGGTGGGGTGAGACTCAGTAAACCTGTCGTGGATTATTGCAGCGTCAATGACTGACTGACCAAACCATTAGGTTGAATTTACCGCCAGAATTCATAGATGTTATAAGTCAAAGTAAATGATGGTTGGTGGATATATGTTCTCGGTCATGCTCGTTTTGAGGCAACTGGCCGGCCACTTGGTCAGAGGCTGCAGTTCAGATTAGGAATGCAGTTCTGAGAGTAATATGAGGTATAGAGAATTTCTACCCCTGAGGTTTCAACTAGAATACAAATAATTTTAGATTCTTTGTGACTAAAAAATAACCAATTTTAATTTAATTCAAATTTTTCAACTGACTTTTAATAAATTGCAAACACTTTGAAATATCTTAATGAGCAGATAGTGTCATCACAGGCCGGCCTGTCAAGGTATTCATGTCAAAGATTAATTGTGCATATTTTGCTGTCCTCAATATTGCCCATTTTGTTTACATGCAGTTTTCTTTTTTGCATAGCATGATAATTTAAGGTTTTACTGCTGTGATTTTTTTAAATTATAATATTTATATTATATATTTTGTTATATTTGTTTCAAATTACAATCCCAGTGTCTCAGGGTCTTAAGAATCAAAAGAATGTGTTTGCATTAATTATATTATCACTAGTCGATGCCAAAACACGTTTTAAAAATTACAATAGTGTGGCATTTCTGGAACATCATTATTCAACTACTGTAGTTATTGTGAGGGCCTAATTGCACACACCATGATTCATTTTCTAGCTCCTGGAAATGCGAAGTTTGCGCTCTGTGTCAGGCATAAGTAGTCTAATTGGAGATACTAAGTTGAAGGTTCCACAGATGTTTTGTAGAAGGAATGTAAGGCTGCAAAGTGTTAGCAATGCCTTGATTTATATTTTGTTTATTTTGTTTTTCATTCTGAGGTTGCAATTTGGCATGTTTCCCTGTGCCCTAACTGTTTTTTTTTCTCTCCCTTATTTTCTGTCCATCTTGTAGGACTATTCATTCGTGTACAAGCCGGAGCTGTGCCAGGCGTTCGTAGGCTGCTCCATGTTCGCTCCTCTGAAGGCATTGCCCAGCCAGTGTCTCCCACCTATCAAAATACCAGAGGATTGCATCTACCGACCGAGCTGGACCATGGGCAGAGAGATGCTCAACCCCGTGCCTGTCATGACCTTTCTCAACAAGGACAGGTATGCTGCTGTAGTGCTAGTGTGTGGGGGTTGCTGTTGTTACGCTGCTGAGATCTTTAATGTGAAATAACTGTGGATAGGCAGTAAAGCGCGATCTGTAAAACCCTCCTCTTATCAGAATCACATCAAGTGGTTTCAGTGGTGTGAGTGCCAGGTCTCGCTGACACTCTACATGCCTTATTTCTGAATAATTTTTTATCTAACTCGTTTCAGAGATCGTTCATAATTTATCATGATGGTTACTGAGGCATTCTAATCTAAACCCGCTGAAGAAATGCCAAGGCTGTGCTGCTTGGTTTGCATTTTGTGTGCAAGGAAGCATACACTGCTACTGTGCTCCCTCTCTGTCCGCACATCCTCCGGTCTCTCCCATGGACAGCCCCATAGCAGGCTGCTCAATTTCTCATGCATGGCTGCCTCAGGCAGAGCAGGGAAATGAGTGCAAAATGCCTTCTTGGTTGAAGATGAGGATTATCACTGGAGTGGTGAGATGGGCCCCCACAGCGGCTCCATGCCACCTCACTGCTCATAGCAGCATGGAGTCTCTAGCATATCTGTCACAGTTCCTCTGAAGTCCTCACAGCCACACCTCTGCTACTCTCCACACACACACGGGGATCTCTTATCAGAGACGTCCTAACACAAACTGTCTTTTGTTCTATTGATTCTCAATTTTTTTTTTTTTTGTAATCAGAGCAGGCAAGCTGTTTTACATTTGTGGGGGCTTAAATTTAGTATTCCCATGTGTTGCATTGACCCGGGTACATGAAATCTGGCAGGCTCACCAAACTTGAAGGGTTCGCTGATCTATATCTAATCTTGCTACTCTGAGCAGAAACTTTCACCATGATGCACTTCTTATTTCAGCTTTTAACAATGTCAGCCTCACTTACTGTGTTTGGCTGAATTTTATTGCACCGCAAATCATTCAATTTTACACAAAAAACACAAATGCTGTGGGCTAATAAACTGGCCGGGAGTGAATGCCGAAGCATTTCCTCAGATATGGTCGTGATTGGAAAATGTTTTGCCTCATAAGAAAGGAGTAATGTGTGGTTTAATAACATAGAAGTGAAGTGTCAGCTTGCAGTTTATCCAGCAGGTTCAGGGCTGGAAATATTGACTGACTTTTGCATAAGAAGGAATTAAATATTTTCGCAGCAGAGCTAATTGCAACTGTGGGGCTATACTTCTGCCTGATGATTATTAAGTTTTTTTTAGAGTACACTGGAGCATGACAGGAAATGTAGAGCAGAGCAAGCAACAAAGGTGCATTTAAAATAGTTTTAATATGAGTAGGGCTCATTATGTTCTTTTTCTTATTAAGTGTGTAATTGGAGTGTTAAGCCCGGTTAAGGTGGACTTTTCAGGGGAGGGAGCAGTTTCTGCATTTGACTAAGCTTGGCCAGTGTCCAAGAAGTCATGGGTATAGATCTACATATGTTACGTTTGCGTTGCCTTCTTGTCTGCGTCTTGAACGTGCCCTGGCTGCAGCAGAGAGAGGGAGAGCTGTGCAGGGACTTCCTCCTAATGGGTCCGTGCCAGAAGTTGTTCCCCACATACAGCTCGGGACATGATGTGCTCACCCTCCCTCCATCTCTCTCTCACTCGCATGCTCAGTCACTCTCTCTCTCATACTCTCTCTGTCGTTTCCCCCCCCCCCCCCCCCCCCCCGATGCTTTCCTCACTGTTGCTTGCCAGCCCAAAAATAAACCTTACCTCAGAGGGCCACTCATTGAAATGTTTATTGAATGTCTTTCTCTCTCCTGCTGCCTCTCTTTGCTACCCATTTCCCATTCTCTCACTCTCCATCATGCATTCTTCTTCTCTCATGTGTAAACATGTGTGCAGTTTAAACCCACTCTGCATTCCTTTTGTTGTGAATGTGGTCGTGCCCTACTGCCTTATTGCGCGAACTCTCTTCACAAATGCAGTGAGACAGTTGGGTAACAGTATATTGTTATTTGAAGCAATGTGGGGAACATTGCTGCTTTGGGTTTAAAAGAGAACACGAGGATGTGCTGTGCAGGGAGTTTTCGTTCTTTTTCATGCCTCATTTAAATGTACAGTAAATCAAGACCACAGTTGAGTTTTTTTTTTTTTCTTTTACTGTGAAGAATGTGGTAAATTTAAGAACGCTGACATTGGAGGCTGACATTAAAATAGTTACTCTTATTCATTGTCTAATAGGAATCATTTCTCACTGTGCAAGTGGCTTTGTTGGACATCACAGAAATACCCCGAACAACCACCGACTCCCCTGGCTTACACTGTCAGACATGTGTATTAAGCATCAATTAGATGTCAAGTATTTGATTAATTGCCAACTATTTTCTTCAAGTTCTTAAAAGAAACATGTTTATACATCTCTCATTTCCAGCTTCTTTAATGTGAATATTTTTTAGGTTCTTTGCTTCTCTGACCGTAAAGTTAATATCTTTTTGTGTTGTGGATATAACGAGACATTTAAGGACGTCATCTTGGGCTTTGGGAAATACTAATTGGCCTTTTTACATCATTTTCTGACATTTTATAGACCAAGAAACTAATTGAGAAAATGAGTTTAATCAACAGGGAAAGTTTTCTTTTTCCTTTTTCTAATTCTTGTCTTTCTCTTTCTGCCCTCAGTAACATCCCTAGTGTAGGCAGCACCATGGATCAGGACTACAGCCAGACCTACACCCCTCAGACCCACACACCCTTCATGTCCAACAGTGCACCGCCAAGTAACAGTGGCACAGGTATCCTGCCATCACCCGCCACCCCACGTTTCTCTGCACCCACCCCACGTACACCACGCACTCCACGCACACCTCGAGGCCCCTCCAGCGTCCAGGGCTCACTCAAATACGAGAACTCGGACCTATACTCTCCAGCATCCACCCCCTCCACGTGCCGACCGCTCAACTCAGTCGAGCCGGCCACCGTCCCCTCCATCCCCGAGGCCCACAGCCTCTACGTCACCCTCATCCTCTCGGAGTCCGTCATGAACCTCTTCAAGGACTGCAACTTTGACAGCTGCTGCATCTGTGTATGTAACATGAACATAAAAGGAGCTGATGTGGGCGTGTACCTGAGCGACCCAGTCAGCGAGGCCCAGGAAACCTGCAGCTGCGGCTTCAGCGCCGTGGTCAACCGGCGTTACGGCAACGGCTCGGGCCTCTTCCTGGAGGATGAGCTGGATATCATCGGCCGCGGCTCGGACGTCAGCCGAGAGGCAGAAAAGCGCTTTGAGGAGCTGCGGCTATCCTCGCTGGAGAAATCAGGAGTCGGAAGGGGTGACCGCGTACCAGATGAGCTCATTCTCCTCCTGCAGGACCAGTGTACGAACCCCTTTTCACCCATTTCAACCCTGGAGCATGACATAGTGACACGGGGGCCAAGCGGGGCTCCAGTACCACCTTGTGTGAGAGTGGAGGAGAAGGACTACCACAGCGACTGCTACATGGCGCTGGAGCACGGCAGACAGTTCATGGACAACATGTCGGGTGGCAAGGTGGACGAGGCGCTGGTCAAGAGCACCTGCCTGCACCACTGGGCCAAACAAAACGGTGAGAAATATGGAATTCTAGATTGTTTTTAATGCGTGGACACCAAACTCTTTATTTGTCCAATTTTTGGCATCTGTAGTTTTTGGCCTGTTTTTATTCAACCTCAAAATAGTTGAAAGAGGCAAATAATCATTCTTAAAAAACATTTCTTCACCACAAAAGCAGAGCCAAACTAGAAAAAAATGTATTTATCAACGTTCATGTGGAAAAATGTTTGCAGAGATTGTTTTGAAACATTTTGTTTTTGCGGTGCCAATAGACTACCTGAGATTGTTTTGTTTTGAGATATTGTCCTTTTTGAGAATATTCTTCAAAAAGATGAAACTTGAACTTCATGAATCATAAATCATAATTTGGTCAACTTTGGAGTAAAGACCCCAGTTAAGATTTTCCTTTTTTTTTTATTGTGGAGAACATGGTAAATTAACAGTGCTACTTCTAACATGGGGATAATCCAAATGACCCCTGACTAATTTTTGTAAACTTTGTAGTAATATATCCAATTTATATTTTCCTCATCACTTTATCAGAAACAGAATTAATTTTAAGTCAAACTTGTATATGTCCAAAAGGCCGAAAGTTACATCTAGATGTTTACAAATAACCATAACTAAATGTAGGACTAGAAGAGATAATCATACACTTTTTAAGTGTCGAGATTCTTACGTTTTGAATAATCTGTACCCTCCCCGTTTCTCTCTCCAGCAGTGGACGTGAGTGCACTGTGCTCTCAGGACGTGCTGCGGGTGCTGTTATCCCTCCAGCCTCTACTCCAGGACGCAATCCAGAAGAAGAGGACGGTAAGGTCGTGGGGCGTTCAGGGTCCCCTCACCTGGCAGCAGTTCCACAAGATGGCTGGACGGGGCTCTTACGGTAAAGCTGGGGACAATCTGGGGAAGGTTATTCACTTGAAATACAGTTGTGACTTACACTTTGCTACCATCTTGTTTAGCTGTATCATAATCATATATACTGTATATATGATGAGTGTGATTCTTGAAAAACCTCAAAACTGATGGTCCAATCCGGGACTGTAGAGATGATGTCAACATCTTGTTGGTGTGTGTGTGACATTTGGGATGTGTGTCTCTGGGGGTAGAAAAACTCTGGCTGATGTCAGATCAATATGCAGTGTGGTCCCTCTGCTGTGGTTCAGATGTCAGCTCTGTTGGGAGGAGCTGTCAGATAGTTTGGTGACCTCACACTCTGATCACATTGGAGGGCAGAAGGAGGAGGGAGGCTGGCTGACACCTTACCTGTTAACAACACTCGCTCACTGGTATTGCTTTCTTTCTGTCTCCTTCCACACCTTGTGTACCCCTCCTCCTCCTCCTCCTCCTCCTCTCCTCCTCCTCCTCCTCCTCCTCCTCCTTCCACTCCGCTCCCACAGGCACTGACGAGTCCCCGGAGCCCCTGCCCATTCCCACCTTCCTGGTGGGTTATGAGTATGACTTTGTGGTACTGTCTCCGTTTGGTCTGCCCTACTGGGAGAAACTGTTGCTGGATCCCTTCGGCTCCCAACGGGACATTGGGTACCTGGTGGTTTGTCCTGACAACGAGGCCCTGCTCAGCGGTGCCAAGAGCTTCTTCCGAGACCTCACAGCTGTCTACGAGGTAGAGAATCTGATAAAACGCTTGAGCATTAGCACTATCCAAATGTTACACTCTCTTCTCTACACCTCAGGTTTGGCAGATAATTATGCAAGTACAATAATAATCTAACACTAAAACCTGATAGAATAATCACTTTCTATTGGACACGTGTAAAAAATATTTTGTTGTTGACATGATCCATGATTAAAGAAGCACTGCAATTACACTCAAGCCTGCACTAGTTAACTATCCTAAAAATGACGTCAGTGTACCAGTTCACACATTCGTGGTTTTTGCCACTCTGCTTGTATCTGTTTTTCTATAGTCATGTCGACTTGGTCAGCACCGGCCCATTTCTAAAGGCTACCCCGACGGCATAGTCCTTGTTGGTGGAAATGGGGCAAAAAACCTGGTGGATCAGCCAGTCAGTGACTGGTTCCTCAAGGCTGCCAGCGGCAACAGCGACGCCTTCACTAAGCTCAAACTCTATGCACAAGTGTGCCGCCACAACCTCGGTATGTGTCATTTATAGCTGGCTGCTTTTTTTTATTCTTCATGGTGCCTAAGTTTTCTCTCGCTCAATGCTCTCCTCAGTCAGTTCTTTGTTGCTAAGTTTCCACCTTCAACACCACTTGATTTAGTTATGAAAAAGGCTAGCAAGACAGCCTTGGCTGCTTGAAAGAGAGCTTGAAATCGGTGTAGGAGGAGGTGAAGTTGAAATGTAATAAATTGAGTGTCTTTTTATTTTTTTTGTATTTATTTTTCTCGTGTGATGTAATTAATAAAAATCCAATGCTTTCTGCCTTTAGCTCCATACCTCGCATCACAGCCATTGGACAGTTCCCTCCTCACACAGCCCACTCCCCCGCCCTCGTCTAGCCAGTCATCATCCACACAACTCTCTAGCTCTGCCTCCAGCTCAGTAGGCCAGCAGGGCTCAGTGAACGCTGCAAGCTCCTCTGCTTCCAACAACGGCAGCAGCAACAGTGGATCCGCAAATGGCTCTGCGTCATCCAACAGCCTGGTGACATCCTCAGGCCAGCCTGGCAGCGGGATGCCTTCTGCCAAGCCCACCTCTTTCCCTCCTTTTGGGAACATCGGCAGCCAGGGCCAGGGAGGGGGCCCCCAGAGTGGACAGCTGGGACAGCAGGCTGGTACCCAGAATACTGGCACCTCAGGGGACAACTCCAGCAGCCAGGCCCAGGGGCCCACAGAGCCTCCTGAAAGGTACTTAAGGACACACAAAGCATGCACACCATCATCTCAGAAAAAGCTGAATGTTTTTGATCAGTTGTGTACATCACAACAAGCTTTGTTCTTCTGTGACGTATAGGTCATTCCTTTTATCAATGGCAATAAAACAATAAATCCATAAGCAACATTTTATCTTCTTCAAGGCTTGATATGTATCTAAGTCATTTAATTTAAGCAATGAGGTTGCTAGGCTTTATTTTCCAGCAGTGTAAATATGACTCAGCCATTCAGAAGCTGAGGAAAAAAACATAGGAACTGACCCAAGGACATAATGCTTATAACACTGTGTGTGTGAACTTCTTGTGCCTACTTCAGCACTTTGGAACGAGAGAAGGTAGGTGTGCCCACGGACGGGGAGTCCCACGCCATCACGTATCCACCTGCCATCGTTGTTTACATCGTGGACCCCTTTAGCTATGAGGAGGCCGATGGTGGCCCGGGGCCTGTGCCGGCCCACTCCAGTGTGTGGACGCTGGGTTTGCTACGCTGCTACCTTGAGATGCTTCAGTTACTGCCCCCACATATCCGCAATTCTATATCTGTACAGGTAAGTGGAGATCTCAGGAGAGCCACATTTTAATTGCTGACCGTATTGTATTTCATTATCATGAAGGTAGCTGCATAAGAGAAAATTAAATGTTAGTGTGTCAGTTACTCCTTGAAGTTACCAGATTGCACCCAATTGCATTGTAGCTGTCTTAGCCATCATCAGAAGCAGTAAATTATCCACACTTATTCACACGTGACCAGAAAAAAAGAAACTCCTTAACAATGTAGGAAGTACAAGAGCAATACTGCTCTTACCCAGTGTCATCATTGAAAAGTTGGACTAAAGTTTTTCCCAACTTTTCTGTCAGAGCATTATGGGAGAATGGTACAGTTAAGTTTCCTTTGTCTAACGATTGGTGTCTTTTTCCTCAGATTGTCCCGTGCCAGTACCTGCTTCAGCCAGTGCGAGGTGAAGACCGTCATATCTACGCCCAGCACCTCAAGTCTTTAGCCTTCTCTGTCTTTGCTCAGTGCAGACGGCCGCTGCCCACCTCCACCAATGTCAAGTCACTGACGGGCTTCGGCCCCGGTTTGGCCATTGACACAGCACTGAAGAGCCCAGAGGTAAATGCAACGCATGGCCAAGATGGAGCAGTTTGCACTGTTGTTCTTTTGACATAACCCCACTGTAAATGTGTTGCACTGCTTTGCAGTTGCAGTTTAGCCCTTTAGCTGATCAGTAGCAGCACTCTGTCGGCTGTGTGTGTTAGCATCAACATGCTAGGGTTGTCCTCTGATCGATAGGCGAGCAGACAGAGGCTGACACTGTGGCCCGTACAGCAGCATTTTAGTTGCCTTGAGCTCTCCCACCAGACATGAACCTGACCTGATTTGACCCAGCCTTTTGCCTTGTCTGTGTTCAGTCTGCCACTGAAAAGATAAAAGGCAGTAAGATATAGAGTTCTTAGTCCTAACCATCCTTGTAGTTTTTTTTTTTTGCTGGAACAGGACCAAAGGAACTTGTAACCCTCTGCTGGTCCAGAGTTTTCTTTCCATTATCTGCTTGGCTAGCTCCCTGAGACCTCCATAATGGAATCTCGACTCCAGGTTTAGACAAAGGGGCACGTTAGATCAGGACCTAATTCAGTTGACTTTCTTGCAGCCATTGCTACCTTTTCCGTTTAACACACTGGCAAACGTTGAGCTGCTTCGCTAGTAGAGCTGGGATATGGATGGAACAATTGGAGTGACACAAGGGGCAGTGTTTCGTTATAGGGATACACTAAATGTGAACTCAGCAGAAATTAGGATTTGAGGAAAGGATTTCATGTGGCTGCGAAATACCAGCAGCCAATCATGCGTACACACCATTTACATATGTGGAGCATGTCAAATTTGTATCCATCAGTGCAGAAGGGTCGAACATTTTTCCTAAACCCTTTTTTCTCTCCACCTTCCAATCTGCAGAGGCCAGAGTGTTTGCGCCTGTATACACCTCCATTCATCCTAGCACCGGTAAAGGACAAGCAGACGGAGCTCGGGGAGACATTCGGGGAGGCGTCACAGAAATACAACGTGCTGTTTGTGGGATACTGTCTGTCCCACGACCAGCGCTGGATCCTGGCTACGTGCACTGACCTGTATGGGGAACTCCTGGAGACCTGCATCATCAACATAGATGTACCCAACAGGTAGGTCTAATCTAGCAGCTTCACAGTCTTGATTGACAATCTTTAGGAATCACTAAATGCCACTTAACAGGTGTGACACAACTCAGAAATAATGTATTAGCTGTGACACTATGCTTTTATTTAATTTTAACAATCTGGTTCATTGCATTCTGAACACCATAACACTCACACTGGGACTGGCTATTATCCTCCACATTTTGGACTGATTACTTTTTCTCTGTGAATATCCCGTATCTATTCATTCATGGCTGCAATACAGATGTCTAGCTTTACAAAAGGTGCACTGGTCACCAAAGTGTCTGCACGATACCAACGCCCTGATGTCTTTGCATTAATGATGTAATTCTAGCTGTTAAATACACTACTTAAGCTCTGATGGCCCCCCACAACACTATTTGATTAGTTACACATCAGGAGTAATGACCTATGTGTAATCTGAATCAGCAAAGTAAGTAGTAACTAAAATGTTAGGTTTGTTAAGTACAAGTACCTCAGTATTGTACTTAAATACAGTAAATTATATGTAGTTACATTCCATCAACGGAAATTCAGAATTTTGACACTAAAACTTTTATTTTACTGTGAGTGTATATCTGTTTCGAATATTGGTTTTCGGTCTCCTTGATTACTTGTAATTGCTATCATCCCTGAAAAAAAAATATCAGTCAAACCCTATTCAGCAACACTTTTATTCTTTGTCCTGAATATGCTGAAAAGTGTTTCCGACATGTGTTCAATGTGTGTTCTGCAGGGCACGGAGGAAAAAGGGCTCTGTACGGCGGCTCGGCCTGCAGAAACTTTGGGATTGGTGCTTGGGACTGGTACAAATGACATCGGTCCCCTGGAGGGTGGTGATTGGCCGGCTTGGCAGGATAGGACACGGAGAGTTAAAAGGTAAGGAGGACTGGCGTGCCTAAATGCTTTTTCCTGACCAAAAAAAGGAGCATTCAAGTGTGTTTGATAGCAGTGTGTGACTTGTTCATTCATCCCTTTTGCTCTGCTCTCTTAATGTTCAGACTGGAGTATTCTGCTGAGCAGGAGAAACCTCCAGTCACTGAGTCGGCGTCTGAAGGAGATGTGCAGAATGTGTGGCATCTCTGCCTCAGATACGCCCAGCATCCTCAGTGTGTGCTTGGTTGCCATGGAGCCCCAGGGATCCTTTATCATCATGCCAGGTACAGTATGTGCACAGGGCAAAGATTGTCAATACGCTTACTATCTGTTTTAACGCACACTTCTTATTTGAGTCGTGCTGAGAAAGGCAGCGCTGAGGTGTGTGTGTGTTTGAATGTGTGTGTGTGTGTGTCTGTTTGAATGTGTGTGTGTGTCTGTTTGAAAGGACGTGATGGATGGCAGCAGCATATCACAATGCGTGTCCCCTCCTTGTCCAGATCAGATTGATGGCAGGGTAGATCATGTACCTTTCGCTCATAAAGCACTAGCTCTCCATTGATCTCAAAGCGGTGTGATGGAGAGGCAGATCAATGGGTTTATTTTGGGAAACGAGTGGGGGATTGTCAGTGGATCATACCAGGACTGTGATGAGCGATGCTGGACTGAGGACATCTCCTTCCTTAAAAGCTTTTCGTGCTGAAGGAGATAAACAAGGCAGTGTTAGCCTTAGATAACTATGATATATATATATATATATACACAGAGGTTTACATAGCTGGATTTGAATATGTTAAATATGTTGTTGACAGGTGTGATCTTGTATATTTAGTTTTGTTGATTAAGATGTGTGGATACTCGCCACTGTGAGATTAGATTATGCTGTCAGTATTGTATATTAATACATTAATGTTTGAACAGCAATTTCATTCATTTGGAACACCGTTGAATCACAATTATAAATGCAAAAAGCTGTTACTTTAAGCTCAGTTGAAGATGTTACTGTATTATTAACATTCTTATTAGTATGTTCAGTCAGTTAATCACTGAAAGGACTTTTTTTTACGCTTAATAAACTCACTTTAGTGTCTCCACTTTGTCCTTGTGGAAGCATTAGAATATGTATGTCTCTCCTTGGTCCTCCATGCCTCTTTTTGCTCCACATTCACTTCTGATACACAGTTCAGTAGATGTCATGACATCAATAGTTGTGTAGAGGGAAACCGAGCAAATCACAAGGGCTATAGAACCTTGCATCAATTGTTGCTATTACAATCAATCCTGTATAAACTGATAGTGTTACATTTCAGTTATTTGTTTGTCAGTATTCATCCTGTTCTTTTTGTTGCTTGAACGCTACCAAGTTAGACTGTATTTTATTCCTTTGTGAGCAATATGATGCCCTTTGACTAAACATGCAGAATTTCCTCAGAAACGAGTTTAAAGGAAAAGGTAGAGATGCACTGATCATTTTGCCAGCCACTAGAATCAGCTGGTTCTCAGCATGATAGGTGACTAGTGACAAGTGTCAGTGCCGAATATATCAGATTCTGTGCACACTCCCTCCGTTTTAACCTTTCACAATGAGACTTCCGACCAAACCAGTATACAGTGTGTAAATGCTGTTCAGGGGGAACAAGAATCACTTAGACCATTTCACTAACAGGCCACTCAACACAATAGCTTACATCATGTTAGATATAATGGGATATACCTTGTTTTTAAGTTGGATTTTATTAATACTAAAAAAAAAAATCAAGTAACCTCAAACACTTTATTTTGAGATGCGTTTGAATAACAATGAGAAAATGTCCTGTAACCTGGTGAAGTTTTGGAGTTGATTAAAAGTTTTATTATGAACATACAATATGTTTTCAGAATTATAGTTCTTAGAAAGAAATTTGGAATCAGCGGGTCAGACTTATAAAGAATTATAAATTGAAATCCACAAAGAAAAATATCAATTGCTGCATCGCTTATAAAAAGAAAGCGATATTTTGTTTGGTTCTTCTTAGCCCCACTGCTTATTGACCCTCTCTCCTTCCTCTGTGAATCCCATCAGACTCTGTGTCGACGGGCTCTGTGTTTGGCCGCAGCACCACCTTAAACATGCAGACATCCCAGCTGAGTACCCCACAGGACACCTCTTGCACCCACATCCTGGTCTTCCCCACCTCAGCTTTCGTCCAAGTGGCCAGCTCCAATTACACTAACATCGACCCCAACATCGACATTCTCAACGCCACCACTGGTCAGTAGTGCGCCCTTCATCCATCTTGCAGTAATTCGCTGTGATGCTCTTGTGTTTTTAATTCGGCATTGCCTGGCCTGTTTTCTAGACGTGGAGCAAAGTCTCAGATGTGATTGGAAATTACTGTCTTCCCCTTTAATCTCTGCTGTTTTTATCCAAATCCTTCCTGTTTACTTTTCCAGTCTATTAAGAGTCTGTTTTGTACTATTATGTGCTTACATTCTTGGTGCATCTACAGCACTCTGAAGCTTATTTCCTTTGTACAAATATATTTATTGCCAACAACATGAAGCACAGTCACATACATTCAGTACTCAGTAAAAAGCTAAATGAACCACACAATAGCATTGATGGTAAAAGGTCCACATTATATTTTCTGAAATGTCTGCTTTGCAAGTTATATCTACAAAAACAAACCAGCATGTGGTGGCTATTAACATACAGATCAGAGGGAGAAGAAAGTTTGTGAAGAGGAATTTAGATGTTTTTCAGAGACACAGAAGCTAATCAGTTCAAAGAAACTGACCTGTTGCGTTATTCTCCTGCTCTCCTCAGATGGGTCAGATGCTATCGGGATCTTTGACCTGCTGGACCAGGAAAACGAGTTGGTGGACCCAGACATCATCAACATCTCGCCCACCACTTCACCAGTACACTCCCCTGGCTCTCATTACCACCACGGAGGGGATGGCAGTAAGGTGAGACAACGTGTGCATACACACAGGTCATGATAATTAAAGTGGCCTTTGATTGATGTCACACCTCGTGATGTCTCCCTTTCCACTTGTTAAATGAGTGAGAATATAGCATGATTATATGGTATGATTGTACATGTGATATGACGTATGGAAACAAAGCTAACCTTGATTTTGCCTTATTGCAGGGCCAGAGTACAGATCGGATGGAGTCTCATGAAGAGGTTCCTAACCTCTTGCAGCAGCCTCTGGCCCTCGGCTACTTTGTCTCGACAGCTAAAGCCGGCCCACTACCCGACTGGTTCTGGTCAGCCTGTCCGCAGGCTCAGAACCAGTGTCCACTCTTCCTCAAGGTATCAGGCTTTAATGCTTTTAAATGTTTCATTTTTAAGGGCTGCCCTTTTACACAAGTGTACAGTGGAAAAATAAAGGTTCTTTTCATGGTTGAACAGGACAACTTAGTGGAATTGTTTTGGACATTTTGGAAATATACCTCCCCGAGAGAGTTATGGGGGAAAATGGGTGCCAATTCATGTCTGTCCATTAAATGTAAAGTTTCAGCCAGCATCTGATTAGCTTAGGTTGGCACAAAAGACAGATTGGACAGAGACAGACTTGCTCTTTCCCCCATTTCCTGTGAACCAGCACCTCCCAAAACTCATCAGTTAGCATGTTATATCTTGTTTGTTTAATTTGTATAAAAACAGAAGTGTAATAACGCCGCATATGTGGTTTTATGAGGGGTTATATGATTGACCTTTTCTTGGCTGGGTGCAGTGACTTTCTAGAGTATCAGCTGATTGCCTGGAAACCAGCTTACCAGTACTCCTGGCCAAGAAATAGTCCAGCACACAACTCCCCATAAAACCACAACTTTTAAAAAGCAGTTCACGTGTAAGCCATTAATGACATGCAAAAATGTTTTGTTGCAAAGTAAGTGGTGTTTGTTTTGACTGAACCATTGTGTGTAACAAAAAAATGGTACATCCAAGAAAACTACATAGTTTTAGCACCGTATCCCTCACTTCTGGAATTGGCTACAGACTCTGTGCTGTTGACACCACTCTGTGAAAAGAGCTATAATTATTTAGATGAGATGTAATAAAAGGTTCCTAACTTCATTATAATGCCATGTGCTCCCTCTCTCAGGCCTCTTTGCACCTCCATGTGTCTTCAGTGCAATCAGATGAACTACTGCACAGCAAACACTCCCACCCCCTCGACTCCAATCAGACCTCAGATGTACTCAGGTAAGCGACACTAGAATACATCCGCCACAAGTCAAGTGCACAAAGTACTGTTGAAACCCAGCTGAGTGTGTTTATAGTGGATTCTTTTTAAGTGCAGATTAAAAGTTTAGTTTAGTAGTTTTTAAGATTGAAGTTATTTCACTTTGTATGACTATAGACTTGGACTGAACATTTTTATAGAACAAAGGTCAATTTTGTTTTGTTTTTGGAAGCCAGAATGTCAACCTGTATCTCCATATTAAGGAGTACCTGTATTTCTTTTGTATGCCTGAACAGATTTGTGCTGGAGCAGTACAACGCCCTCTCCTGGCTGACGTGTGACCCAGCTACACAGGACCGACGATCATGTCTACCCATTCACTTTGTGGTGCTCAACCAGATGTACAACTTCATCATGAACATGTTGTAACCATCAATTACAGAGGGGAGTGTGGGGGAAACATTTCACAGAAGAGGAAAGTGGCAACTCCAAAGGGGAGTTTCATCAAGACTGAAGAGAACTGCGAGAACCAGACCAGAGTACGGAGCTGGATCCTGCACCAAGATGGGATAAGACGGCTGTTCTAAGCTGAGACGGTCCTGTGCCCCCTGTGGCTGTTACTGGTTGAGACAGTCCTGTCCCTGTGATTCAGAGACATGCACATAGAGACAAGGGAATAAAGAAGATGTTGAATCGCAATGAATGAACGTGAGAGAATGACAGATTGGTTGTCATGGTATGTAGCATGGCAGCAAAGTCACTGGCCAGTCTGTATTGGAGAGACGAGTCTATCTGTAAAGTTATTGGAAGAAAAGGGACATATTTGATTGAGGAAAAAACTCAAGAATGGATCTTTGGTTTTAAGACCTGAAATTCCATTTTATTCCTTTGGATGAAATAGTATCCAAATGAAATGCCTGCATCTATCTTATTTATTGTAAGTTTTTAAATGTATAATTTGTCTTATTTCCTAACCTCTTTTATATATAAAAAATGGAGAAGGTTTATATCACCTTCCTGCTTTAAAGCAATTGGTCTAAGATATATGTAATCGTCTTAATTAAAAAAAACAACCAGGAAAAAAATCCCATAAAAATTAAATAAAGTCCCAGTAGGTTGCTTTTAGAGTATTATTTTTTGTAATGGAGACAGAATATTTGTATTGTCACAATGTACAGAAGAATTAGAGTGGAGAATTATGTTCCATGCCTTTGAGCATGGAGGACTTACAGCAAAGCTGTAGCTACAGAGGACTTGTACAGCAATGAACTTCACTGTGTTCAAATAAAGAGGTACATTGTTGTATATAGTATTTTATACCACACATTTAGACACAAAAACCAAACGGCAATATATATAAATAATTATATATGAATGCCATGCCAGCAGTTGGTGGTGTGGCTTCTGTTTTAGGAATAAAGTGCGTCAACTTATTTTCCTGTGCTTGTGTTTATTGCTTTGGGGAGGGGGACTGTGATGTGCAATTGGACAAGCACACCAATAGTGGAGTGGAAGGAGAACTATTGGAAGTAGCTGACCTCAGGTTTGACCTTTTTTTTTCTATAGGGGAGAAATAAAACGAGAGCTAGAAGGTGAGAACATTTGTCTTAATGGCAGAAGTGCAGTGTCCTTTTCAGCACATCCCCTTTTATTCACTATACCTCTCCTCACTCTGATTGGCTGAGGTTTGGCTCTTTTGGCACCACTTTCGATTGGTTATAGATGCATTTAGACCAAACCCATTTTACTTCAGTGTGAAAGTAAATGTGTGGTGTAAATGAAGTTAAACCAGCTTTGGATGGCAGCCCATTGGATATGCAGTGTATGTGCACAAAGGAAGATCTACTGTCTGGATTTCTCCTGTTCAGAGGGAAACTGTACTATTGAAAATCAATTGGTATTACTCTTTACCTTGCATATTTGCCACTAATGTTGGCTTGGAAAATTTTGGCCAACAAAAATGTATTTGGTCTTATTTTGAGTGTAGATAAATACATTCAATATTTAATAAAACCCTCAAATTTAATTTTCAGTCCAGTGCCATGTTTTCTTTTTGGGGAATCATGGTTGTTTGCAGTCACCATCTGTTTCTGCTGTACAGTAGGTCTGCAAGCTTGTTAGCACGCTCTATTCACAAGTGGGGAAAGGCATTGGAATAACCCTGAATAATAATTTTAGTCAGATATCTCACTTGTAAATTGCGGAATTGCCCCGGGGTCGTGTAGTAGCAGCTGGCAATTCTTTCTTTTGAGAGTTTTTTTTTGCATTTTTTCCCTCGCTGTCAGCAGCCTTTGAATACACAGAGGTCCTGCTCTGTTTGCCTCCATCCCTCAGCAACTGCTGACACTGTGCCCTTGACATCGTAGTGGAATTCACACTGACAACGTATCAATGATAGGGTAGCTAAAAGTCTGCAGCTTTGAAGAGGGAAATCTAAATAGCTGATAGTTGAAAGACAGCCAGGGTATTTGTTTAATTATGATCACTCACCTATTTTTAAAACCGAGTGTGCCATGTCACATTTACATCTTAATATGGTTTAATTTAGATATTTTTTTAAGATTAGACATTCAGTCTTTTAATCAGTCATGTAATCAAACTAATAATTTCTACAGTGCGTCCAGATATAAACAAAGGGATTGTCTGTCATGAGAGATTGATTAGTGGACACTACTGTATCTACACTATCTGTTTTTCATTTATTATTCATAATGCAGAAATTATTCATGAATGGGAGGTTTCTTCGCACAATTCGTGTTCTTTTTTCATTCTTTTTTTTTTTTATTCAAGGTGTACTCATCAGGTAAACATGCCCTTTTCAGACTCCATGCAGATGAGAGGTTAAACGTCTTTCAAGGAACGGAAACAAGTCAAGTTACCCACAGCACTTAGAGTTACCATGACCTGGATGACTGAGAACCTCCATCAACACGTGTAGATGTCACTATTAGATCATCGCCCTTTATGATCAAGCTGTATAACTTGCAATGAAATATGCTGATGCAACTGCTTTGTTCTGCAAATTAAATCGTATTCATCAGAAGAGGTGTTCATATCAGCCCAGCCCGTATCACACCGCTGCCTGCAGTCGGGGCAGGTCTGGAGCATCGTACTGACTCCAGACTGTCACTGCTACAGTCAGTCAGCGCTGCTCAAGGCTGCTGACTGCACCACTTCCCTCACTGTCACACCGACATAGTGCTCACAGTAGACAAAGCTAAGAGTGGATATGCGGAAACCACAACAGACAGGGCGTTAAAAATATACAAGACAAGACATTTCCATAAACCTACCGACAGCTGCTAGGACAAGCTTCTTTCTCTGTCATTGGCTTAGGACTCCCCAATAACGTTAGAAGCTGACGTTGCACAGCCGAGTCCGAGGTCTGAGGGCCTCGGTGGTGAAATTTATCCTTTAAAAGACTATCATCCTAATAAGTGAGGTAAGATGATTCTCCATTAGTTAATGTACTTGCATTGAATGTTTATGCCGCAGAAACAGACCAGACAACACATGAGAGTATTGTTGTCTGATAAGTTAGCCTAGCCTAGCTGGCTAGTAGCATGCTAAGAGTCGCTCTTAAAGCAATGGGGACAGTGAATAGCCACTAGCCACTGCTAGTTAGCAATTATCTACGCCTCGGTAGCGTTAGCTGTATAATACGATATTTGTCGTGCTTCAAAATCACAGGTGTCAAACATTTCGGAGTGCCACTCATGACTTGGAGTGATATTTGACTTGGGGGAAGCACTCTCCTTGTCAGCTCAACCTGCGCGATGTGTAATTGCAGTTTTAGTTAGCTAACTAGCATTAGCACCACTGGCAGCGTTAGTTTTTCGCGATAACCAGCTTTTATCTTGTTTTGCTTGCAACGTTATAGTGATAATAGCAACATTTATTTGATTTCATAGAAGCCAGTTGATCTAAACTCGAGACATATTAACAGCAAACACATTGTTTGTGAGCGCGTTAGAGAAACTATGAATGAATGTACTGCTACTATGTGACTACCGTTAACTCCATCAGCTTTACGTAGCTTTGAATAGTTTTGTAGTTTTTCCTATAGTGTTTGCTAAACCCTTAAAGCACAGGATGTATTGACTACAAGCCTGTCCACTTTATTTGCTTCACGTGGCTTCAGATTCTGCACTACACATGATCTGTTTTGCCCGTTCCCTCAAGGTGTGTTGGCGGAGAGATGGCAGACAGTGCAGGGCTACAGTTTGTCAGCCCCTATGCCTTTGAAGCCATGCAGAAGGTGGATGTGGTGCGCCTGGCTGCCCTGAGTGACCCAGAGTTGAGACTGCTGCTGCCCTGCCTGGTGAGGATGGCTCTGTGTGCTCCAGCTGATCAGAGCCAGTCCTGGGCTCAGGACAAGAAGCTTATCCTCCGCCTGCTCTCTGGTGTAGAGGCTGTCAACTCCATTGTAGCGCTCCTGTCTGTGGACTTTCATGCCTTGGAACAGGATGCACGGAAGGAGCAGCAGCTTAGGTATAGATGACTTACACATGGTGATATGATTGTCACAGCCTGGTAACCAAGTTCATTTTGCAGTATACACAATGTGCCATCTCTTCTGTCAGGCATAAGGCAGGTGGCTCTAATGGAGAAAGCATCCTGGTGTCACAGCTGCAGCATGGCCTGACCCTCGAGTTTGAACACAGTGATCCCCTCAGGAGGCTCCGACTGACTCTCAGTGAACTGTTAGCCATCATGAATAAGGTACCCACATAATTCAGTAAATCAAAGGATCCTGAAAACGTGAATTAACTTGGCTCAAATGGTACATGCAAGTATTATTCTAGTAACAACAGATTGCCACCGTGACATGAAAAGACAGAATATGCAAGTTGAATAAAATGCATAGTTTCAATGTATAAAGGTTGTTAATAATCGAATTTATAGGTGGTGGATAGTGTGCTATTCAAACCCACCCAGATAACTGATAGTGATAAAACCCTGCAGAAATCCAGCTGATTTTAGTTGACTTGTTGGCAGCTGTCTTTTGTATAATAGAGAGATGAAGAAGATAGATCTTTTGTGCTTGAATATGGAGAGAGAAAGAGTTGTCCAGAGATAAAAAAGAAAACAATTAAAGCATTAATAACCATTTTAGTAGTATTAAAGTATTGTTAGAATAAAATCATCTTTCTTGTGTAAATGGTTCTCTGGTGTAAGAAACAAGATTGCACAGTAGCTTTACTTTTTTGGCAAAAGTTAACTTGGCATCAGAAAGGATTCCCAAAAGTTTCTCTCACATTGACTGACAAATTACATATTTCTCTGAATTGCAACATCCTTCAGTACTTTCTTCTTCACATAATGGTCTGCCTTGAATGATTGATCTGTACAGCCTGTTTCTCTTGATGTTTCTCAGGTGGTAGACTCAAATGGAGAATTCTTCTTAAAGTCCTCTGAACTCTTTGAAAGCCCTGTTTACTTGGAAGAGGTGGCTGATGTCCTCTGCATTTTACAAGCAGGTACGCAACTCCTTTCATGTTCCTAATGGTTTGCCTAGAGGAGCGGTGGAAGTGGGGTGGTGTTGAATACAAAGGCTTCTGTACACAAGTGTGCTCTTTGAAAGAATGACAATTGTGTTATCAGGATAGGGCTGGGTGATAGGTCTTTAAAATAATATTGCAGTATTTTTAGGCCGCATCGCGATACACAGTAGGTATTTCAGTATTTTGAAATCACCTCAAAAGCACTTTATAGATGTTGGTACACAATATTTTTGACCATATACCTCAGTATTAATATTGCAAAAAATATTATAGGATCTTTGATTTGGATTTTCTTTGAGGTACCATTGTCTTGGGATAGTCTAATGTTTTAAAGGACTTTAAATGCAAGAGAGTTTTTTAGAGAGAGCAAGGGATAGTTGGGGGTGGGTGAGGGGTTACATTAAGTGTGTTTTTTCTTTATATTGTATTAAAATATGTACTTTAATTTGTCAAACTGCATATCTGACTATGCTTAAAATCAATAAAGAAATTGTGAAAAAAAATATATGTATTATTATAGTATATTATAGGGATAACTATTTGTACTTGACAAAACAAAACTTTAACAAATGATTAACACAATGAAATATAAATAATCATCAGTAGTGTTGATGTATTGAATAAACATTAGAACAAGTAGAACACTCTGGTAAGTTCAGTAAGTTACATCACTTTACTGTAATGCAGCCTTTAAAATCAGGAAAAGACGGCACATATGCCAGTTCATGATATAAAGATATCCAAAATCTAAGATGATATATAGTCCCCTATCATGATAATGATATAATACTGATATATTATGGAATACATTTTTTTTTCTCATTACAGGAATGCAGTCTGAGAAAGAGCATCATGTGTTTTTGGATAAAGAATATATACACTAAACTGCACCAAAAGCTTTTGAACAAAAGCTTAATTTATTCTCATGCACATTGGAGTTATAGATACCTGCTCTGTGAGGAAATAAAAAAAAAGAACTCTTTGGCAAACAAAGATGATTTTAAAAATGCTATAATTTGCTCTATATAAATGAATAAAAAAAAAAGATTGATTAATTAAATCGAAATACCTGAAAAGAAAGATATAGTCAGTACAGCACTCTATCAAATTGGTATTTTAAAATAAGCAATTCCAGGACCCCATTGGTTAAATTGCAACAAAATGGACAGCTTGATAATAATGAGAGCCAAATTATATGTGCACATGTATGTGTTATGTGTTCTTTTTCACAGAGTTGCCTTCCCTGCTGCCCATCATAGATGTGGCAGAGGCTTTGCTTCATGTCCGCAATGGAGACTGGTTTTTGTGTCTGTTGGTTGCCAACGTCCCTGACAGCTTCAGTGAAGGTAATTCATCGCATTACACTACACATGGTGTCAGCTGAAAATATGACACAGTGGCTGGTTAATTGCCAGTAGTAGCCTTGTATAGTTAGTGAGTGTACCTGCTGTGGCAGAAAGAGGGTGTACTTAACATTACCGTAGAAGCTTTTTGTGACAACAGCATTGTATTTGAAGGTAGTTTGGTATTAGGTTGCCATCACGTGTTCTTTCTGAGTTCAGGTGTTTTCACTAATTCTAGCCATGCCACTGGCCCAAGGCAGTATTTGTCTTTGATTGATGAACATCATTGTCTCGCTCTGGCTCACAGAGTGTGCTGTGTGTGCTTCAACAGGTGCATTATAAGAAAATCCCTACTGTCTCCAGTGCCTCCTTATCACACAGAGGGTCAGGGATAAGTCAGTAACTTTAGTGTGTGTTACATGGCAGTCAACATCAAGGAGTCAGTATGGCTCTGTTACAGGAAAATTCATTGTTTCATTGAATTGAAAGTGAAATTAATTGATCTAAGGATGATGTGTGGGAAATGACCCTGTCTGGAAGCATCAAGGTCTGTCATGTTAAACAGAAGCTGGTCACCAGTCCTAACTCCACTGGAGATTGTTCAGGGTTATGAAATGATCTAGAAGTGACACCGAAGGGAGAGAATATCATTTCAGACCATGTCATAATATCAGCCAACCATAAACAGTTTGCCTTTTAAACTGTCAGCTGTGGATAAATACAAGAGAAATGAGATAAGGCTGTTTTCTGATGGCTATTAAATCTTATTTACAGGCAAATAAATGAGTCATGATTCTGCAGTTTATGGAGCAATATGAGTTGGCCATGATATTGGAGAAATGATGCAAACAGTTTTATTGTATGTCAGTGACATAAGGAAAACCAAGAGACTTAAGTCAAGGATTGCATTGTTGAACTAACATACACCAGTAAAATGTGTTATTTTTTATTAGTATTTCCCTTACTTGGTGGGAAAATCAAATTTAGTGAGCATATTCCTAATAGGCAGTAAATCGACTGATCAAGGCATCCGATTTAAGGAAATTTGTTATATTTGAAATTTGAATATGTTGGTTTTTTTTTTTAAGTGTGTTTTATACAGCTTGTTTGCTTACATATGCTTTCATCCCTTGCAGTTTGTAGAGGTCTGATCAAGAATGGAGAGCGTCAGGATGAGGAGAGTGTGGGTGGTCGACGCAGGACTGAAGCCCTCAGGCAGCTATGTCAGATGAACCCCTCACAGGCCCTCAACATCAGAGCTATGGTGGTAAGTCACTATTAAAATAATGACAGGACTCCAAACAAACAACAGAATCCCAAAGTTGATCTTTTTCAAGTATGAGAATCCATCACAGCTGCTATATTCTGCTGAAGATGCATTTATGCTGAATTATTCTGTTTTTTGCAAATTAATTTTGGATGTGTAAACTAATTTTAATACTTTATCTCATCAGTTTGTGTGACATGCTTTCATGTCAAAATGATTGGTACAGGATGTTTCTTAGCCAATAATTGCCAATGCTGAAATGTGGTTGCATGTTTTGAATTTTTAAATGCCAAACCCAACAGCTTTGAAACAACTATAGGCCATGTTTTTATAATAACAATCTGTCAAATGACATTACGCAAAAATGCAAAATATTCTCTGGTTCTGCTTCTAAATTGTGAGGATTTGCTATTTTCTTTCTTTGTCCTTTGTGATAGTTCATTGAATATATTTCCTTTTGAGCTATTATTAGTACAATTTAAGACTTCCCGTTGGACTTAAGGAAATTAAGAGGGGCATTTGTCACAATTTTCTGACATTTTATAGACCAAACAGCTAATCGATTATTCAAGAAATTAAAGATTGAAACAGCCATTTTTTCTTAATTCCTGATTAAATAGGCTAGTGAGAGGCTATGTTTTTTCGGTATCATTTCATTCTCTAGTTATTTCACACAAACACTTCATAAAGGTTAGAAATCCAGAAGATCTCTGTCTAACTGATTTATGTTGTGATACACTTGGTGATACTATTGAAGGGAGAAATTCAAAGAAGGTTACAGCACAAGGTCAGTTATCGACCGAGTCCCCGGGAGGTACTAGAAATTCATAACCTTGCTGAAGGATGCATCAGCAGGACTCATACTCATACCAAAACTGTTCTGAGATCAGTCAAAAGAGCATATAACATGCAGGCACAAATGACAAATAGTAGAGCTGAAATGATGAGATGATTAACAGAAATAAGAAATAATTTTTGATACGATATAATTGAATGTGTTTAATGTGTGTATTGCCAGGTGGAGGAGTGCCACCTCCCTGGTCTGGGTGTGGCTCTGACTTTGGATTATAAACCAGACACTGCAGATGAGGCAGTCAGTCCCCTCGTCTCTTATGTCAGTGGGCTACTGCTGGGTACCAATAGCAAAGTCCGCACCTGGTTCAGCATGTTCATTCGCAATGGACAGCAGGTGAGAAGCCTTATTCTGGATTTCATTTAATGCTTTTTAGTTTGCTACACAGTGGCAAAATTTAAGTGTGTGAGGTGACAAGACCAGATGTGTTGTAGTTATGGTGTACTCATGGCACACAATGCAAGAGTTTCACCATGTTGGTCTACTGGGTGAAATGGCACTAGGTTAAGTTGAACTAGGTATTGCTTACATTAATTATTATTGTCTTTAATTAGATATTCATGATAAGATGTCAAAAAGTTAACTATCTAACCGTACCCAACCCAAATCCAAACTTAATTATTATGTCTTAACCTTCAGTTATTTGAAGTAGTGAGTTTTTTTTTTATTAATCAATTGTTTATTGTTGTTCATTTATCATCCTGATATGCCAAACATTCACAAGTTGGAGCACGTATGTAGACACTTGGATGGAAGTGCAGCAGTGGACTCATGCCTTTGCCTTGCTCTGTCTTTGTATTGCTAGCGTAAGAGAGAAAGCAGCTCGGTGCTGTGGCAGATGCGCAGACAGCTGCTGCTGGAACTGGTCGCCATTTTGCCGCGCTCACGCAGCACCCATGTGCCCAATGACGGTGATATGGAAGAGGGGGGAGGCTCAGGGTACTCTGGCCTCAGAGAGGAGTATGTGGTGAAGGCCAGTGCTCTGCTTCGACTGTACTGTGCCCTCATGGGCATCGCAGGCCTCAGGTAAGTCAAAGAGGCAGCAACCTCCCTAATTTGATACTTGATGGATATGGATTCTGATGTGTATGTGGTTGTTATTATTTATGTTAGTTAAGTGTTTGGCCTCAGAATGTGTTTGATACAAGTGTATATTTTACAAATGTTCCACAGTGTGTGAATTTGTTTAAAATATTGTACATTTTAAAAGCTAATGTATTAAAGCAAAATATCATCCTTCTACACCTTCTACAGGCCTACAGATGAAGAGGCAGAGCAGCTCTTGCAGTTGATGACCAGCAGGCCCCCTGCCACTCCTGCTGGTGTTCGCTTTGTCTCACTGTCCTTCTGCAAGCTGCTTGCCTTCCCTACATTGGTTAGGTACAGAAAGCTTGTCTTATTACCTCCTACTTTTAGAAGTCTTTGTTTTATTTACTAAGCACAAATATTTTGGGATCACAAACCCTGTTCAGCTAATAGGGGTCTTGAGTGTTGATTTTCTGCCAGCGCATGCTGCCTGCCAGAAGTCTGCTTTGCATCTCTTGGCATTTAATATTGTCCTTTGTCATACATAGTGTAAGCATTATCCTCTGTGTGTGCCTGTGTCCAGCACTCCAGAACAGGAACAGCTGATGGTCATGTGGCTCAGCTGGATGATCAAAGAGGAGGAATACTTTGAAAGGTAAGGAGAATCTCTTTGACAAATTCAAATTTGTTTTTTGAATAAACTTTGGTACTTAGTTTGCATGTCCAAAATTGTAAATTACAAAAAAGGTTGTTTTTTTGCAGTTAAGTTCATCCAATGTTGCTTGAATGACACAAGCTGAACTTTTTACTATGTGATTTGAAATATTTGTAACTACTACTTTTTACGATTTGAAAATATTGATGATGATGTCATTATTATCACAATATAGTTATGTGTACGTTTCTCCCACTTCTAATTTTGACATAGTCTTGACTGAACCATGTGACTTTATGTAGTGGTCACAAAAGCAGTAACTGTCTTAAAGTTACTGGAAGTATTTACAGTCTTAACTTGAGAAGATGTTTTAATCATTAAACACCACTGAGTGATAGTGTAAACTAGTAATATAAAAGAAAATCAATGCTCACATCTCTTATTATCCCTTATTAACACTTATTGGAACTTTGTAATTAATGAGGCAGAAGGGTAGAAACATTTATATAGAATAGTGAAAATGGAATTGAAATAAATTACATTAAATAATTAAATTTGATAATATTATTTCTCTGAATTCATACTCAAATGTGTGTTTGCTTTGTAATAACTGTTCTTTGTTGCAGTCGAAAGTAATAAACTCAGTAGGTTTGGTTATTTAGTTTTAATGTTAAAATTAAGTTTGTATGCATTGTCTTGATGATTGTGTGTTTGTGACTGTAGTTCATAAAGTGTAAATCATCAGTCTCAAAGTGACTATAGGGGTGACTAAAGGGACACATGTTGATGAAGAAGGTGTGTGTGAGCGCATGGATGTGTGTGGGTTTATGCAAATAGCTTAACAAGTTTATTAAGATATCTGTCCTGTAAGATGCAGGATTAAGGACAAGTCCATGTGTCTTTTCTCACTTGCCTTGCATTCGTATGTGTGTCCTCCTCCTTCTAGTGCTGCAGGCGTATCTGCTTCTTTTGGAGAGATGCTATTACTGGTTGCCATGTATTTCCATAGCAACCAGCTCAGCTCCATTATTGAGTTGGTGTGCTCTACTTTGGGGATGAAGGTAAGGTGGTAGGTGGGAAGGAGACAGTGATCAATACATTAGTCTGGCTGACCAGCTACTGGCCCCACTCCTCCACTACAGCCGGGGCACATATAAAGACTATATCACTGATGAAACACTTGCAGCATACACATATCTACTAAGACACTCTATACCCAGTGGCCAATTTGCTGTTTTATCACTTATTAAGTGCACTATTGTATCCTGCCTGTGTGCTAAGTAGTTTTCCTGTCTCAGTGTATTTTCCACTAAGATGTGTAATGTAATTGGATTTAGAGCCTGTTTGTTTCCAGCCCTAGGGCAATCCTCTCAAGTCAGAGTTCTGCCATGTAGAATTTTCTTATGAAATATGAAAAGAGGGAATTACAGAATACCAGCACTGTTGCCTGCAGGTTGTTTTTCACTCACAGTATACCTTCCATTGTTGACATGCTTTATCTGTTTTGTTTTTTGTGCCAATGTTCAATTTTGTACAGATTGCCATCAAGCCCAGCTCTCTAAGCAAAATGAAGACTATCTTCACACAGGAGATCTTCACAGAACAGGTGCATACATTACAGTCCTTCTTGCACATTGTCGACATGTAAATTCCAGTGTTCAGTGATTTGTAGGGTTTTTAGGCTTTTTTTTTCTCATCAGCGCTCATTTATTTTTCCCATCAAAAGATGCTGTAAAATTGGGAACGTTGTTTTGAATAATGTATTTAATAATTGATAAAAAATGTATTAAAGCAACTATGAGGAACTTTTCAGTGTTTATGAAACACTCTTGTGATTCCTCTGATGATTATAAATGCAGGGCTTGAAGTTCTCCAGCTTGGTGCTGGATTTCCGACCAACTAGTGTTTGCCAATCAGAGCCAGAGTAGGGCAGGTCTTGCCAAGAAATGTGAGTTGATGTTTTAACCCTTCAACTCGACTCAAAGCAAAGTTAATTAAACCTGGCTAAGATAAAGCCTTACTTGGGAGAGGAGTTAAAAACAAATGGTGCTGGGCATGGATAGAGGAAAATGTTGGAGATGGGAAGCTGTTCAACACTTGCCACAAATGGAGGTAGCTGGGTGCTTGCTTCTGCAGCATGTATTCAAAGAAGCTACTGTAGCAGGAAGAAAGTGCTCGCTTGCCATGAATTAGATGCCAGTCACAAAGCTTCGGTCTGTGCACTGTCATACAAGTACACTACCAGAACCGATGGCTACAGCTGCCAATGCGCTTTCAGTGACCGTGTTTGCATGTTCATGGCAGGAGGAAGCACTTCAAAGTTGTCAAATTGTCACTCTTAAGTTATGGCAGCATTGTGAACAGCTGCCATGTACTTACTTCTATAGAGAAGACATTATACTGTGCAATTCTTCGGCTTGAGACACATTGCTGTTGTGTCACTTTATGTATATCATCATATGGCCCACTAACATCTGTGTATGTGCTTGATGTATGAAGCCTGTGAGTCATGTTTGCCAACACGTACCTATTTTGCTAATGGCAATCTGCAATCAAGAAGCCTCACATTTTTTTGAGTAGAATAACAAATAGGAGCCCTTGGTGAAGGAACCAGAAAATAAGAAATCACATTCAGCCAAAGTTGTGCACGTTCACACTATAAAGTGACATTAAACAATACAGTATATGTAGGAGTTGTTTGTCTATTTTCCAGTGGAGTTGTTTAGATAACTTGTTTATTCTTTTCTTGGGTGTAGGTGGTTACAGCCCATGCTGTGAGGGTTGCAGTGACCAACAACCTAAGTGCTAACATCACAGGATTCCTCCCCATTCACTGTATCTACCAGCTGCTTCGGAGCCGAGCCTTCACCAAGCACAAAGTGTCCATCAAGGTAGGAGATGTGCACTATATGGCTCAAAATGATGATTAGCTCCAAAGTCTGTAAAAGGGAAAGAAAAAAAAAAGTATTTTGCTCTCTGGTGCTGTGTACCTCTACCAGGATTGGATCTATCGCCAACTTTGTGAGACGACCACCCCCATCCACACTCAACTGATTCCCCTAATTGATGCCTACATTAACTCCATCCTCACTCCAGCATCCAAGGCCAACCCAGAGGCCACCAACCAGCCCATCACTGAGCAGGAGATTCTCAACGTCTTTCAGAGCTCTGCAGGGGTGAGTCAGCCAAAGGGTTTTTAGCTGACTACCGAAACCTAAACCTGCTTCATAAACAGTTGATGTTTTTTTCTGATGTGTTCATCATTTTACATATTCTTCTCTGACGATATCTTTATCAGTATGTATGAGTATTTGAAATCACCATTTGTCTCTTATGTTGCCAGAATTGAGTTACTTACTCGGTCCCTTTCAATGGCACTTCACAGAATGTTGCCTTTATTATCACAACTTTTCTTTCAGTCTCTCTTGAAACCCCTGATTTAGTTACATTATTAATGTTATAGCAGTGTTAATTATTGGAATCAGTACCAGTTTATTGTACTATACATTGTACTTTTTTCATATATTCTTGTTTCTGATCTTAAGATGAAATACGTCTTTGTTGCTATTGGATTCAGGAGGAATGATTTAAATTTGACGGCATCACTATAATACATTATGAGAAAAGAGCCTTTTAAACATTGAAATCAAGTTAAAGACATAATTGTAGCTGTCTTTGTCCCTAAAAACCCATTTGTATTTAGTATTTAGCAAAATTTTTGCTGCAAACACAAAATATGTGACATTAAGACATGGACATTGAAGTCAGTGTAAATTGTAGTGATTTAACTGAAATTACAAGCACTTAATTAGCATTCTTTACCATTATTCAGTATCTGTCTCTATTTAATGATAATGCAGAGCCCTATTGTGCTGCCTCTCCCTAACATATAACTGTTGTTTTGCTTCTCTTTTATGTGATTGTTAGCAAGGGGAAGGCAGTCGAGGAGGACGACAGCGCTACTCCATCACCACCCAACTCCTTATCCTCTATTACATCCTGTCTTATGAGGAGAACCTGTTGGCAAGCACCAAACAACTGGGTATGTACCTGAAAATAATAACTGCATCTCATATAACACTGCTCTTTGCTAGGCTTCCCACTGTGCTGTTGGCTCACTTCCCTTTCTATTTCTTATTTTCTCTTCTTCTGCCTGTCTAAAATGTGTCCGTTGTCATCGCCTCCACTGAAGGAGACATTGTATTTGAGATGGAGGGAATTTGTCAGGCAGTGAAAGGAGAAAGGCAGCTTTTGTCCTCTGTGAAGTTGTTGGAGATGCTCTCACCCTGGATGTGCAGTCATTCATCCTTTTCTCTCACGGCACTGAATGTTGGCCGCTTCATAGAGAATAAATGGAGGTCTGACAAAGAGCCAAGTACAATGGCTGCGGGAGCTGAGCTAACTAGGACAGCTGTAGGTTAGATTGAGCATTAGCAGTTAGCCTAGTCAGTGTTTATTCTCTCCCATGACGAGCTCTGCTCTTGCCCTTCATTAGGCCAGATTTATGTGAGAGTTTATGCCCATCTCTTTAATTGCTGTGTTTACCCAAGTGCTCCTGCAGCCTTCAAGGAAGGAGTAATGAAGCCCATCAGCAGTGGTAATGAACCCACGTCAATGAAAAATCACCTCCGCTCCTCTAACGTGCCGGCACAGTGGCTCTGGTGTCCTTACACTGCCAAATAAAACACTTGTCCTTTTCTTTCTTTATGTGCTCACCTTCTCTGTTTCCTGTCTCATAGTTTCTTTGCCTCACTCTACCTTTTCTCTCTCTGTTTTTTTCAAGCCCTGATGCAGAGGAAGCCAAAGTCCTACTCAGCAGCCTTGATGGACCAGATCCCCATTAAGTACTTGGTTACTCAGGCTCAGGGACTGCAACAGGAGCTAGGCGGTGAGACATGGACTTCTACTCTGCCAGAAAAGATTCTGATCTGTTTGTTTGGGAAAAAAGAAGACAAACACAAACAAAAAGGAAATTTAAAAAACATATAGTATATCAAATTGTATATAGTTGGATGGGAGCGTACAAAGGAACAGAGGTTCAGGAAAGGAAGTAAATTGATCATGATTAATTACTGAGTTGTGGAGAAGAGGTAGGATAAAATAAGTGTATACTTCTCCCTACTCCTTTTCGGGCATGTCAATACTTTTTAAAGGTCCCATATTATGAAAAACATGTTTTCTCTGGTCTCTACATATATATACTTGTCCTCCCTGAGCCTACCAACTCCCTGAATGAGGAAAGCAAGTCCTGCATCGTCTCTGCAGACCATCCACTGGTAAAACAGAGCTCCTACAGGCTGTTCAGTTTCAGCTCCTGTCATTACATAACAACAGGAGAGATTTTCATAAGCTGGCCTCCTCTGTGCGAAAACACTTCCCCCCTTCTCCCCAGAGATATCCGAGAGGGGGGTGTTTATCCCTGAGGTGAAGTTCGGTGTGTCCAGCGTAAGATAGCAGTGTGTTGCAATGTCGTTGCTCAGAGCTAGACACGCAATTTGCTCTGTTGTTGGTTGTAAAAATCAACATAAGTGCCAATATTCTGTCCCAGCTACAGAAGAACAGAAGAGACAGTCGTTGCGTTTCATTTTTAACGACAACGTGCCGGCTATGGTTCGTGTAAGTTAGTTTGTGTGTGCTTATCACTTCACATCTGACTGCTTCAGTAACGAAAAAAGGATCAGTCCCAACCATACGGGACCCAGCAACTGCACCCGAGCCACAGGTAAGTGTTGCCACGTTTTGATAGTATTTACAGCTGCCGAAGAACTATAAGTTACCTTTACAGTTAGCAGGAGCTAGCATTAGCTACATGGTAGTAACTGTAACAACACATATGAACAAACTAAGTAACATATTCAGACACACTAACCATTCTGAAACGTCCTGCTGCAGCCGCAGAGTCTGTACTTCTTCAGGAGCCTCTCCTTCTGGGCCCGATTCCAGGTCAAACTGGTATGGTTTAATGACAGCATCTCAACGAGCCATAGCAATACATCCACCGTAAACATTAGCATGCTACCGCTAGCATATCCTCTCCCTGAGATGGACGTGTAGCAGGCAAGGCAAGCGTTGACAGACGGAGCTCAATAGCCTCTAAAGGTACTGGCACAGAAACGGCCTGCTTTCAGTAGAGTTCACTTGAGCGACTTTTTGACAGCTGAAATTTAGGACCACGGATGGGTTTGGGGCAATGCATTTTGAATACAGAGCTTTTGGACCTCTGACAGCTGTGTGAAATTGATGAAAAACAGTATAATATGGGACCTGTAATGAAATAAACATTGTAACATTTCATTTTATTATGCTCAAACTAATTGTCAAACTAATTCAACTTTTTTTGTTTTGACATGTCGATAATAAAGTTGCATTCATTCCTTCCTTCAAAAAAGCTAAAAAAGACAAATGTCTCATAGTTAATAACCTTACAAATAATCAATGCTCTTTCCCTGTACTCAGGTCTGCACTCTGCCCTGCTGAGGCTGCTGGCCACCAACTACCCCCACCTGTGCCTAGTTGAGGACTGGGTGTGTGAGGAGGAGGTGACTGGTACCCTGCCCCTTTTGAGGAGGATGATGCTCCCCAGCAACACCTGCAGATACACCCAGAGTCAGCTCCACCAGGGTGAGGAAGGCAGGAATATGAAATGAACTATATAAGGTTGAGATGGAAGGTTTAGGCTGGTTGTTCTGAATGTAGACATCCCATGTCTTGCTGCTAAAATTACTAGATTTTTTTTTCTTCAAATGTGAGACATATTACTAAAGTCCTTTTAACAAGTTCCACATTTTCCCCTTAAGGTGAATGTAAACAAAATGACAGTACATAGGTTGATTAAATAGAATTAAAGGTTAAACTGACAATGATTAGATTAAAGAGCAAAATGTAAAACAAAAGTACACTCAGAAAGATCTCAATAGGGAATAAAACAGTAAAAGTGATGCTGATGTAGTAGGATCCATGGTTGTGTAGATGAGCAAGTAGTGTTACCAGTCTTGAGTGGTACAGTGAAACAAGCCTAATATTGTATAATACATTTACAGGTGGAAGCCGTTATCCGGCTGAAATCTTATATCAATGGTTAATCCTCCAGGGTTTAGCGGATTATGCTGTAATTGGCTTTTCTTTGGGAGGGATCCCTGACAAAATACAAAGTGTTACAGATAATCAGTTTCACACACCATTGTGCAGGTTAATGTACAGTAATATATACATTGACAAATTGATATTTCATGTATTTATGCAAATGGGTAAACCTATGTTGTTTTGAGGCATCCAGGGATTGTTTTTATGAACCCTTTGCATCACAACCTTCTATAGGAAAATGATGACAGGCAAGACAGTGTATGGATTAATTCTGCTAAGGAAAGCATAGTAAGGATGGAAAAATGGCTCCTCTGCCTCCCAGGGCTTGGTGGTAGGAGGGGAAAAGGGATTTCAGATGAGTTAAAACAACAGACAGCAGTGGTGGTGTAGAACCTGAACTTTCTAGTAAAGCTACAACAATTAATCTATTAGTTGATCTATAGAAAATGTATCGCCAACTAGTTTGATAATCAATTAATAATTTCAATAGTTTTTCTAACTACTATGTTAAATGCTTGCTGGTTCCTGCTTCTTAAATATAACGATGAATGGTGAGAATTTGACAAGATTGACAATTAAAGTAATTGTTAGTTGTAGCCCTTCTTTCAGTAGATGACCTACTCTGTTTGTTTTTCATTCTGTAGTTTTGACACTTAATTTTGATCCCACTTTTTGTGGATTTAGGTTAAAGGATGATATCACTATAGTAGTATCTTCCTACCACTATTAAGTCTAAGCAGATGTGTTTATCTAATGCTCTGTACGTTTCTGGTTCCTATTCATTTTTGTACATGTGTGGCTTAATTCAGTTAGGGAAATAAGACATCTAAACTTCGATGAGTAATCAGCTGTTTGCCCCTCACCCACATCCCAGCCTTCCAGAAGTTACCATCTAGCAGCCCCAGGCTGATGCGGATCCTGGAGCATTTAACACTGCTCTCTCCCGGAGACCTGATCCCTTATGCAGAGGCCCTCACGGCCAGCATGGCTCTCCTGCTGGAGCCTGCCGTGCCTCGCCGAATACTGCAGACCCTCAACAAGCTCTGGATGGGCCTCAACACTGTGATGCCCCGCAGGTACATGCTCTGGACACAGATCTTTTGAACCAAGGATAACATATTTTGCTGTGGCCGCTTTTAGTGAGAATACCACAGAATGTCACATGGAGATAATACATCGTGGTAAATGGAATATTCAGTTCGTTTACATAATGTGAGTTAAAATTGTATATAGAACCAGGTAATTGATGTGCCTAGTGGATATGTTTTTGCCTTAGAGCGTTATTAGTATGCCTTGAGTTAATGACATCACTTTGGTATTGGGTCAGATAAGCATCTTGTCTTCACTAATTAGAATTTGACAGCCTTTGCTCAAATTATTAAGTAAAGAGCAAAAAATAAATAAATAAATAAATAATAAGGCCCAAATGTAGATATGAATTTACAGATTACATGATATTTCCCTTTTGGCTGCTGGTTACATTTATATTTGTGTGTCTTTTCAGTGAAAGGTTAACAGTAGTACTTGACTCGGTGTTATCTCTCCTAAGGCTGTGTAAAGTTGGAGTGAGACCCAGTAAATGGATTAAAGGAAGACCTGTGGAACATGAGATGTTGCCCTTAACCCCAGGCTGCTTGCCCAGTGATTATTTGTTGACTAGATCAGAGGTATTGAGCCAGGCAACTGTGTCAGCCTGCGTGAACTCTCTGGACAGAAGAGGGTGACCCTCACTCTGCCCCAGGGCCCACAGGACCGCAGTTAACAAAGCTCTGAGAAGACATCCTATCGATCCAACAGGGGTCTGTAACAAGAAGCTCAGGGCAGGAAAACTGAGGGGAGGCACCATTAGGGAGATGTAAGGGATTGTACCCCCTCCCTCTTCTCTTCCTTACTCCCTCTCATAGTATTTAATGTTGCAGAGGGCTAGACAAGAGGCTCTGATGAACCTAGGAAGAGGGCAGTGGTGCCAAATTTCACACAGATCAACTGATTGATGCTGGTGCACAAGCTGCAGGAAGACTTGGAGCTCCAAGAGTACCCTGCTCTGTATAGTTCAGCACTGGTCTGATAGGAGAGATTGAGGGTGAACTGCTGCCACAGGCTCATTTGTGATTAAGTCAAATATTTAGGTAAATTAATCGTCTTGTATTGTCTTTTAGAAGCTTCTGAGTATTTGTCTTTTAAAATACAATACATTTGTAACCGCACATCTCCGCTCTATCATGGCCAAGACTGAGAGGGTGATATCCCTTGAATTTTGAAATCTATTTGGAAACAAAATGTGAACAGTTCATGATTAGTTCATTGCTTGTAATTCATCTGGATGAGCAATCTTTTGTCAGGCATTTCCAATTTCACAAAAAACTGCCAAAATGTCTTTTCCTGTGCAAAACACTATCATGCTATCTCAATTTGAAATGAAATGTATTGTAAATGTAAAGGTATTTCTTTAACTTCATAATCCTTTGTTTGATATGAATGAAAGTTAAACTTAATGTGTCTGTTTTGCAGGTTGTGGGTGATGACGGTAAACGCCCTGCAGCCTTCAGCTAAGCTGCTCAGGCAGCAGAGGTACACTCAGAATGACCTCATGGTGGACCCTCTCATTGTTCTGCGTTGTGATCAAAGGGTGTACAGGTAACTGTTACACATGTTCTTAAGTGTCACATTGTGTGTCTGTGTACATAGACCTATTCACACATGTACTGGTTAACATCGTATGGACCCACACAATTGGCTGCATTGATTTTCACACTATACAAGAATGGTGTAAGATGTTTGGGATACCTTAAAAGCAATTGTTAAAACACTGTTACTGCAGTTTGTTGTTTTACTGTTCAGGATCAACAAATAATTTAAGATGTATGCCAATGTACTGTATGTTAACATTAATAATATTGGTAGTCCTCTATCTGAACACAAGAAAGAAGTGTTTCTTAATTTAAAAATATATACTGTAACATTAATGTAGGGCTGCACCTAACTATTTTTTGATTAATCTAGTATATTATTTCTTGGTTAACATAACAATGTATTTACATTATAATCTTCAATTGTCAAAAAACAAATGCAACGAAGTATGTACTGCAGGGCATTATTCCCCAACAAAAAATAGCCCAGTCTTAAATGTTAATCTGTGTAGGGCGGGGACAGCACCTCGACGTTGTCGACGTAATCGACGTCATAAATTCGTCGACATGAATAATTTGCGTCGACTCGTCGTCCCAAACAGGAAGTGGTAGTACCTGCGAAGGCTGAGAATAGCCCCTCTCACACAGAGACGCTGCATTAACGCCGCAGTGGCGGTTCGTCAATTCTCCGCCGTTGGTCATTCACACAGTGCAAAGCACCGCTGGAATAAAGACGAACTACAGAAAGCTGAGCTGCCGCTCCTCAAGAGACATGATGGTACACGTTATGATGATGACGTCGGGATGTTTCCCAGGTGTCCCCCTTGTCAATCTAAACCCGCGGACCGTTTATAATGTGTAGTGATTGAGAACCCGGCCCCCTAAACATCCTGGAAGGTAAAAGAGTTTGCGCTAAATTACATTATTACATAATCGCCATCAGTAAACAGGTCGCTGCGTGACTCTGTCACTTGCGGGGACGGAGGCTGTTTTCTGGGGGAAAGTTCACCGAAGTCTCGGTCCGGAGGGCTGACCATCGCGGTGATTTCTATCAACACAACCACTTGAGTGAGTTAAAGGTTTTTGCTGGTGACGCTGTTTTTTGGGCAGAAATGTGACGGAAGAGTTGGTAGGACAGGAGGGGGGACAGACGCTGCTCCGCCTACAACAGCAGTATTTTTTTTCCTCATATAAGTTACCAACGACAGTGACAATGTTACTTTTGTTTGGTCATGTAACGTTAAATTAATTGTTAGATTAGTCGATGAATCGAAAAAATAATCGCTAGATTAATCGTTTGAAAAATAATCGTTTGGGACAGATCTAAATCTGTGTAATCAGAATATATATTACATTGGGGTGGAGACAAAAAGTAAATAGGATTTATGGTAAATGGACTTGCATTTATATGGCGCCTTTCCAGTCTAATGACCACTCCAAGCACTTTACAATAATTGCCACATTCACCCATTCACACACACATTCATACGCTGTTCCTCAGTTTGCTCTTGTCCCCCACTTTAAAACACAGTAATGATCTGCCTCATCCTGGTTTTTTACTGTTATTTTTAATCCGTCGATGACTGAACAATCACTAGTAGGACCAGCATGCCAGTAGAAGAAAACTTTGTCTTTTGGCAAACTTATCAGCGGGGTTCCCAACATGTCACACACACGGACCATGGAGTGACTCCCACACTGTTGCATTCACCTGCAGTGTTTCACCGCACCGCCAAGATCGTTTTTTAAATTTGGTTTATTTTGGCAGATATCCTCAAACTAACCCTCTTAATTCCTTTTGATTTTTGTGTCCAGAACCTCGGTTTTGTGTATGTGCACCTGACTATCATTGTCAAGTTACAGCAGATGACCTCACCAAAGCAAACAAAATTACAGGTTTAACTGTTTGCTTGTTTATGCCAGATGCCCCCCTTTGATGGACATTGTCCTTCACATGCTGAATGGCTATCTGCTGGCTTCAAAAGCCTACCTACATTCCCACCTGAAGGAGACAGCTGACTTTGATCGGCAGAGCCAGACAGTCTCGAACCTGGGTGTGCCCGGGCAGCCAGATACACCTGAGGTCACCAGGGAGGAGCTGAAGAATGCCCTTCTATCAGCACAAGTATTTAAACATCTAACTGGCGCATTCACACATACACTCTCTCTCTCTTACATACTCTCACTTCATTACAGATGAAGAAATGTCACCTATAAACTTCTATTTAACCCCAGGACAGTGCAGCAGTCCAAATTCTCCTAGAGGTGTGTCTGCCAACCTCTGAAGAGCAGCAGCTTGGGGCCAACACGGAAAGCCTGCTGAGAAGCATTAGAGGCCCCTTGCCAGGGAAATCAAAACAGGGAAGCCTAGGGCCGAGTGCCAGGGGGAGTGTGGAGGACACCGAGCCAGAAGGAGGCCTCCTCAGTGACTTGAGGGAGGTGCAGTGTCTCATCTGTTGTCTGCTGCATCAGATGTTCATCGCTGACCCCAACATTGCCAAGTTGGTCCACTTTCAGGTAACACAATGGGAAAAGATAAAGTGGGCTGTACACTTGATATATGTTGTTTTACTGTGACAATGGGAAAGCAGGAAGCTTTACTGAGTCAGTAACCATAAAAAAGGGAGAGCGTTACAACAGTGCTGAAGACAAGACCAACAGGTTCTTGTGTGTGTTCTTGACCCTTTGTTATTAATCGCCCTCTTTTGAAAACCTACTTCTTCATGAAGTTCCTCCATGATGAGACTTTCTTGTCTCCTGTCAAATAAAGACATTAGAAAGTATTGTTATCACGCAGATATGCTCTCTGTGAGTAACAACAACAATCTTTATTTATAGTTGAGTGGATAGTGCCATATTGCTGAAAAGACCTTCGAGTCAGTTTTTCATGAAGAGCCAAGTCATGTTGACCCCATTAGTCACCACATTCTGCCCATGGCTATAGTGGTAAGTGACTGCAGCACTCCCAGAAGTAGCAGACGGCCATATGGTGGACTTCATCAAACTAGTCCCCCCTCTGTCACACTAATCCATCCTTGTCCACACTGCCAAGCAGAAGCTGCTGTGTGCATTCACAGCTACACATATTTTGTATAAAAAATTACTTTTGTGTTTAAACAAATACTTGATTTGATTGACTGCGAATTCCTTATTTCCCCCTTATCTTTCTTGGTTTTATCACAAGATTTATATTTCCTGTTCTCTCCCCCTTTGCTCCTCTTTCACTGTCAGGGTTACCCTCAAGCTCTGCTGCCTCTAACTGTGGCAGGCATCCCCTCCATCCATATCTGTCTGGACTTCATCCCAGAGCTTCTGGCCCAGCCCCAGTTGGAAAAGCAGGTAAGGCCTCCCAACCTCCGCTTTCCTCTCTTTCCTTTTTCCTGGCTTTAAATCCCAGACTTGCCCTGGTCTTGTGCCACAGCATCTCATACACTGTCTTTTTTTTTTTTAATCAGTTGTGAATGTGTGTGTGTCCACAGATCTTTGCAATCCAGTTGCTGTCATACTTATGTACCCAGTATGCCCTACCTAAGTCTCTCAGTGTGGCCAGGTTGGCCATCAGTGTTATGGGCACCCTCCTCACAGGTCAGTGAATTGTTTCCTTGTCTTGACAACTTGTACATTGATGCCTTTGGTTGTAGTCCTCTTTACTTCCCTACTTCTTTTTATCTACTGGTGTCTCCATCATTGATTTTGCTCTCAACAGACTCATTGTATGCTGTAAATCACAATGCAGTCTGTATGCAGTATATCAGCTATTGTCAAACAGTATGTGTTGATATTTTTTATCCCAATATTTGACTGCCACCATCTGGCCTTTTGCTGTTAGTGCAGCATTCTCTCTCCATTACATAAGGGTATGGTGTGTACCGGTCTCTTGGCCACTGCATTTATTGGTTACACAGCTCTTGTGTGTACTGTAAGTGTGCCTGTGTTTTGTTTTTAAGTGCTGACTCGTGCCAAGCGTTTCTCCTTCTTCATGCCCATCCTGCCATGCCTGGTGGCATTCTGCCAAGCCTTCCCTCCACTGTATGATGATGTGGCAGCTCTGCTCGTACAAGTGGGCCAAGTTTGTGCATCAGATGTTGCCACCAAAGCCAGGGACATTGACCCTCTCATTGCCCGTAAGTATTTTTAGTCACTTGTGTGCCATTATAACAACATATTAAATGGTATGGTCAAGATTTGTATCCTTTGGGTTACACTTTTTATCAATACATGATTTGGAACAATTATCTTTTGTTGTTGAGTGTGACGACCAGTGTAGAAACACTATATGTACTATATATCAATGAGGTTATCAAGAAAGATCCACCTTACACAAATGTTTAAGTACATTTCTCTTACAAAAATATTAGCATAAACATTGTTGTCCCAGAACCCCCTCTCTTTATATTTGATGTCTGCACAGATCAGTAACCTATTTGCACTTACATCGGAAGTCGCTGTCCTGAAAACCTTATTTATATTGTACACTCATATATCAAACAACATTAAAACGTCAAAGGAAGCCATAGACGCACAAAAAAATGTGCAGTCAGAGTAGAGAATGTTAATTGATTGACCTTTTTGATATTAGTTGGCCCCTTCACATAGGATTAGTTGTGGTTCAAAACTGCAAATAACAATGTCCCAATATATATATATTTTTTGTAATCCTCCACTCTTGAGTCATTTAAAAACTGTCTTGATCCAATATTTAGATTTTACTACATAATGTAGCTCCACATTTTACCCAAAGTAGGCCTGCATTAGATATAATGGAGCTATTCCAACTTGGATCAATACTTTTGACAGTTGAATAGATCTGAATTAAGAAAATGCATCCTTCAAAGATTTCCTTTAATCTTGGGAAAGGATATGATCTTTCACCAGATTTCGTCTCTACCAATGGTGCCAGTAGGTTACCATCTGACTGGCAGCAACACAGGCAATCAATTAACCCTTGCCTCTGCAATGTTGGACATGGTTTGTAGTCTTTGGCCTGCTAAATGTGCCAGCTTTCATCCCATATAAAAAAAGCCTTGATTAGCCTTAATTACTGATCTTGCAAAGTGACTTTGGGCAACTCTGATGGTAGGTAATAAGTATATTGCATGTGGATTTTGAAAGGTAACATCCATATATTCAGAACCTCTACTGAAGAAAATGTTGCGTTGTGCATATGTGCCTTGTTTTTTTTTATATGTGAATATGCTTTATGATGATGAATATATGTAGAGATATATACATACCAGTAAATGGCAAACAGATCTGTTGTGTAGAACAGTCAGAAACATAACAATGGAATTGAGACAGATGATTTCGTTGGAGAGATCTATCAATGTTTAAGTAATAGCATGAATAAGACGATTTAGTTTTTTCTTCCTCAGGCCTGCAGTATCTGAAGGAGAAGCCTCAGGGCGTTGTGACTCCAGGAGGAGGTTCATCCAAGCTAACATTACCCCAGAGGACAGCAGAGGAACTGGGTGGAACTGATCCTGATGTCCAGCTCTGCTACTGTGTGGAGGCCACCTTCATGGACATCATCAGCTCCACCCTTCATGGACTATAGAGCAGATATGCGTTTTGAAGAAGGGAATGGACTTTTACCAACAACTCTAAACACTGCCTCTGAAAGACATTCACACTCCTGAGAGGGCTGCTGTCAACACACATCCATTAATCTTGAACAAATGGACTCAGACTGATGTCAACTTCAGGGGCTTTCAGACAATGTAAGGTTGTGGGTTACTCTCGTTCTCTGCACATGATGGGACGTGTGTTGTGTATCCATTCTAGTATCTTCAGTCTGGACTTAAGTCGAGCACTGAAGCATTCATTCTCTACCAGACTCATTTTTGACACCTGATTTGAAAATGATTTAGAAAATATTTGATGTACTCTGTCAGATTTTGTAGAAAGTCAAACACATTAAACGCTAAATGGGTCCATTTTCTTGACCTCTGAAGGCATATTTTTCCAAGCTGCAAGTGTTGTGATCTTTTTCTCATCAATTGAAAAAAGGAAAATGTTGCCTTGAAATAATATGTAGAGCTTTTTTACTGTATTTGTTTGTAATAAAACAAAGAAAACCTTTCACTGAAGAGGTGTATTTGTGACCAAACATTTTATTTTATAGATTAAATTGAAAAAACTTTATTTGTCCCTGGGGGCAATTGAAGGCAACATGTTAGACAGACACAAACAAGTCAGCATATCAGTGACACACAAAACAAGTCAGATAGAATAAGATGGACAAAATAAACCAAAATAAGAATTTTACAGTATTTACATGAGGGGCAAAGTAGCGTGAATTTGTGTTATCTAGGCTACATCTCGCACAGTCAGCCTGAACGAGCTGCTTTAATAATCATTTATTTATAATAACATTAAGTTTTCTTAATGTCGCCCCGTTCTCGCGAGTGTTTATATATATATATATATATATATATATATATATATATATATATATATATATATATATATATATATATATATAATTTTCGATATTTGAGAATATTTCGGTGCTAGCTAAATGTTATGTTAAAAGCCTGCGTTATTCGGCAAGATGCTAATAGAAGAAAAGTGGCGTCGTTGGTGACCATTAGCCGGTGTAGCTCAAGTATGAGGGACTGCAGTTGACATAAGTGAAAAGCTTTTGAAACTGTATCCTGACTTGCCCAGGCTTTTTTGAAGAAATATCCGACATACGGACACGCAGGAAAGGAACGGAACGGAGGCTCCGGAGTACCAATGTCAGGTGAGAGCAAACCATCAGGGCCTGTATTTAACAACATGCTAAAAGTGAAATTTTGCTTAGCTGAATTATACAACTTATTTCCTACTTTACAACTTTCTATTTTGACTGGGGATTTAGAGCGTCCCAGTAGTGTCTTTTTCAAAGTTTTGAACCTGTGCAGGCATGGTTTCAGTGCAGAAACGGGATAGTTCAGGCCTCTGGGACGTAACGTTTAACTACGACATATCACTCGACATTAAAAAAAATGTCCTCCGTTAAGTAACATGTATGGTTTAACAATGGAGGTGTTTTGATATTTGGAACTAGTACCACGAGGAAGCTGTGAAGTCCAAACACTGAAGCCCTTATTGTACACGTCGGCTTACTCACACTGTCACTGCGTAGTCTTATCAAAGCGGAGACATCTTTAACGTCATTAGTAACATCTGTGCTTCTGCCAAATCAAATGTCAAATCAAAATATCTCCTGAGAAAGAAGCCCTATTACGTATCCCCGTTATTATCTTTCAGAATCAGAATTTCGTTCCCCCTGTATTTTGAAAAACACATCTTTTATTTCTTCAACGTGTATATTCATTTAAACACATTATGATTCATTTCATGTGCTGGTTGCTACTGAGGATTCCACGCAAAGTAAATTAAAGAAATATAATGCCATGCTTTTGCATAATGACTTATTACCAAGAAAACATGACTTCCAAGACCTACAAGTCCTTGTAAGATTTGTTTTCCAATGTAAGGTTATAAATGCTGTTTAAAATACTCTCCCTCTCAAGCAGTAGCTACATGTTGGTTGAGAAATAACCTTAGTTATTTGTTGTCTAACAGTGGGCAAATCTAAGTATATTGATCCTAAAAATATAGGAATTATCCAGTTAAATACTGGGTTACAAATTCCAAAGGAAAAAAAAAAATACAAATCCTAACCTCAGTGTCTGAATTTTCTGCTAAGGTGTGTGTGACGTGGTCAGTTTTACCTATAGCAGTAGTTCATTTCAGCGAAGGTGCACCATGTGGCTAAGGGAAGCAGGGTCAAGCGGGTGTTCCAGTCTATGAAAGATGGCACAAAGTGCAACCAATTAGGCTTGGTGAAGTTAGTCGTCATTGCTTTCCTTTATGGTTTTGTCTGTAGATGGCAGATCCTTATAATGTGTTGGAAAAATAGAATTACATTAGCAAATATAATTTTGCAGTCCACTGCCTATTTTGAACTAAACTACTCCACTCCACAGTGGACTATCCTGAGTGCTTCCTCTGGTTATATGATACTTAAAGTGTGTTTACAGGTCTTGGGGATTACTGCTACATATGTGAAAATGATATTCTAAAGGCTCTAGAGGAAGCTACATGTATTTTAATGAATTTCCCCCCATAATGTCACTCAATGGCTAAGATGCAAACCAGCACGTTATCCAGATGTATTATCACAGCATAAGTGTGTCAACTACTGCACAATATATAGTTTCAGCATCAACATCGCAATATGTGCTATAAGCTATAGCCACATCGCAGTATATGCAGTGGCAGTGCTGCTTGAACATAAAGGTTCTTATATTTCTTGACTTACCTACAAGAGATATCTGTCTAATGTTACATACTTTCATGTGATTTAAGGGTTTATTGTTCCATGGGAGGCTTTTTCTTTAAGTGACATAGAGGCTCTGAATGCACAGCACTCCACCAATCATTCATAATCGCATGCTTTTGATAAAATGCGCTCCCCTACAAAAACACTCAATGCTCCTAGAATTATTAATTCTTTCCAAATAGAGGTATTCAAGTTATCTGGGAGAACTTTTTGTGTAAGAATATCTTCATCTGTTTTTACCATCATTCTGTTGCAATTGTTTTCTCACATGTAACCTCACCCCTGACTATATCTCATAAATGTAGCTTCTTCTTAAATGGCTAAAACTGTTTTTTGTGGGCTTGTTTAGGGTCCTGGAGCAGTGATCATTAGAGTAATTCTTATTATGGGAGTTATGATCAATTTTCCTATGCAACTCTTAATCTGTGTATTCAATTAAATAATTGTAGCTTGTTTCAATACTTTTTCTACAGTTCTGTTTTCAACATGCTCGATATGGTCTCAGTTGGGCCACCTTAAAACTATTGCTGACTTCTGAAGTCTGTTAAATGCAATTGGCTTCATCTTTTATTGCCCATATCTGCTAGAACTCAAAAAGACTGTAAACGGACAGTTATAGAGGCACGTTGAAGTGACTGCCACTAACTTACAGCCCTTATTACTTCACATAAATCCATATTATTGCAGCTGTGCTATCATATCCTAATAGATGTATACCTTTAATTCACCAGAGGGCAGTCTTGCTACGCTTAAAACAACATATTCATCCTGTCAGACTAAACCCATGATTTAAATAAACCTTTAAGAGCAGAAGTGAAGAGCTGAGTATAGTTTTCAAGGTTTCCTAAATTCCTAAATATAAAACATATATAAAAATATAAAACTATCAGAGTTATTCAAGTGGCAGTGTAAAATAGCTTATGATTTACAGTGTTTATGAACAATAACATTTTGTGAATACACATGATTTCTTACTTCAAAATGTGCCTCTATACACAGAAAATGCCTCTATACACAGTAATTTACTACTGGCGTCCAGAATAATCATCAACATAAAGAATTGCTGATGTGGTGAAATACTTGACAGGGGAAGATATACATTTAATCAACATTTTAAAAGCATGATATTGTAGAAAATTCAATTTGGTAGAAAATGAACAGGTTTTTTAATTGATTATGTGGAGAGGTTCAATCGACTTCCATCCACAAAGTTGCTCTCCCTCTCGTTGTTATGGAGGCATTTACGAAGCACTGTGCAGCAGTTTGTTGTGCTGCTGCAGTTTCCCAATGCTGTGAGAGATGCCTGAAGCAAGTGAGGGTGAAATCACAGAGTAGTTTTGTTTTCACTGGCTTTGCCATTGTGCTTCTAACACCTAGCACCCAAAATACTAGGGAAGTGAAAATACTTGCAAACTGCAGAAAAGGGGTGCTGAAGGGGAAGACAGGAGGAAATAGACAGGAGATGTATTGATTCTCTGTTCATCATGAAGACAGGACAAAGGAAAACTCTCATTTGCACACATTCATAAATACCTGATTAAGACATTCATTTTGTAATTAGACACAAGCTCTCATGCTGCAAAACCCATTAACAACTTCATGATATTTCCGTAAATAAACAGACTGACTTTCAAGAAGCTAAGCAGAGAAAGTTGACAAAGGGCTTGACCGATTTTTTTATTACAAAGAGTTAAGTGGATCGCAGCTTACAAGGAGGCTTTTCATATTCTGATTGTCATATTGAAATAAGATATCCTGTCAGCACACTGTCAGTAGCTCTTCTGTAGCCGTTTACACCATCACAGACTCAAGTTAGAGCCACTGAAGTATAAAAGATAAAGACTTTATGCTGTCAATGGGACATTATTCTACAGGGATATAAAGTATGTCTATTGTGATTAAGGGTGACTGGGTTTATTTGTTTTAAATCAAATTATGTTCGTGTTGTTCATTACGGAAAACAAGTTTATATTATTTGATGGCACTCATTGTAGCTAGACCTTTATTTCTTGTTAAGAGCTCTGTTAAGACGCATGATTCTGCTGAATCTCCTGTTTACGATGTAGTCTTGTCCTTTCTCAGGCTTGCACCTTAGCAAAGGATATGCAAGCACCAACTTTATTGAAAACCATTTCACAACAATGCTGCTACTGCTTAAGGAATCTTGCCAAGAATGCTAGAGGGAAAACCTAAATGGTGTTCTTAATGCACTTAGCTAGGTATACACTACCTCCAGCATTTTCAGTTCACATCACAGGTCTATTTGCTTCTTTTTACTGGCTGGTAATAAAAGACGAGCCCTTAAGAGGCAGCAGAAAATCCCACTTCAGCTTGTTACGAGAGTCATTGAGGTTAGCAGGCCCTGTTGGCCTCAGTGGCTCTTTGAGAACAAGGCACTTCAGGTATAATGCAGTAAAACACCCACATGCTGCTGTGACTACTGCTAAGCTTTCCACAAGGACAATGTTTGTCTCTGTAGTGCTCTCTGGATATTTGACTTTTTAAACCTGCAGTTTGACTTTGGAAGTAAGGTCTCTCAAAGAGTACAGTATTTTTTACAATACTGTGACAAAAGGACCAGGGGGAATTCTGAATAATCCACATAATATCTTATATCTATATTAATTTGATTCTGTCTGTGCCAATGTTGGTTCAACTGAACTGATTTAAATACAGATAAATGCCTTTATGTTTTCCACTTGTCTATTGGCCATGCTGTGATTGTAAATCATGGATGGTAATGTCTGTCAGGTGTTAAGGTTGGTTGCTAGGTTCACCACTGAAATATCTCAACAACAATTGGATGGATTGCCTTGAAATTTTGGACAGACATTCATGGTTCCCAGCAAATTAATGCGACTGACTTTGGGGATATATGAATGTTTCCTCTAGAGCTGCTATAAGGATGACATTTGTGGTTTTATGTGAAATGTCTGTACTTTTGAATGGACTACTACTTTTTTGGTACAATTTGGTACAGATATTCATGCCACCACTTGTGGGTAAATTGTAACTGTGCTGACAATCTGACTTTTCGTCTTGATTTGATGATAATAGTATTTTTTTATGACAAAATAAAATTTATAAATGTATGACAACCTCAGCTATATTTTGTATTTAGTGCTTAACAGCAAACGCTGGCATGCAGACATACTAAAGTAAGATGTGAGATCTATTCTCCATGCAACATCTAAGACAAATTTTCCAGCTCGCCTTTTGATTTGCTTTACCCTCCTCACCTGATTTGCGACTCTCCCCTCATCTGTGCACTGGGTGCTCTATTCTTGTCACAAGAATACCATACATCTCGATCACTACTTGCGCTTGTCATAGGATTTTTATTCTTGTTTCTACTATCCTTACACTGATTCTTCATTGACTTTTGTGTCTGTTCTGGCTAATATGAAACAATTGTGCTGATATTTTGTCCAGGACACTGTCAAAAAAGATGATTGTGAACAACAGTAGAGTGTGTATCCGTGTGAATATGTATGCTAAATGAAACATTTTGTTGAAGATAAAAAAAACTACCTCATTATATATCAGTGCTTTAGGGCATTAAACACAATAACATGTGGTAGAGTATTTGGTAGAAATGGTTGCTAGTCTTAAATGATCACAGGCTGGAGGTCAGTGATTCATGACCTTTTAATTATCAACCACATAACCATGTTTGTCCTGTGTAGAGAAAGTGGTTTTATCTTTATCTACGTTTGCTCGATGTGAGAAGCAGCTTGTTTTGCCTGATCAAAGAGCAAGGAGAGACAAGTGAGATGGTGGGTTCTTCAGATCTTCCCTCCACCTCTTCTTCTTCGGCTGGTAGAAGCTGAGGGAATTGATTACACGGAGCAGGAGCACTTTGTCAGGCCTGAATGCGTTTTTCACAATGTGTTGCGAAGAACAAAGAGACACTGTTAAAGCTTTCGTAACACCCTCTAAAACTTTTGATTTCCCCCTCGGTTGAGCAGAAAGTGTCAGGAAGACAGCGGTTTAAGATTAATTGGCAGCGTGTCAGCGGCGTATTTACATTTTGTTCTTTTAAAGATGCAATTAATTACAAGAGATGAAGAAATCTGCAGAGAGATGAGATGTGTTGCACTGGTTGCCCTCCTCCCTGCAGACTGTCTTTTGCTCTGAGGGTGTGTAGGCAAGCTTGCCAATTAACCACAGACTAAAAAGGACCCAAAGCAGCCATGTTTCAGCAGGTAAAAAAGACTCAATATTAAAGTGCCTGGCAGGAGATGTAACAGACAGACAGTAGCATGTCGTTTGCATACTCCTGTGCTTCAAGCTATACTAGGAAGATGCAACAAAAATGTTCTCTTTCAAGAGTTTTGTAACTCCAGGAAACTGTAGTAAATTGGGCTCAGGAAAGGCATAAACTGTAAGTGCTGTGTGCAGTAAGTTAAGGGCTCCTATTGCGTCTGCTTTTATCACCAAAGGAGCCTTTCTTCGATGTATAACCAACAGGATTGAACCAGGAAAATGTGTCTGTAGTCACCCTAACATAAAGTCTGTCTGGTATTCCTCATAATCAAGGGAGCAGTTATAGTCTTCCCTGTCTCCACTGTTGGGTTATTTATATCGCTGGAATTAACGAAACACAGAACACAGTCACTTGACGCATGAGTCTCACAAAACCTCCTTGTTATGTTGATTTCTTTGACGTCATGCTTTTTTCATGTTTTGATGAGACTTTGCCGTCCTGCATTTCAATTGCAACTTCTTCCTGAGCACTTTTAAGTCTTAGGACAAATGTGGCTCCAGTTTTCTCTCCCCCCTTGGGATGCTTCTAATAACCCTTATGCCCATTCCTCCCGCTGCTGGCATCCCCAGACTTTCAAATAGAAACCCATGTCCCAACAAAGTAAGGGTTAGGCTCTCTCTTTCCTTTAATGATAAGACATAAAGTGAAGCTGTCAGAAATACCCTGAGTCTAAATAAGTAGTGTTTTTTTTTTCCTGCCCCTCTCCCCCTCAGCAACCACAAACATGGCGACAGCACCCAGGAGTTGCAGCAGAGCTTCTTTAAAAGCAACATATGCTTTTGTACTGGAAATACATTAGTCATAAGGGGGAAGTAAAGGGGGAAGGGGGGAATTGAAGTTTGGCAATAACATCTCAAATGCCCCACATTTTCACTCTAGCAATAAGTATGGAAAAGTTTGAGAAGAAAGAGAAAGTTTGATGTAAAAACATAAAAAGGAATAATGCTAGATACCTCGGGAGCTTGCTCGCTTCGCACATTCCTGTGAAGACCAAAGAGGGCCTTTTAAAAAGCTTGTATAATTGATTCCACCCAGAGGTAACCCAAGGCAATCACCTACCTCACCAAAAGCGAACACTAAAGCCCTGTGTAAAGAGAGCCTGTTTTTGTGCCGTGCTGTTGCTCTGCAGTCCCTGCCATCTTTTTTTTATTGGAGCTTTCATCTGCGAGTGTGAATAACTGTGAAGTGAGGCAAAGCTGAATAAACATTGTCTGAATAGGTGATTGATGGATCAATTTGGGTCCCTCGTTTCCCAGTGCTGGTGGTGGCATTCACATTGATTATGTTGCCTGTGGTCGCTAGCCAAAATACAGTCCTTGAAATGAGTACGTCTGTTGGAAAACTTCCAGCGCTGCCTCAGCCAAACAGATGGCTCCCAATGCTGCACTCATATCCATATTAATGGCGTGATTACAATGCATTACAATCGAGAGATCTTGTCATTAACGTTGTGATTTAAAAAGCAATTATGGGTTTTGATTATCCACCGTCGCAGCTATAAGGTGTATGTGTTGCTTTGCCGCTGGGCCCGTAGAGATGGCAGATTGATTCCTCAGCTGAGGAATGTGTTTAGCGTGCTGACTGACTGACACTTAATGAGCTGAAATAGGTTCTGCATTACAATGGAAGGGAGCAGGGTCGAAGGGTGAGAGGGGAGAATATGAAGACGGCCATAGGTGCATAGGTGTCAGTTAACAGGTGATGGGCTGATGGAGATTTACTTTGCATTTGTGTGTGGATTGTCTTTTTTGATTTCATATTCCCAGAGATGAGATTTCTAGAGGAAAACACAAGACATCACTTTCACAGTGAAATGTCCAAATGCTGTCATCTGGTAAGATAAGATAAAACACCCTCCCACCAGATTAGAATTTCACATAATGTTTTTTTTCATTATCAATTAAATTGCAGGCTACTTTCACAACAAATTGTTTGGTCTATAAAATTTCACACACACAAAAAAGGGAAATGCTCTTCACATTCTCCTAGAGCCCAAAATTATGTATTCAAATTGCTTCTCTTGTCCAACCAGCAGTCCAAAACCCAAAGACTCTTCATTTACTACCATAGATGACAAATAAATGCAGAAAATCCTCACATTAAAGAAGCTGCGACCAACATTGCTGATTGAAAAGTGCTTGACTGAAGTATCTCAACTACAACTGTATGGGTTATCATAAGATTTTGTACAGATACCCATGGCACGCAGAAGATTAAAGCTAATGACTTGTGTGATGGCCTGACTTTAATGTTCTGCCAAGAGCAGGTCAAAGTTTATCACTGGAAAAGTGATACTCAGTCAAACATCTCAACATGTATGTGTTGTCATTATCTTTTGATTTAAGGCAGGAACACACTGGCCCAAACGTTCTGAACATCTGAAACATTTGGGGAGAATCGGACGAGTTCAGGAACAAATCTGTTCGGTCTGTTCAGCTGTGTTGGAAGCTTTTGGAACCACGTGGACGGTGTCTGGTCAGATTCAACTTGCAAAGTCTGAGAGTGTTGGCGGTCGGAGGATTGGATGCCTATGGGCTGCACTCTCACTCGCACCGTCATTTCCTGTTTTCATGTTTTGGATTACTGGCATGAGACTAGCGCCACCTGGTGTTTAGGCGACTTATTGCATCCTGCGCAAGTGCAGAACGTACACGCTACTGTGTAGTTGCAGCCGTCGAGGTGGTATGTTTCAATGCAACGTTTCTGCCGAACGGGTCAGATGAGAGGCAACGGAGTGGTCGGATAAAGGCAGCTGGCCATTGGTTTGAGTCTGGGCGGTGTGTGGGCCCCTTTTGACATTCATTTCTCTCGATAATTGTGTCATAAAGATTTCATATCATACTATGCTAATCAGCTGATAAGCTGATTTGTTCAGCTATCTGACAACGAGCAGATGAAACCAACAAGGCTGTTTCACATTTTACGAGTTTGTAGAACAATTTCTGTGACTACAAAAATCTCTGAAATCCAAGTCCAAATCTTCAACACAGTTCAGTCATTAGAAAGTGGCCCAGATAAATCATAACCTTGCAATGAGTAATCTTACCGAATGAATAAGAGCTAAGAGAAAAATGAGCACAAGTGGAGTTCAGTGAATGGGAGACACTGTTGCTCTTTTAAAGCATGTGCTAGTTTAGACCTTGTAAAGGGCAACACTATCTTCCCTGATGAAGAGAAACAGACGGATAACAGTGTAAAAATTTGATCCCATCTTCTGCCTCCGCTCTGTTATTACCTCAGGTGTGAAATCCTTCCCTGCTCACACCAGCGAACCAAGCGGGCGTGCTCAGCTGTGAAATTGTATCTTTTCTGCTTCCTCTGCCCCCCTCCCACCAGCTCCTTCCCCCGTCCCCTGAAAGGATGGCAAAACACTTTTTTCCTTGGCTTCCAAAAAATGCAGCACTTCCTGTTGTAAGGAGACGCTCTTCTGGTCCACAGTTGAATAATCAGGTACCTTCTTCTGCGTTGCCCCGCGCACCTAATAATGAAGGGATCAGAACCCACAGAAACACCTTGACACAGCAGCAGTAACTCGGCTGTACTGTCATGAGTGGAGACGGCTGACTTCTCACATTACCGTGCGACTGTGCTAATGTTGTCTTGTAAGAGCACTCAAAGGAAATGAATCGCACACTGGGTTGAAAAGCTCCATCTGGGGACATTTGAATTGAGATGTAATGAACGCACGGCAAAAAGGTGCCATCTGTTAACATTACAAGGTAGTTTGAGCACATTTTTAAGTGCACTCTGTGATGTAGTGCTGGTGCAGTCATGCGGCTTGAGGCCTGCTTGACTAATCCTACGCAGGTCCTCTGTGGCTTCTCCCATGTCTTGACAGCAATGCCCTATTTTCTCTGTGGCTTCCCCTGTGAGAACAGATTGCTCTTCCACACCTCTCAACACTGCCAGGGTGCAAGAGAGCAGCAGTTTGCCTGGAGCTTTATGGATCATACAGTGCTGGCCTGTGCAATGACATGTCACAATGCTGGATTACATAAAACGTCACTGGATTTTACTTTACTGTTCAGAATACAATGGCTTTAAATCACATTTGAGCTAATGGCATCAAGGATTGTAGAGGAATTTGTCACAGGGTCAGGTCAATATAATCTGTAGGATTTCCGTCCGGGTTAATTTGGTGTCACTGCTGTTAGCAGCACATGAATCTGGGAGGAACAACGGTTGTTTTTTCTGTTGAATTTGTTTTTAGTGCAGTCATGCAAACTCGACATTAGCATAGCAGAGATGTTGCTGACATGTTGGGAGGTGTGTAGCATGTTGCCAGAAGCTCTTCATCTTATTGCTCACTGGAAACTGACCTGCTGTCAAAATGATGAATGATCATTGTCCTCAGTGCTAACCTCAGTGACAGGTACTTGTACAAAGTACAAAGCCACCCATTTTGCCAGTTTTTAATGTGAACTTGCAGGACTGGAAAATGTTGGTTTGATGTGGCTATAAAGAACTGACTGATGGCAATTAGATGAAGAGTAATGGCAGATTACATGCTGCAGTACATTCTCTGAATCCTGAGAAGAAAAGAGTGACAAGGTGAACATGTTTAACAGCTATTGCGGTGAAAATGCTGCTCATAAATGGTATCATAAACATGTTTTGTTTTGAAACTTAAAAAGAACCATCAGAGGTCAACTAAAATATGCAAACACTGAACACTGTGAATGCAACTTATTTTTGGTGATGGTTCACCAGCACTGACACTGAGGTTAAATGTTAAGCTTGGATCATTATTTTTGCTTGTCTGATTTACTGCCTGGAATGATTTTCATAGTGTGAGCTTCTCCCACTGGTGTGTCCCTCTCATGTGGCCATTTACCTTCCCTGCAGCACAAAATGTTAGTGAGACATACAATGTGCAATAAATCCCATCCCTATGAAAATGTTTCTGAGGATATGTCCTGCAAGTGAAACATAATATTCTAGCCTTTAAAAAATGTGGTAATAACACCAGTAGGGGCATTTTTATGTGACTATGGGAGCTGTAGTGAATCAGTACTTACAGGTTGAGTACTGCAGGCTGCACCGAAATGCCCATAATCTTAGTAAAAACAACAAGGTTACATCAATTAGTGATGTTAGATGATAAAATGTTGCAGATTATTTACCGGGAAATATGAGTACATTGGGAATACGTTTCTGACTGCATAGCATGGAAGGAACGACTTAGGGTACAAATTCACATATTTTGATATATAAGCACACCCTCGCCAATAACTATATCTTTGCAAGGCTTTTAACAGGCAACATGATCTCCAAACTCTTTATAACAGAATAGTGTTTCCCCTCCTGCAGCCCTCAGTGGACTGAGTCTGACAGAGGGAACGCCTGCAGAATAATTTAACAGGACTGTGGGGAGAGCCAGAGAAAAGACAAAGCCCTCCAATATGATCTCTGAGGACCCTGCAGCAATCCACTGTTCTCCTCCTGCCATTGCCATTACTGACACTATTGATTATGGCCCTGGGAGTGATGATAGCATTCGGCTCTCCCCTTCCAGCGGAAGCTACAATCACGCCACCGTGTTTCCCAAATGATAGACTGTCTCGGAAATGAAAGAGGAGGTGAGGGCTGGAGAGAGAGAGATAAGGGTGATTGAGAGAGATAGGAGAAGGAGGCGGTGGGAACGGAGGCTAGTGAGGGGGGTATTAAAATGGCTCTGTTAGTATTTCGTAGCGGCTGAGGAATGTAATGTTCCTGTCGGCTGTATTAAAACACGGGGGCACAGTGTCAGAGTTGTGTCGGAGGCAGCGGGGCCTCGGTGAAAACATGAAAATGGCATAATTGCCTCTTTGCCTGTTTGAATTGCTAACAAGGGAGCCTGACATTTTCAAATGGTCCTGATTGCAGAGAGCTCAGGACACCCAGGCAGCTGAGGCTTTTATGTTATTGGTTGCTTTTAAATGAGGCAAGGGACAGCCTGCTTGTGCATATGGAGAGCATAAAAAAAATCAACGGCAATATCATCTGGATTGTCTACATAAACATGAGCAGGAGGTTTTCATCTCTGTTAGGACACACACACTGTACGTCACACACCAGGTGGCTCCTTGATTTAATTAGCACAGTGAAGCTCCAATTAGCTGCAATAGTAAATCGGATAGTGCTTTTCATCATGGCACCGAGCTGATAGGCCCAGTAGGACTGTATTCTCCGTCTCCTCCAGGGAAGACAGTGGATCACAGTGAGTGGAGGATTACAAAGGGATTATAAGTAGACTTTAGTTCTTCAAACCACTTCTGTATCTGAGTCTTTGTCTTTGACCTGAAGCAATGAGACACAGTCCCCATCAGGAACAGAGAATAGGACTGTTTAACTGAATCACCAATGGTTGGTTGCTTCGAGTTAGGTTTGCAGCTGTGACATGGTTGCTACATACTGTGTATTCCCTACCCTGATAGTCAAGATAAAGAGAATAAAGTACAAAGGTTTTTTGAGCATACAGGCTCTTGTTCAGTGCTACCCTGTTTCATATTCACACAGTAGCACATTCACACTTTGGAATCACAGTAGAATCGCTGCTTTCCATTACTAGTATGCTTTCTGTGTATATTTCTTCTCTGTAATCTGTTCAATCTGTCTGTGTGCTTTGCTGCTGCTGTTTCATATGACATTCTCAGGAGAATCTAATGATAAGATCTAAATGAAATCTTATCTGCTATCTTGACTCATATTGAGATATCTCAATCTGTGTAGAGATTACAGTCTAATAAAAATCTAATTTGTAAATCTAAAATAAAATGTATCTTTAATCTTGTATTCTCTTATATAACTTAATTTATTTGGAGGTTACAACGTAATAAAAACGGACTTTTTAAAAAACCCTTATCTAATTCCCTGTGCTGTAAAACACACCTTACCGATAAATGAAATAAAGTTTCTGTGACACTATATCCAAAAAATTATTATGGAAGCAATCGCAAAAAAATATGTTAATAATTCACCATCATAACTTTTTGAAGCATAATAGAAGGAACTATTAACTGGTTATGAAACAGTCTCAACGAAGTTATCTCCATCCATACTAACACTCATTAAATGCATTTAATGCAGCCATTCAGGTAAAGACAATTCAGAAATACAAAGCAGAAAATGTGACTGCTCTTTACATAATCCTCCCGTGTAACATCAACAAAACATTATTGGTAATTGCTTAATATAAACAATATGACATCCATTCCATCAATGTGCAAACTTTAATACTCTAATACCACAACAGTTTCATATTTGCCAATGATGCTACATACACTGGTAAGGCAAATAAGGAAGCAAACGTTGGTGTCTGCATCCTTGTTTACGCTGAAAACTGAGTTTCTGAATGTCTTAATCCTGAAAGGAGTCCTGTTTTCACAAGTGCTGTTTACATGCACAGAAGGCAAAAATGCATAGAAAAAGCTGTTTTAAGAAATGCCCTTGTAGGTTTTGGACAGGGCCTAAAACAAAGTAGACTTTGTTTTACCCTTGTCATTCCTTACGTAAAAGGGCTGCCAGAATCAACAAAAAATGAAAGATCTTTCTAAAAGCTTTATGCAAATTGCACTGCTAGACTATATATATTTTATGTGACACATAGTACTAAGCGGCAAACCTCCCCAGTGTGCGCTGGAGGTTATTGCTCGATGAAGCTAGCAGGTATCCTTCATCGGCAAAGATAAGAGACATAATCCTGTCTCCAGAAAACTGGACACTCTCCTTTCCTTGGCTGCACCTTAAGATTCTGCTTCTGAAAATCACTAGCAGACATTGCAAGGCTTTCCATATCATTACCGTTTTTATCATTTACGTGTAACTCATGGGTTATTCCCTCAAGCAAGTTCTACAGGATTATGGAAAGCATTCATAAAGTACTCAGAATGGCTGTGAGAGAGCCCTTATCCACACTGTTGTCTATGGACACTCTGAGATTAGACCCAAATGCCTAGCTAAAGAGCACTGTGCAGATGTTTGTTGCAGTTTTTCCCTGTCAGTCTGGATTTAAACCATGAGCGATTTCACAAAAAAAAATACGGGATAGTCTGAGACAGATCTGAGACTGGTGTCTCTACAGCATGAGACTTCACTGTCAGGTCAGATGAAGTTTGAGTGACAGCTCAGTGTGTTGTCGAGTATAGCTTTGGAGACATACAGTGTACCACACACACACACACACAGAAAAGGTAACTGTGTCTTCCAGTAAAATCAGGGATAGGCAGGTTTCCACACTTGACTGAGCTGCCCACATCCTGTGTGTGTGTGTGTGTGTGTGTGTGTGTGTGTGTGTGTGTGTGTGTGTGTGTGTGTGTGTGTGTGTGTGTGTGTGTGTGTGTGTGTGTAATTGAATTCAGGAACCTTCCTGCAATAAGACAGTGTTCATGGTCTCTGTAACTCCGGTCTGCGTTTATCGTTATGAATCAGGCCAGCGTGTAATTGCTATTTTGACACAGATGTCGGGGCACCGACTTTCTCTGATTCCCTTCATCCACACTTATTTTGCTCACATTTTCATACCTCAAGGCTTGTAGTTCTGATTAGGAATAACAATACGGGTGGGGGAACACATTGTAAGATGACAAAAGTGACCTTAGCAAACATCTACTTATATACTTGTCCCCCTTTTAAAACACTGTGACAGCGAAGCCTTGAACAGATTATGTTATTATAAAGCTGTGCAGCAGTGATGTGTTACTGGAGGCTAGGGATTCTTGTAACATGTAACTATGCTTTTTAAACTTGAGCTTGAAGGCCTATCGTGTTCATTTATATGGCATAAATACAAGTAGGAGCTTACTAAAATCAATAGAAGTAATCCTATTATTTGAATAGGCTATCTTCTACAAATTCCATGGAAATCTGGCTATTAATTTTTCAAGATATCTAACCCTAACCCTAACCCGACACCGTATCAAGGATCAAAGTGTTGGTAGTAGAGATAATTTGAACTGAAAATAAAGGCTCACCGGAAGAATCATCATCGTGTACGTCTTGTTTTCCTGCTTATATGGATAAATGTCTTTGAGATACTCTGGATGTAACTTCAACACAGTTTTTCAGTTGTTTCTAATAAAAATCCACTGTTCACAAGAATATTCTTGTATGTAATAATTTGAAGCAGTGAAATAAACTGCTATAACTGTATATTACTGGACAAAACAATAAGCAAACAAACATTATGGACAAACACAATGGAAATAGGTGGAATCATCAAAAGACCATAAGGCTTAATGACATGTTACATTACATTAAGTGCATGCATGAAGTGTATGCTGTCCACCTTCTCATCCACAGCTGCAGAGCCAGCAAGGCCCATCAAAGGACCAGATGAAAGACTGAGCCAGAGAGCTCAACTCAGCTCTCCAATCCAAACACTGACATATGCTGCTGCTGTTGCTGCTCTTGGCTGCAGCTGTGGTGAAGGCCAAGCAGATGGAGGATGGCCTGGGAAGGTAGCATCAACAGTGACGTGCGTGTGTTTGTGTGTGTGTGTGTGTGTGTGTTTGTGATGGAGGGTGAAAGGCACAGTCGGGGCTTGATCCTGAGGACTTTAGTGTGACTTAAACCTCTGTGCATTTTATATGTGCATTTTGATACACACCTGCCACACTGAGCTGACTTGGTGACTGTGGGTGTCCAGATGTTCTACTTTGCATGTGTGTAGCTGTCTAATGAGGACTGCTGCTTTTCCCCTACATGTCAGTAAAGGGTAGAGAAAAAAACTAATCAGAATGAGAAGGTACAGTATATAACTAGATTAAAGGGACACTGCAATTTTGGGAAAGAAATTCAAAGTCAGAATTTTTATATTTACAATATTAAACAAACAGTTCCATAACTCAATAAACAAGCTGTTCTCAGAGGAATATAAGGTCCCCAGAACACTGAAGCTAGAAAAGTGGCAGGATCCGACAAATATAAATAAAGTACACTGTTTTTGAAACAAACTGAAATTGTGTCGTCCTTTAAGGTCAGTTTGTTTATTTACGGTAGTTTGTTAATAGGGCTGGGTATCACCAGGTACCTCGCGATACGATACTATCACGATATTTTGCACACGATAACGATAATATCACGATACAGCGATTCTGCGATCATCGATATATTGCAAGGAATTTCATCCACAATACATCACGATATCTGTGTCACTGAAGAAATTCAGAATTTATTGACTGCACTGAATCCATTTCACAGGAATTACAAAACATTGTCAATCAATTTCACAAGAATGACAGCCAAGTAAACAAAGAGTATATTGCCCAGTGTCTCTTCTTAACACACACACTGACTCATCATTAAATATCTATATGTGTGGGTTTCAGAGCTACTTAAACCATTTTTTTTATTTTATTTGGTTGTATACCTATGTTTGAATAAAGATAAAGCTGTCCTCCGAAGAGGGGTGGTGGTGGTGGTGGGCCAAAAAAAAAAATCTTTTTTTTTTTTTTTTTTTTACATTTTTAAATATCGATATTTGGCACCAGTGTATCGATAACGTACCTCAAGATTAAATATCGTGATATATCGTAGTATCGATATTTTGGCACACCCCTATTTGTTAAGGCAAAAAAATCTGTCCATGAAGATCTTTCTCTTCTGGTTAAAATTTGTGAACAACAAGCAATTAGTCAGATTTAGAATACACATACAGAGTATTGGAAGTAATGGAATTTAGCTCAAGGACCAAACCTCAAAGATACATAACTAAAAAAGCATTTGGAGTAGAGCTATAGGATTTTTGCAATGTCCACTGAATTTAGTAGACATTTTTACTAAAAAAAAAATCCATGACATGAACCTGGGAAAAGTTCTGAATTCTAAGCCAACTATCGAACGATTTCAGTGTCGTTGACCAATTTTTGTTTGCTGTTCGCTTTAGCGTTTAACTTTACAGTCAGAAGGGTATGCCTTGTCGCTTGCTAATATGGTAGCTGAGAAAAGTATGCTTATGAAGGAAGCCCTAAACGGCCATGCATTCATACATTTTATTTCCTCCGTTTTCCCGTAATAAAGAGTTATTTCCTCCGTTTTCCCGAGATAACGAGATAATTTTCTAGAGATCTCGAGATAACGAAACTTTGTCTTCTCGTGATAACGAGTTAATTTCATTTGTTTTCCCGAGATAATGGGATAATTTTTGTCGAGATCTCGAGATAACGAAACTTTGTTATTACTGGTAGACCTAGATAAACATTGATGGTGGCTCAACAACTGAGCAAGCCATGGCATTCAGAACAAACAGCCTATAAAGTCAGTCAGGCCGAGTCAAATCTTTAAGATCTTTGCTTAGGTGATTCAAGGCAGCTTAAAGGTACGTTCAGGGTTAGAGATTGTTGTCACCATTTAGAAAGGTCTGTGGATTTAGGCCTAACGTTAGGTTGGCATTAATACTTGGCTTCCAATAATTGCTCACCCAGCTTATGGCACACTTAACCATGTGTGTTGATCACAGTGCCCTCCAAAGCTGCTATAAATGTCCATAATAGATCCAGTTAACATTTCCTTTTCTGCAACCTCTATGATTAACTTGTGTTAAATTCAGGACTTACTGAAACTACATAGTTATTGTATGTAAATGTCTGTCGTCATGCTTAAGAGTAACCAACATTGACTGTTGGTAGAAGACATAATGCAAGCCTTCTGCAATTCTTGTTTTTTTTTTCTCTTCAGCCTTAAAATATCCACACAGTCATAAGAAGTCTCTAATGAGACAAATGTAACCATATTGTAGGCCATTTTAAACATTTCATCAAATATATAAAGCTAATGTTTTTTTCTGGCAAGGACAGTCTTAAATTCATACAGACCACACTCTCCTCAGTGGTTATTATCCATTGTTGTAATGACACCTAGCCCTCATTGTATTGTAGGTTTAAAGAAATTAGCAAACTTTTTATGGAAGATTTCCAAAACCTGCGTGAATCTGAAATTTTGATGACCAAATGAGAGTCGGAGTACGGTTGTAAAAAGTGATGTGATTTCTCAGATAATACACATTAATATGAATGATGGTCGGTCAGTTCCATTAAATGTCCCTCTGACAGGAGAGGGTGGGAGGAAATGGAAGATGTGAGATTAGATGAAGTGAAAAATGGGCTGTTATAAGCAATTCTGTTACCATGTAAAGTAGTAGATCAACAAAGATGAATTCCCCGTAGTTCCCTGCTGTCCAGTATATCACCAGGGGCTGGCTTTGTCCCTCTTTGTAAATCCTGATAAGTACAGTCTGCCTCAAAGAGATGCGAGAACACAGTTTAGGAATGTCACACAACTCATACCATCCAAAAATATGTATTTAGTTAATTCAAATCATAAAACTGATTTTCTTTTCTTTTTTATATGTCCAGCAAGTTCTGATTCTAATTTTTAAAAAACAGTTTTCCTTGATTCCCCCAATTTTAGCTCAACGTCATGAGAGGCTTGTTCATCCCAAAACCCATATTAAGACACATTTGTTCCTTTAAGAGTTGTTTTTCTGTGAGCAAATTATATTTTCATAAGACATTTTCTTTTCTGTATTTTTGTTGTAAGGTGCTCTTCTTTCAGGAAGTTTATCCTCCTCAAATTAAAGTTCATGTTTTGATTAAAAGGAACTGGAATTTTCTCTACGAGTGGCAACCGCCATTTGAGTTCTCCTTGTATCTTAACATAACCAGTAACATCTTAACTAATGTAATCTAATTAAAACCAGACGCAGTGGCTGCAGGGTTCTACCCAGCTTAGTCTGACAGCGCTCCAGGCATATAAAGATGAAGGATGCTATATTACAACAGCTGAACACACTGAGGCAAAAAAACCTTCGGACGAACAGACAAGGCTGGGATAATCACATCTGTGGCTACTTATATTTACATAGCTATCCATCTTTGATAGCAGACTGCAGCTTTGTTTTGACCAGGAGGAGTGGAAAAGCTTCTCTATCAAACACAACAGTTGCTCTCTAAACACAACCAATTAGGATGACGGATGACTTGCGCCTCGGCATGCATCCCACAAGAGACATGAACATACAAGTTGAATAACAACACAAATAAAGAAAAACAAAGAACGACATCAGAGAGCAAAGTGGAATATTTTTCATCTTGGGAATTTTGGTGCCTTGCTTCCCACCCCTCGGTCGATTGTTCTTTATCATACCTGACACTCTGTTCTATTTGAGGAGATTTGTAGCACGGGTTTTGATGCATAATGGATAGGGGCTGACTTGGAGCGGTGCCTTGTGGGAAGATGGAAGCAGGCTGGGGAGGGCGTGCCACTGTTGCTGATTGCTTCTTATTGAGCCCAGGCACCCTTGGGATTGTCGTTATGAAGCGCTCAGCATGCAGAAGCACTGTACTCTGTCTCATGACCCACATGAGTTATATGTAGTATATCAACAATTACTGTGTCCGCAAAAGAGCTCCTTATTTATGATTCTGTTAACACACCATAATGCCCTTTAACTTCACAATCTTCCAGGGACAGAGAAAGTGTCCTTGAAGAAATAAACAGAGTTTTAAACAATGTCGAGATTAGCTCCAGGAAGCCAAATCTGGTCTTGCTAAGAGTGTTCTGCAAATCTGTTAAGAAACCTCATTACTGAGAACTGCTTGACATTACTGGTGAGAAATCAGTTAAATGAACAATCTTTACCCTGAGGACTGAAAAGCAGAGCGACAGAGGAACCCTTATTGTTTTTCATGATTCTGTATTCATAGATCAATATTTCAGGGGTCAAATGTTGTTCAGAAATTGTTCAGGATGTGTAACCTCACAGGCATTGCAATTCATAATCATCATCTTTCATCATAATGTGTGATGTGTCAAATTCTATCATGCATCCTGACTGAATCTACAGACATTTTGGGTTGAACTGCCAGAGTTGCTTTGCTATCCCCCCAGCTGTTTCTCATTCTCATTTCTTTATCTTCGTCCTGTCCGCTTCTATTTTGGTACGCAGTGGTATCTTTGTTGGAGCTGTCGGAGCCAACACAAATGCGTTTGAGCCCTGGCTCGGCGAAAAAAGGGAGTTATGTTCAGAGATGGCAAGAATTGATTTCCAATTTCCTCCACAATGACTGCATCATTTCCAGCGACTCAGGCAATTTGGCCTACATTACTGAGGCTGCTGGGGGCTGTAGATCAGGGTGACAGCTGTCTTCACCTGAGGCCCCACTCACTGCGATCAGAGAAAGCGTGAAAGAGAAATGTACTCTCCATCTTTTTACTGACGCTGTCTCGATCAGAAATTGATCCTGACCCATAGAGAATAAAAGATTTGAACCTTTTCATGGACAGAAAAGAATGTGCTTTTGTGTTTTTTTAAATATATATATGTACTGTATGTATAATATACAGACACCCTAGACGGAAACACGGGAGAAACTGGCCCCCCTCAATAATGTATATCATCGAAAACATTTCCCGACTTCCCATCAAAAATATAATTTCTTTGCTGCCACAAACATAGCTGGAAAATATCCCAAGTTCTCCTTAAAAATTACCACTGGTGTCACACTTACCTTCTCCTTTTATTATTTAATTGCAGTTGGCAATCAGCTTTTGGGTGCTTTACTGCCCCCCCACTCGATTGGAGCGTAGAGCAGAACTGAGTCTGACATTTTCTTATTATGACTTTGTATAAACAGTGAAGTCAGACATGTGCTGTTACATTCCTATATAAGACGTATTAACTTTTTCTACTCTTTTTTAGACATGTTTATGTTATATTTGTTTATTGTGAGCCCCTCAGCAAAAGAACAAGTGAAGAGCTGCGGCAGTGACAGATAGCTGTTCAGCCTCTTACCAACTAACACAAATCACACAGTCCCTGAGCCCAGTAAAAAAGATGCCTCGGCAACAACGCACATTAAAATAAAGCACAGACAGCAGACTTGTTCTTCATGTGACCTGAAATTAACCTTGTATTCGTTGTTTATTGTTAGTTTGCTAGTATTTGTAATTTGTATTTTATCATGTGCAAAATCAAATTAAATCAAATCTAGAACATAGAGTTAGATCAGCGAACTTAAGCACATTGTTACCAGACTGGCAGATGACCCCCTGCTGTTGCACCACTTTCACTGCTCTTTTCACTGATTTATTCAGTTTAAATACAAAAAAGGTTGAAACACTGAACTAGGATGTTGTGTTAGCCAGTCATGCTGTGGGTTCTTGGTCCTTCAGCAGAGAATGGAGGTTTTGTATTTTTCAGAGGTTGTGATTGGTATTATGTTGATTCACTGTGTTTCTGAGAGTGCTTCATTTGGAGTGATGTGCAGGACTGCAAGTGTGTAATTGTGTTTCTGTGTGTGTGTGTATTTGTAGATTATGGTGATGGAGGAGTTGTAGCGATCAACTACTTCTCAGCAATCAGCCTCCAGCTGTGAGCTCTCCACCGGCCTCCTCCACTTTTGCTGGCAAATCTGTAAATGTCGAACTGTCAGGACAAGAGGGTCTGTCTATACACCGAAAACACAAAACATCTACTGCATGGTTTTCGTGTTGTATTTCCGTGCCAGTGACACATGGAAAGAATCCATCCTTGTCTACAGCTACCCAAAGGTAAGAGATTGATTCACCAAACCACTTTCTACAAACAACAAATGCTACACCAAAACAGCAAACAGACACAGATCAGGCTACTGTGAGTATCACTGAGGCCAGGGTGACTGCACGCCAATTAGAAAGCCATCATCATTCAATTTAGACCACATGTTACGTGCTAAATTGGGTCTCTATAAGGTGACAGTGGCTCCTATTAGGTGTGGTGTGAGGATGGAGCTTTATCATAGTGCTGGTTCAGAGGGATAAGCGGAAGGCCATTTGTCAGCTGTAATGCATTGCTTGCAGCAGTTTTAATCAAAGAGCACTTTGTCCTTTTGAAGAATGGTCTGGTGAAGGGATGTTCAACACTAAAACACCTTGTGGCCAGACTGAATTAGGCTTCAGTTACAGTATACACCTGTGTGGGCTTTTGTTCATTGTTCTTGAATTAATGAGGACAAGAGAAAGTGTTCCAGTGAATCAGTTGTGCTGCTGCTTGATGAAGAAATCCCAGCTTTGCTCACAAAACAGCCTCAGGATATGGCCATACACTATGTAAAGTTTAGAGAACATTTTGAATTGTTTGTAGGCCTACAGTCATGAAACATATTAGTCTTGCTGCCCGGTGAGCCAAACAACAATCAAATCTGTCAATAAGAACAAATACATTAATGTCAATTAGAACACATACATTAACACCACCATTGTTCTTAGCTGCAGTATCCTGTTTTTGCTCTTTTCAGTATTTTGATCACAACTGTGAAATTGCTCTCCATGTCTCTTCAGATCTTTTGTTATCCTAAAGGTATCATGGCAGCAGATCAGTGCTTTTAGTTTTGGGACATTTAAAAGCTTCACATGGAATTATAATGAGATGAGAGAGGGTTGTGATCCCCCTGATAGACCACAAAGAGATTGAGATATAATTAAACTAATCCCAAGATGACTGTAGCTGTTATTGGAAAATTCATTACCTCTTATCAACTGGCAGTGGGTTCACAAGTCATTTCAGTGAAAATTACAGAGAAGCGCAGTACATTTTATGTCTTAGGGGAAGTTAGTGTTCTTTTCCCTATAGGGTTATTCTGCTTCTTTAAAAACATAGGCCAATATTAACCTTTTTTGGTGTATTCATTAATCATAATTCCCTTTTTCTTTAAATGAAATTGCTCCAGTAGATCGGCTCAGCTGGCAACTGCACTACGGATGCTCCATCCTCCACGTGACTTAATATCCCATGCAGAGTTTTTCAGTAGTAGCGCTTCATGCCTGCCTGATGTTGTTTGAATGTTGCCTTTCAAAATGTTAATTTTGTGTGACAGTCTTTCAAAATGTTAATTTTGAAAGGCTAAATGGCAATAAATATAGATTGAAGCAGAAGATTTCGTTAGGTAAAAACATGTTGTGGATTTGGGAAATTATTACATCGATCTTTTTTCAATATATTTTGACTTTTGGACTTCAAGTACTAGTGCTTTTTAAGTACATTTCTAATAATCATTAGAAATGTTCGGATTACACAAGTCAGAAGCAATTCTACACAAAACAAAACAAACAAAGACAAAAATATTTGCTAATTTCTTTCCATATTCCTGCAAATGTGGAAGGCACATTAGAGCAAAATTGGTGAAGTGATGATATCTAGTCCCTGTTGAGGACACCTTGAAGGCTCCAGAGATCGTTTGATTTCCCAAACTGAATAAATTCTGCACATATAAACATAGAAATGCTTAGCTGGTTGGAGGTTGTTATAGCTAAAATACCTGCTGAAGAAAAATATTTTCCACAGACACATTATGTTATGTACACATCTACAAACTTCATGTTAAGTCTGTCGGCTGCAGGGCGGTTCAATCAACTAGTGAATTTGTTACTGCATTTTGTCAACATGTGTCCACAGACACAAAGAGCACAGACAGATCTTGAGAGTGAGAGCTCTGTCGTTAGCGCTGATGAAACTGTCTAAACCTGATCGTGCTGATAACACATAAGGCAAAAATCTGTTACTGCACTGCCTATTCATCCCCTAATATGCTATTAGGAAACGGAATATGAAAAAATCTGATGAAACTAACGAGTTGTGGGGGAGAAATATTTCACTTGTCTTGGGAGATGACAGGAGGCCGGGTAATGACATGCAGCAAGAGACCCCGGGTCAGGCTCAAACTCTGGGCCTCCGCAGGGTGTCTGTAAATGGATCACACACTGTGAGACACACACACACTGAGCTACTGGGGTGTGTTGGACATAGAGATTTTAGTCAAGATATTGCAGTGTTTCCCACACATTAATTTATTTGTGGCAGTCGGCCACAATTTTCAACACCCGACACATATTTATTTTCTATTTTTCGAGCTGTGCGTCCCATTCTCTCTCACTCAAGACAGCGCACCCGTCAGTAAATAGCATGATGTTATATACTCCGATACAGTGGATGGCGGTGTGGTTTTTAGTCTGCTGGTGAAACCAACGAAGATGAGGATGAGGATTATTTAACGCGGTTGGCTTGACCGTAACTTCCTCTGCAAAGAAGGTGGCTGGCCTCATCGTCAAGATCAAGCCCCCACAAAGAGTGCCAGGCCTTGAAGCCAGTTTTTGTCATGGCAAAGCTGTGTTATTACATCGTCATGTGATGCACTGGGGAAACACTGTGAAAGATGCATCTATAAAATGGCAATAAAACCTCATAACCCCTGCTAAATGACTCGTTAAGCAGTCAGAATTTGGGCAATTCAATCCAATACAATTTGTAGAGTATAAAAGAGCCGCCCAAATACATTATATACCTATCTAAGTTAGCTCGGCGCTAAATCGGAAGTTAGCTGACTTGGATGGCGGAAGCCACACTTTAAGTCAGATTCTGAAACACTGCACAATATTTGCTTGAATTATAACTATTGATGTGTTAAAGTGTCTGCTGCAGCTGGTAAAGGATTAACTAATTTTAGTAACTACATATTACTGGGTGAATGAATGGGCGTGTTTACAGTGGAATCTAGGCACACCTCCAGGAGGACGGCTGGACACCCAGTGGCTCAGATCCATCTGAGAACCGGCTGGCAGAATTCCCCTTGAAGTTATATAAATAATTTTGCTCCAACAGCATTACATTACCTAACAAAGGATGATGAATGATTTTTATTATTTTTTTTGTACAGCTGCTTATCAAACCATACCTTTCAATCTCTTGTTCTCTCCATTAAATCCCTACTCATCCATGTAATATTCCAAATTGCTAAAAATCTCTAATACTGTTGACTAATGAGTTGGCTAATCCAAAGCGTTTGGTAAATCAATGTGGAAACCAGTGTCTGGATGAATGAGAAGCACTGCTTAAAGTGTCTGGTTGCGTTCTGGTAGCCCAGTCTGTGATTAAGCTGAGGGAGGCGAGGGGGAAAAAAAATCAATAGTTGAATTCATCTCCCAGATCACAGGAATGTATTAGCGTTGTTAAACACATTCCACTTAAGGCAGCAGATGAGCGCTTTTCAGACACATAAAATGAGTCATTGTTTAAACCATCTTTTAGTAGTGTGTCTCCACTAGCCATTAAATGCTGCCAGACTGTCATTAAGCCATGTCTCATTTCATGTCAAACGGTCGTGTCGGTGGCACTGATTCATAACTGCAGACGTCTCAAAGGCTCTCAGCTGATGGGAAAGCACCAAAGGGTCTCATCAATTTTAAGTTGGGCCTGCAATGACCTTAACTTCCTGTGCCCCCGTCACACACACAGACGATTGCCCACAAACAATAAAACTGTAGTCTAAGGCACATTAGAGTAAGCAGTGTGTATATGCAGAAAGCATCAGATGCTGCTTGCTTTAATTGATGTTCTCTAGCATGATTTAGGGAATGATCTCATATTCTACTTAACGTGATCTTAAACAGTTACATTAATGCTCACTGATGATACCAGAATGTGATTCAAAGGAGCCGGTCTTTACAGAATCATTTACTTACTTTTTTGTTGAGGGAAACCTGTCCTTGGCCACAGGGTGGAGATGTTTGCCTATGAATAATCTCTGTGATTATACATGATCACAGTCTGCTCAGGTGTATCATTAGCTTACCTTAATAGTAAAGATGCTTGTTTGATGCAAAGATGCTTGCTTCATGGCCATTTACTTGTTAAAAGGCCAAGGGCACAAATGTCTTGTTTGGACACTTATGACCCTGCACATGCACACGCACTGAACGCGCATGTGCATGCGCACGCACGCACACACGCACGCACACACACATGCACACACACACACACACACACATACACACACACACACACACACACCCGCGACACTTGCAATCTCCTGTATATTACATTCCTGCATGTAATTCCAATTAAGCAATATTATCTACTCAATTAATTTAATTTAAAACATAACATGTTAGCACTAGGACTACCACTCAGAATTTGGATTATTCCATTTAGTTTTTTTTCATGGAATTTTCTTTTTTTTTCCCATGGCATTCCATACCGTCTTCATGCAGACTGTACAAGCAATAAGCTTGTGGTAAAAGACACACTGCTGTCTTCCCGTGTGTTTAAAAATTATAACTATGGCCTTGCAAAACATTGCAACCTGATCCTTTGATTGCTATCTTCGGTGTAGTTAGGGATGAGCTACACTTGTCCCGCCTCCACAAAAATGCAGTTACCTATGCATCGTTGCATGCTCTACGCCTGATACTGCTAGACTGGAAGGAGAAGAACCCTCCTTCCTATGTTCATTGGATAAAGAGGTGATGTTGGGATTAGTTTATCTAGAAAAAATAAGATATACAGTACGCGGCTTGGAGGATAAATATGACAAAACCTTGTCACAGTTCATAACTCATATTAGGAGCTTGTCTTTTGCCTGACCCCTTGTCTTTATTTGCTATTTTTTCTCTTTGACTGCCATCCTGGTCTTCTCAATGCCTAGAGTGTGGTTGTGTCTTATGCCAGTGGTCCAGAGTGTTGGTGTTACGAACATAATGGTCAAGACAGATTGGTTTGGGTCTTTGTTGTTGTGTCTGTTTTTGTATTTGTGTTTATTTGTTTTCTTCTTTTGGTGTTCTGTTGTCTGTTTGATGCATGTATTTGTGTGGGTGTGTTGGTGTGGATTCCACCTGGATGGGGAGTGGGGGTGCACAACTTTTGTAAGAAATGCTTAACCAATGATGTTTTTGATATTGAAAATGATAAATGAAGTTGTAAAAAAATAAATAAATGTATGACTGTGACTAATATACAGTTCACCTGTCGCCCACCTGTGGCTCCTCTCAGTCTGTATGTGCTGAAGTGATTACTTATTGAGTGTGATTTCATACTTCAGCTTGACCATGATTGTGCTGGGGCCTCATATTGATATATGTTTTTCATTTGTGCCTCAACTGCTGCTTAAAACTTAATGGGCCACACGAAAAACCGTTGCAGGAACACACAGAGTATGTGTTTTGCAGTGTGAACCAAGGCCAAATCTTCGGCTAGCTGCAGTGATTAGTATTAGCTTATGTTGTATTTTTTTATGCTCTGCTAGACAGGGTTTTTTGTGGCATTACAGGTCATTGGACAGTATTACAATGTTCCCTTTGGTTGCAAAGTAATGAAGCATTTGACCTTAATTGTCTTTGAATCTGGCTCCACACAGCAGAGTGCTCTAGATTTTATGGTACATTCTTATCAGAATTGGTGGTGGAAAAATGTATTTGCTGGGTTTAACATCTCTAACACATTTCTATTTCTAAAAAAACGTTTTACTCCACTGCATTTTTACTCATGTGTCTCACACCAATGTCCTATCCCCTCTTCCTATGAACACATGGTATAATACACATAATGTGTTAATGCAGCTTATGGCAGAATAGTTGTCACATAAAAATTAGTGTCTCTGTGATCGTATTCAGATTTATTTTACAGCCATAGTGGACACAACCTAAAGTCAAAAAAGAAAGTCATACTTAAGTTATACTTTGCAGTTGTTTTATATTTGGCCAATCAAAAAGTGCTTTGCCATTAAGCCACTGAGAGACATTGCAAAGCTGTGGGATAACATCTTAGTTCAATGACGATTCACTGATGAATCCCAGTGTTGAAGTACTACCCATTTCTCAACCATCTCTACTCTCAGTCAGTCTTCCAGTTTTGCCACCACAACGTGTGCCAAACCACACTCTTAAAGCCTCAACTGAGCATGACAGCCCTGCGCCCTACAGTTTCCAACCCCAGCACTCTCAGGGATACGCCTTAATTGGCTCTTTTCTTGTGTGGCGACAGGTCCCCCTCTGCTCTTAAGTCTTATGTACAGTGAAGCATTAACATTTGCCCATGCAGTGAGGGTTTCCTAAAGCTTTCCCCAAAGAAGTGTCACTGATCTTTCCCAGAGTTCAGTTCAAAAGGAATGGTAGTGCCGGCCAGATAGGTGCAAAAGAAGATCGTGTCTGCCAAAAGAGTTTTCTGCCTCTCTCAACCATCTGCCACACACACAACTCTCCATTCGGCGACAAAATAAAGTTATGACCCTCTTTAAGCTTGTTGGAATCAGAGCAGGAGGAGCCGTAAATCAAACTAACGTCATTTCATTGGAGATAAGATGGATCTGTCTTAACAAACAGCTCTGATTGTGAAGTACCTTTACAGCCAGACAGATCGATATAGACAATGCTAATGGGCTTTTGACACTAGTCTCAAATTCAGCAAAACACAATATGCTGTTACATATTGCGGAATTGAATAAGTATTTCCAGTTCTCGTCTTTTAGCTAGGTGTGTTCCATTATGATATTTCTTTTTGTCAAAATTGTACAGCCTATAGAGACAACTTGCTGGAACACGGTTAGAGTTTTGGTATAGCAGAGTGTCAGGAGCAAGTACTTCATTATTACTGGAGGTGGTTGTTCAAGTCCATGTTGTTTAGAAACAGCACATGCTTAGTTAGCAAAGATGTCAGGCTGACATCTGCACCTGCATCATTAATCAGATGGAGTGCAATGGGCCTCCTCATACTTTAACATGAATCCCATACACACAATAGCCACCTTGTCATTGTCAATGAATTTATCTCACAAAAAGGCAAACCGATTCATGCAGGACTTTCTCTTCGGTTTATTTGAAGTCTGAATCTGATTGTTTTAAGGTGCTACACTAAATTGACAACACATTTTCTGGTGCTTTTTTGCTACAGAAAGATCATGTTAATTACCTTTAAGTACAGCGTTCACCTCTCAAGTGGTAACACATTAAAGAACCATTTTGTACCAAAAAGTACCAGCAGGAGGGCTCTCATTGTTCTAATTTAGCATTTTCTTGCCAAGCGCAACGAATTTTCCTGCAACGGAAATTTTGAATAGTGGAGTTATGAGTCTGTCAAGTGTAAACCCAGAAGAAAAAGACCAGGATCTGGCAGTCTGTTTGTTTAAAATTCTGTCAAAATGTTTGTAATTATCATTTTGAATACACCACTAAGCTTCTTGGCTATGAAAATTCCCTCTCTCATTGAATGTTGGAGAAGCTGGTTTCACATGGAACATAGAAGTAACTGTAGGGATGAAATGAAATAAAAAGATTCTCGAACTTTTAGTTTGGGAATACAAAGCCTGGGTAGAGTGTGTGCAACAATAAACTGATGAAGTCGCAAAACCCCAAAAGGTGCTTCTTAGGTTGTTCTAGGTGGTGCTAAAGTTGTAGAAAAGACGTAAGAATTCCTTCCTAATATTGATCTTAAATTGCATGAATGTTCTTAGCTTTCTACATGTTAAAGATTACTCACTCTCCCATCAAAAAAACAAAATCTCTGTTGGGCTTCAATTCAAGCAAATATCTGAACTGTCATGTTAGTGCATTACAAAACACAGTGTTCATGGATGATCCACTCACAGACTATCTTAAACTCATATTGTCCTTATTTAACCTTAGGCAAGCAATCTGGTTTCTCAAGCTAATGTTCCTTTTTTCTTTGTGACCAGGGGTATCTTCTGCTTGTTGCTGATGTTATGAAGCTTTATGCAACCAGTCTGAAGTGATTTTCATTTCGTAACCTGGGTGTCCAGTGAGCACTGTTGATTTTGACCCTGCTGTCTTTGATCTGGAGTCGCACCTTTCTTCAGTACAATGACTACTGTGGCGGCTTTAACGGTTGTCAATATACTCCTCAATTACTTTCAGAGACCGCTGTAGGGAAGCTGCATTGCTTTTCAATGAAGTCATCACATGAGCCCAGTCTGCACATCTTATGGGCAATCCTTTTGTTTATTTACAGCAACTCCTGTTGATTGGGTTATGACTTGCTAATGTTCTAAAATGTTGCACACAAAGTGGCAACCCGTCAGACAAGGCAAAAGAGAACCAAGGCAGGAAGGGAAGGCTTTAAAAGCTACAGAAGTTTCTACCTCCTAATTAGAATCTACTGTCGTACCACCGCTCATTAACGCAGCCTTTCTACCTTTGAGGGAAAATACTGCTTCCTCTTTCTCCTTGCCTCTTTAATCTCATCCTCTCTGTCTCTGCCGTGCAGCGTCGGGAAGGTGTTGCGTAGGAAGATGTAGCAGCGGAGCGAGACATATAGTGAAGGGCAAGGATGTTGACACAGTCAGCTATCAAAGGAAGTCATGTTGATTAGACAGGAAACATGCCTCACCTTGTGAGGCATTACATTATTTATTTGTATAGCTGAAGCATCTTTCTCTCAGAGTAAGCTGCACAACAGTATGTCACATTAGTTTGTGTCTTACCTGAATAGTTGATAAGCAGTGTGGAAAGGCAGGTTGCTGCAAGGATTGTTCAAAGTCAGATTGTTTAAGCTCCACACCCCTGATGAATGGAAGGATTAAATCATACTTCATAATTAGATGATTAATTAACTAATATTATTATCTCAGTGTCACCTATGCAGTTCACAATGGTGCTGGATGTCATTTTAAGACAGATACTTATCTTAATAGTCCTTCAATAATGTGTGTTCTTAACTGGCTTGTTAATATTAGCTACTGGTTTAACAGAGTTGAAGTGTGTGTGTGCGTGTGCGTGTGTGTGTGAACATGCTGCATCATTATGAAACATTCCGTTGTGCTGTGCATATCTCGTTTTCTATTTACGTACGTGTTAAGTGCATTATGATGTTAGAATATGGAGGGTTTGGAGTTTTAATTGGGCACCTTTAATGGGGTTGGACTGAAAATGATAGTTATATAACAAGTCATTACTTTTCCAGTTGAGTTATTAGTAAAACATGTTTTGGGGCTTTTTCAGTGTGTAATTTTGTGAGATAATTCAAATTTCAAGAAACTTCTCCCACACTGCTTATTTACTAAAAAAGAAAAAAAAAAGAGCTTTACTTTTATCTTTATATCTAAAATATTGCCAGAATTTGAAAGGTATCTCCAAAAATATAGTGGCAAACAAATCACTGGAGTGACCGACAATTGCTGCTCTTTGTTAGTTATCCTTGGCTGCAGCTAGCTACTATTAGCTAAATAGCTCATGACTCAGTTAGCTGTGGAGCCAGGAGAATGCCCTGGAATTTGCCTTGACCAGGACTCACATCAAAGGGGTAGTTCAGGTCAGGACTCAGCTCAACTGGATTTGGCAACCTGAAAGGGAACACAGCCGAATACTGAACTGAACACAGCCTACAAGACTGGTGATTTATAATAAAGATTTATTTAAACTAAACCAGAGGTGACCAAGACTGTTATGATGAGATTGATTTGGTTTGTGTTGAGTTTGAATGGAGTGTTTTACAATGAGGTTAAGTGAAAGTGTGATGGACTGGACAGACTAGGGCTAGCAGGTTAGCATGCTAACTTCAGTTGACATCTCTGCAGTACATTACATAACGGTTACACTTTTGCCAAGATAAAGTATAATATAATCAATTTCTGATTAAAATCAGGCATTATCCAAGTTAAGGACTTCGCAAACAAGTAATCCAAATGTTTGGTCAGATCTTAACAGTTTTTGGAACCACAGTACTACAGGAACAGCAAGGCAATAATCAAGGAGTCCTGAGGTTCAATATACAGCTGACCACTGAAAAAACTCAGGGGAATGCTTTTTATCATAATCTTCATCAGTTTTCCTACACCAATAAATAAGTAAATAGCTTTCACTATGTGTGTGCAAACTACTGAGTGTAAAACAAGCAGACATACATGGAAAGATAAATTAACTTGTAGATGTACAGGCTATGTTCATATTCTTGCCTCTTCAGATTTCAGATCAGTGATTTGTGGAGACATGGAGGAGATGTGGGCTGATGTATTCAGATATCATGATCATGCACTGATGATTGATGAGGACTGTAACCAGCAAGCTCTTCTTGTCGGCCTGTTCAGGTCAGTACCTGACAAGGGGTGATTGATGTCGCAATTCTGATGGGCTGCTGGACTGAAGCCAGATAGACTTCACAGTTTCCCAAAAGCAACTTAGGACTATAGATATATTTGTCCCACTTACCTGTTCTGATGGAGGATATAGTTACAGAATATGTTAGATTGCAAATGGATTGTTCAAAGAAGTCCACAAACTGTGTTTGATTGATTCCATGGCTTATTTATAACACATAGCAAGGCATGTTAAACTTTAGAAAAGTTCACATGTCATGGCAAATGCCGGTGTAATGCAGAGATTTAATCTATATGACTTGTGTGCTTTACAATAAGTTTCTCTGTCAGTAAATCATAGTTTATAGTGTATGGGATGTGCCCTTGTAGATGTAGTAGTTTCTCCTGGCATGTGGTGATGCCTTGATGTTCACCCTTTCTGTCTGTGCTGCTGTCAGTTAGGAAAGTTCCATAGTCCAAAAATCACTTGCAGTATCTCCTCACTGGACGACTGAAGGGCTGGGAAGGAGCTCTGGCTGCGGGGCTTTCCATAAAGCTTTACCGACCTCCAAAAAGGACACTGTGCTTGATGCATGTCTGTACCTGGCTGCTACAGCCTGGTTGCTTCCACATGAAGCATAAACACAGAGGACAGTACTGTCACTCTCTGAGTTATGTCTAAAGGCATATTGTGCGTAAAGTAATGGGAAATTAGTGGATCCAGGCGACAAACCAAGTTGTCAAATCCTACCAGCAGACCTAGGAAAATACTTGAAATGCATTTCCTTATCCATGTCTCTCAGTAGCTGGAAAAGAACAGAAAACTTGCCCTCCTTCTGCTTCAGTCTCCTCAGTGGTTGCACACGCCACTCTCTTCTGTGTTGTAGTACTTTCAGTAAAAATGTTCTATATTTATTTGTTTGAGCTCCTAGAGGATCTTCTCAGTTTCACTCACCATTGTTTGAGGTGACATTATATGAAGAATACATTCATGAGTCATTTTTATTTTGGCAATTTAACTGCTGAGCAACGCAGACACACCAGCATGTGTGTATTGGTGCTCACAATGGTGGCCACTTGCATAGGTTACAGCTTTTGGTCTGCGAGCCTTAGAGTCTGCGTGCAAATTTAAACTGACCTTTACAGTTACAATTTCTTTATTTTTCTTTACTGTAATTACTTTTATAATAACAGTTAAACAAATAATTACTAATTATTCTGTAGTAAATTATTAGCCATACTAGTGCTGTGGCTCCCGGCATGGCAGTGCGGTTAGGTCCGTCCGTTCATCAGATTGATCCAGAGTGAAATGTCGCAACAACTATTGGATGGATTGCCGTGATCTTTGGGACATATATTCATGTACTCTTTACGATGAATTACTCAAATTTTGGTGATTCCCCAGCTTTTAAACAAGCCCAGGTCAAGAATTTAATTCAGCTCCAAGTCCAGCACTGTGGACTCGTACTCTGTGATATTTCCAACAACTATATCAGGAATCCAGTTTGCCCCATTTATGGTAGTGTCCAAAAACATAATCCACTTGATTCAAATTTGCATATAATTTCTGAAGGGGTAACCTTGTTTTGTAACCTTTTAACACCACACACTAGACATTACTGTAACTGCCTTTACAGCAGGACAGCAGTGTGTAATAGGGATGTGTGTGAAACAGAATGAAGGGAGAGTGGTTGGGAGCTGCCGATCTGTTGACTGTCATTCACTGTTCGGCTCTGTGCCTGTCATCATCTTCAGCCTAATCATTTTCCCCTGGCCGCTGATTACTTTTTATTACATGCACCACACTAATAATCCAGGAGAAAGCCTCCACACACACACACGCATGCACGCTCACACACACGCACACACACACACACACACACACACACACACGCTCACACACACACACACAAACACACACCCACACACAGCATATCAAAGAAAGATGTCTGTTGACGTCTGACAGCTGTGTTCGTCTCAGGATCGCTCCACCATGTTGAGTTTCTGCCAGAGGAAACAGAGAAAGCGTTTGATTTCTCATGCAGCGTGGGGAGGAGGGGAGGGTGGGCAGGGATAGCAGTGAAATTCATTAATTTCAGCGATTTGCCAGTCAAAGCTTCTTCTCTTTTTTCAACCAGACTGAACATAAACAAACACAATCATGTGCAAATGAGTCCAAATGAGATGTGACAGTTCTATTGGGCTTAATTTATTAGCAGTGATTACGCAGGCCTGCTTTCCACTGGCAGCCAGCAGAGACGACTGAGCGTAAATAAAAGAAATCAGCAGCTTTATGAAAAGTGGATATTATTAATAGTGATGGCTAAAGCTGCTGGCATGATGAGATTCGTTTAAGGACTGATATGCTCCAGCGTTATGAAAGGGATTGTATGTTTTCACTTCCTGAGCACTCAATCCAAACTAGAAATGAGCTTTTTATGTCCCGCTCCAGGCACTATTGTCACAGCAGGGGTTGAACGGACACTATGAAATTTTAATACAATATTTTGGGTTTCTACATAATGGCTCACAGTGTGATGTGAGGTTGATGGCAAGTTGGCAAAAAGATTGTAAAGCCAAAATTGTTTGTGCTTGACATTAATGACCTAAAGCTGATTATCTGAATACTTTCCAACTCTCACAGCTTGTTTTCTAAAAGTAACCACTTAAATTCCGGCAGTTTTCACAGACAGGATCCCAGTCACATTCCAGTTAAACTGAATCACAGCACAAGGACAGACTAAATAAGTCCAGATAGGTATATTAACTAGGGCTGTTTTCGACTAAGGATTTTCATAGTCGAATGTGATTCGTCAGGTTTTGCTGTATTCGACTGATAGTCGAACCTTTTTTTTTTTTTGTAAAGTTAACTAAAGTTAGTTAAGTCTTACCTATTTCTAATGATACACCCTGTTGGTTATCGTCGTGTGATATGAAAGAAGCTGCTGTCACAACTTGCACTTAACTTTCTTCGGGTCATCTTTAACCTTATCAAAATACTCCCACACTTTGGATGATTTTTTAGTAGCCATTGTGAGCCAATAAATCCGTAAATGCTAATGGTCCTGTAGTGTGCTGCTCACCTCCGCTCATTTGGATTATGCAGCTGCAGTGGGTGATTTATTAAAGGGATATTCCGGTGTAAGTTTAATCCATGGTCTAACACACCATGAAACTGTGTTAGACTCCCTCTCGAGAGATAAGGTTTGCAGACCGCTATCTAACGTAGTTTTAGCATCCTCAGAAACGACCGCACGACAACATTACATTGCAGTAAATGGGTCCAAATATAAAACCGCCATCAAAAAGCCACAAATAATGCTCAGAGCAGCACCGAACTTCAGCAACATTAGAAATAGGGTCCCAGCACATATTTCGAGACATCTAACATTTGATATCATTGCAGGATTTGTCAGTGTAGATAAACAAAACTCACCTCTCCAGCTGCAGGCACGTTGTGGGGAAGCCCTGTGAGTCGATTACCGAGTGCGGTAGAGTTCCGCAGCTCAATGATGATCATTACTGCGGGACTCTCCTAATATCTTTTCCGACAAATACGGCAACTATATCAAATGTTTGATGCCTTGAAATATGTGCTGGGACCCTATTTCCTCGACTACGAGGTTCATAGTCGAATCAGACCTCTCCGAATCGAATCGTCGAATGGTCGACTATTGGAGGTCAGCCAGAATATTAACTACGATGAGAAACACAAACAAAAAAAGTGTACACACATGGGTTTATCTTTGAGTCAAGCGATACAGGATGCCATACTGAATGCAAAGAGAATACTTGTTTTTCACTGTACATTGAGCCTGTCTTTCAACGTGGACTGCAGTTGAGAGATCATGAGTCTCCAGCAGTGCACTGTGGTATAGTTTATTTTCATGTCACTGAAAATTAAGACACTAACTTAGTAAGACTTGCACATATATAGTACTTATAACACCTATTATGTTACATAAAGCGATTTAATCTCCACCCCACTCATGTAGACAGTTCTTCATGGTTCTACTCATTTGTCCTGATCTTTGTCTTCAGGCTATGAACGCCTCTGCCTATAATCTAATGACTGTAAGTTTGAAGTAGAGTCAGACAAGCACAGAGAAAAAAGGGTGAGGTGGAAGGCATTGATTTCACACAGTGATTACACTGTGCTGACAGCTTGCCGTTAATCTTCTCAGGCTGCCTGGAGGAGCTGATATCATACAGCATTATCACGGAGTGCTCTCACCTGTCACCTTTAAATTCAAATTCACTGATGTCCTTCCAATAGAAAATCTGATTAATCAACCCGTCGACTGAAGCTGCCCTGTTACTCTGCAGAAAATCAGGCTTATTTCTCAGTTTCTCCTCTGCACAGGGGTCCAGGATTACGGGGCATGTGGGGGTCTGCGGTGTCATTTGGACAAACAGTATACCGTACCATTGGGCCGATTTCTCTACCAACTGACTACCGGAATGCCCGCTTTCTGTTTTTTTTTTCTGATGTGTGGTGTTTGACATTACGGATGTGCCGGAAACAGTGGAAAGTAGCATGCAAGTTAGTGATAACATTATGATGGTTACTTTTTTATATCTTTTACTTAAGTCTCTCTTTCAAACGTTGTTTGAGTAGTGCTTGAATGGAGTCTGTTGGAAACGATTTATACACCAACGTCCAGAACTCCAATGCACATCATACTGTCTTGCTGGAAAAGGGAAAAAATGTGCGTGCCAATCCAAATGTTTCCATCGCTGCCAATCGGGCCCGTATCTAATAAATACCTGTGGCTACCGCAGAATCTTCTGACCTTGGACTGAGTGCTAATTGCATCCTTTCCCACTGAAGACAAAAGCCAGATGTTAGTGGTAGTTAGTGGGTTTTTTGTCCAGTTTTGAAAGGGGTTTTATTCTGATAGAACGGGTTGTTAAACTTGTATAACTGCTTCCCCTTTTGGAGAGCATTTCCATTTTATTTGCAGTGATGTGCTTAGATCAATAATTATATTATATTTGATCGGAACATCCACAGTTGATTAACAGATGTTGATAAAGCACAAACCATGAACCACAGAGTTAAAAATGTCTCTTCACATCATCATCATTACGCAGTCATATAGTCATCTAAAATAATTATCTTTTATCTGTGCAGGTTTGTTTGACAGGGTGTTTAATTTGCCAGATTAGCACAATTTGCATGTTAGACATGAAAACAAAAACAACCGACAGAACAACGGTTGAAGAGCCTTAATTAGGCGTGTGAAGATGCTCCATAATTGCCAGAGCTTTGGTGTTACTGTAAACAGAGTGTGTTTGTGCTCCCGTGTGTTGTGTGTACACATCTGTTCCGACTGCACACACTCAGCTTGGTTTTGGGATAATTGTAGGGGTTTAACAATCTTGCATTCAGAGCTAATCTGATCATTAGCTAATTATCATCAGATAGAACCCCAACCTTAATTGACTTACATTATATTCTAATTAATTGAGAAATTCAGATTATTCATCTGAAGGTGATCATTTAAATGTAGATTTGGATGTCTTCCTTTTTGGCTGTGGCAATGCATGAAGATGCAGTGGCTCGTAGCTCCTCCTAATTATGCTACGTTTTTGTTTTTTTAACTGTTTAATGGCTGAAACACATCTTGCTTATAGCAGAAATACTGTGTGTAAGCAGGTGTTTTGGACTATGAGCAGCAGACTTTGAGACCATCACAGTCCTTGGCATCTTGAGCAGTCCTTGAGTCTGAAAGACTGAATTACCCCAGGGAGGAAGATAAGTCACATAGTCAGCAAACATTTCACTGACCTTCTGTTAGAGAACACTGGTCACCTGACACAAGCTGATATCTGGTTCTGGTGGCATTATGGTGAAAGTCTGTGTTTTTCAGTTTGACCCATGGCTTCTGAATCTGGGGACACTAAAATGGTTCAAACAGGTTGAGACAGGGGCAACTAAAGATTGGGAAAGTTGTAGGAAGCTCAGAAACACCTGTTTTGAACATTCCAGGTTCCCGGTACACAGGTTCATTGATAACAGGTGGTAGAATCATGATTTGGTGTGAAAGGGGCATCCTCAAGAGGCTCAGTTGTTCAGAAGAAGGATTTGGTGAGGTTAATCACTTTGTCAAAACACATGGTTGTATTTAAGAATATTACCACATGGGTTTAACAACACTTCCTAAAACTGTTGTCAGTAAAAGCAACAGTCGGCAAGGGATTGTATTCTGTTTTTTATTGACATTTAACACAGTGTCCAAGCTGTTTTGGAGTAGGGGTTATAGCTTCAGTACTCCTTAGTCTTGTATTATATTTATGTGGCCAATTAGCTACAATGCATACATAAATTCCACATGTAAAATAACATACGTTTCACATTACATTTGGATAAAACAAAAATGTTCATTTGAATTTATCATGTCAAATTAGAATACTCAAATGAAATTCATGTTTTCAACTGTCTGTATTTACAAGAGAAAGTTTAATGTGGATTTTTATCTTAAAACAGGCAATAAAAATGTCCATCTAGATGTTTCTGGAACAGCTTTCATTGTCTGGCTCACCAGTGACTTACAGTCCTCCAGAGCAAACCAGACCAATCTGTCCAAACAATCCAGTGTGTGTGGTGACTCAAGGTAGATGTTACACAGTAGGTTTAGAACCAGCTCAAGTTTTTTCTTCAACTGAAAGAGACCAAAGGAATATCCCTTTTTCAGTTGGCTAATAATTAAACATTTGGATCCATTCACAGTTGTTGAGTGGTGAGCCTGTAGTCAGGTTCTTAAAACCCATTACATGTTCTGATTGTGTCAATCTAATGTGCTAATTGAATGCTATCCCTCAGCCACTTTTCATCAGTGACGAGCCCATGCTGGTGAACTGATTTGGTTATAATTTGCACAGCGAGGGCTTCAATCGCAAGAGACAAACATTTTCCTTCTCATTAAAGAGCACATTAAAGATTATCTTCTCTAGTTGCCACAGTGACTCTATCTAATATGATTTGCTGGAAGTGAGCAGAGAACAATTTCCCTGTGTGATCCAGCGAGACTTGTATTTTCTCTCCTCTCTTCTCTCGCCTCCTCTCTCTTCTGCAGTAAGTGAGTCTAAAGAGACCTCTTTGATCTTGTCTCATTGCTCTCAATACTCCAGACTGAATTTAAATCACAAGGCAGACTATTTTAAGAACAAAGCTGCTGTCGTGCTGAACAAGGGAAAAAGAGGAGCTCACTTTTATTTCTCCCACTATCCTGTCAGAATAAAATTTGTTCGACAGTAGGAGAAGCTGAGCTTATTAGTTTGTGTAAAAAAAAATTAGCTAATCTGACGGCGATAGTTACATGCAGTGAAATAAGATATTAACGGTTATTTACAAAATTTTGCATAGAGTGCTTTGACTTTCAACAAGTGAATCATGTCTGACCAAACCTTCAATACTAAGATGTGTGGACGATTTGTTCTTGAAGGTTTCTTTTTATTACACTCATGCATTGACATTATTGCTTTAAGACTGCCTATGTGGTTAGTTGTTATTTTATTTGTTTTCTATTTTAAATAAAATTATGATTTACATGAAAAATTTGAATAATTAAATAACACATTTTTGTGCAAGGCATTACTTACACCGTCCCTCCTAATAGAATAATTTACATGCTACTGCCAGGAATGCTAAATGCTTAAATTACTCTACCCATGTAATTAATCACAGAACATTTAATTGCACAGTGCACATATGCATGAACTGCTCTGACTTAAAGCTTCAGTACTTAATTCTATAATTAATGCAGATATGTTTTTCATATGCATGATCCAGGTCAGACTTAAACTGCTAGCCCTTTGGCGGTATTAGCACAATTATCAAGCAGACTAACTGTATAGTGTGCATTATTGCCAGGGGAAAGAGTTTATTCTGGTTTGAAATGTTTTCATTAGCCCTACACTTGCCAAATACTTGCACATAATCTTTCAACAGAAGTTACATTTTAAAGATTTAAACAGCATTTTCAGATGGCAATAGAAATCATACATTTTTCTGCACATTGCCTGTGTAGTTTTGTCAAAAATGTTGTTTTCAATACATATTGATTCTGAATATGTGAAACCGTTTCAGAACTCAATTTCTGCAGTATCAATTAGGGCTGGGTATTGGCAAGGACTTTGCGATATGATACACATCACGATACATGGGGCACAAGACGATTATATCACCATACATTGCAATACAATGCATATTGCAATATATTGCGATATTGCACAGTTCATTTAAAGTTTAATCAGCTCAAATACAAGTTGCTGTATACGATCTGGTTCGTCTTGATACGTACATCCCATTATAATGATAATACAGTGGACCAATATAGTCAAAGCTAGCTAAATCTAAATTTCCCTTCCAATTTATTTGAACAGTATCAGCAAATTTGCACAGTTTCACACTGTGTTACCAAACACAGTGATGTAGCTGGACGCACTAAATCAGTGGACACACTTAGATTGAAAAAATACATAAAAAAATAAAGTGTATTAATGTTTTTTGTGCTGCTAAACTTACACCATATTGCCAAAAGTATTCAGTCACCTGCCTTGACTCGGATATGAACTTAAGTAACATCCCATTCTTAATCCATAGGGTTTCATATGACGTTGGTGCACCCTTTGCAGCTATAACAGCTTCAACTCTTCTGGGAAGGCTTTCCATAAGGTTTAGGAGTGTGTTTATGGGAATTTTTGACCATTCTTCCAGAAGCGCATTTGTGAGGTCACACACTGATGTTGGATGGGAAGGCCTGGCTCTCAGTCTCTGCTCTAATTCATCCCAGAGGTGTTCTATCAGGTTGAGGTCAGGATTCTGTGCAGGCCAGTCACGTTCATCCACACCAAACTCTCTCATCCATGTCTTTATGGACCTTGCTTTGTGGTGCTGGTGCACAGTCATGTTAGAACAGGAAGGGGCCATCCCCAAACTGTTCCCACAAAGTTGGGAGCATGTGGGAGAATTGTCCAACATCTCTTGGTGTGCTGAAGCATTCAGAGTTCCTTTCACTGTAACTAAGGGGCCAAGCCCAGCTCCTGAAAAACAACCCCACACTATAATCCCCCCTCCACCAAACTTCACCATTGCACTTGCTGATGTATAGCTTGGATGCAGCTGCTTGGCCATGGAAACCCATTCCATGAAGCTCTCTACGCACTGTTCTTGAGCTAATGAAGGCCACATGAAGTTTGGAGGTCTGTAGCGATTGACTCTGCAGAAAGTTAGCGACTTACGCGCACTATTCGCCTCAGCATCCGCTGATCCCGCTCCGTCATTTTATGTGGCCTACCACTTCGTGGCTGTATTGCTGTCATTCCTAATTACTTCTACATTGTTATACCACTGACAGTTGACTGTGGAATATGAAGGAGTGAGGAAATTTCACAACTGGACTTGTTGCACAGGTGGCATCCTATCACAGTACCACGCTGAAATGCAGTGAGCTCCTGAGAGCGACCCATTCTTTCACAAATGTTTGTAGAAACAGTCTGCATGTCTAGGTGCTTGCTGTTATACACCTGTGGCCATGAAAGTGATTGGAACACCTGATTTTAATTATTAAGTGGATACTTTTGGCAATCTAGTTTATGTAGATGCCATCATAGATTGCCCAAGTATTCTTACTGTGTCCCACAGATTGCCACATAGGACTCCATGGCCTGTGAAGTCCATTCATAGCAGGTGAGCACTTTCTCGATGAGGAGGTCAGGGTGGTGGCGTTGCGAGTGGCTATGCATATTCATGGTGTTGCCCATACTTTACTTTTACCAGACAGTTCTTGCGTATCATGCATTTAGTTCTTATTGCGTCTTTATTGATTTTGTTTGTCCTATTAAACATGGCTGGGCCATCTCTTAACGGAATTTTCTGAACATTTCTGATAAACTGTTTATCCCAGTGAAAACTTTCTCTTTGGCCACTAAACTACCCATAGTATCAGTACACCATTACCTTCTGCACTTTCTCGTTCTATCTTCTCTCTGATAGCAGGAGACACACACCTCTGCTGTCTCCTTGTCAATCATCTCTCTAAAGAAGGCAAGTGCAGATTCTCTATGGCCAGTATCAGTTGACAGAGAGAACAGCAGGTGTGCTGTTTGGGAAAACTTAGCATTCTGAGTTCTGGATTTTCTCTCTCTCCTGCCTCAGATGGTCATGGTCTCAGAGGTCTTAAATAGTTGTTGTGAATGTGTCTGTCCTACAAAGGCTTTGGGTCTGCCCAACCTGTGTCACATTCTGTTTCCACAACATTGCTGCTTTCACTAATCTGTGGAACATCACCTGAAGACTTAATTATTTAGATCGCCCAACTTTCTCAACCTTTTTTAAATTAATGATATATCCATAGTTTAGAATTTAAGTTTAGAATTGTAATTGTGCCTGTTACTGTCATGACTCTCTTACCAGGTTGCGTCCCTGAGCAGTCAGTATTCGTGTTGTAATCAGTTCTACATGCATTTCAAACACTGTTAGCATTTCAGAGGCTTTCCCCTCTCTGCTCCTTGCCTGTATGGAAAGATTTGCTCGTATTTCTCAAGGTTGCCCTTTTCAAAAAAAGCCAACAAACATGTCACGAGAAATGTCAGCAGGATCTGAATAACATTAAGGACCCTCACAGTCTCTTTTCTGCTTGTCTCTACCATCCAAATAAGACATTCATCTACTCATGTCCTCCACAGTTAACTACTAAGGTAGAAAAAATGTCTGAAGACCAGTTCTACAGTAAACTGTGATGGTTGTCTGTACTCCCTGTACTTGCCCTGTCGGACTCTTGGCACCTATATTCCATTTATTTTGCTGACTGACATAAAATCTACTGGCAGAGGGCTCCTCACCGTAAACAAGGAGGGTAATGTGTCAAAGGTTGGAGCAATGGGGATTTAAGCCTGACAGGGTGATCTAGGCTGAAAGCCACATAAAGCCTGAATCATAAAACGGCATGGCTCCCCATAGAAGGTGTCGAACAAGGAAGATGCATGTAATGGCTCTTTGCTGATGGACAGACACAGGGCTGCCAGGAGAGAATAACAGAGGCAAAGCTATAAAATCCACTATTCCTCGCTCTTCTCACATGGGGGCACTGTTGCACCACCTGCCACACTTCCTTCATCCATTCCCATCATCTCCCAGTCCTCCTCCTACTTCTCTTGCCTATGTGTTCCTCATCCAACTTTGCTGCAGAGGCATACAGCAGGAATCCTGCACTCAACCCAAAGATGACCACAACTCACAGACTCTTTGTATGTGGATAACTGAGTTATAAGGATAAGACATGAGATTTGACACGGATCATGATCAAGACATTTCAAACTCATACATGAACTTTTCTGTAAAAAAAAAAAAAGAAAAGTGCTAAAAAGAACCAGTCCACATGTAGTAAGATACTGTGAGCAAAAAAACATCTAATTCCTTGGAGATACACACATATGGCATTAATTTGACATTTAAATGTGAATTTGCCATTTGAACACTAAAACTCACAAAATGATTGAATGCCCATGCAAGTAAAGGTTTTACTATGGTTTTAATCTAAATAGCTTATGATTATTACTGAAAAGTACATGCATATTACAAGAACCTCAGTAGTCATGCACCCGACATAATTTATTTTCTGTAACTGTAACTGTTCAAATTATCACCACCAGATTAATCTGTGTACTTCTCAGTATACAAAGTTTTTAAATCAGGAGTCTGTAGCTATGTTCCTACACTGGCGCACCACTGGCGATTCATTTTACATCAGCCAACAATGGTTGGTTTTCTGGAGTTAAAGGGAGGAGCAACCGTAGCGAAAGAGTTAGCTACTTTCCTTCTCTGGTGATCCATATTAATCGACCAACAATGATTGGTTTTCCAGAGATGAAGGGGGGAACAATCATAGCGAAGAAGTGAGCTAATTAAACACAAGTAATGTGGAGCGCATTGCAAGTTTAGGATAGTTTAAGATAACTAAACAAGATAAACATATCAATCCTCATTCTACATTGAACTGAATTAGCTGGAAGAGAATTTCCAGGATTATTTTAGCTTGATAAAAACATGTTAGCCCCAAATTGAAACCACATTTTAAAGAGCGGGCTCTTGTATCAGAAGCATCCACTAATGTAGATGATGATTGAGTTGCTGCTTTATCAAATAAATGTCAATCTATAATATCAATGCATGCTAGCTGACTTGCTAGCTAACTTTTGCCGGCATATTTTTGATATCTTAAAAAAACATTCATGGCTTCACAAATGACAAAATAATTCTGTCACCCACTGAGTTTTCTTTTTATCCAGGAAATGGGACACTGCAGTTCTCAAGAACATAAGATGTGTTTCAGTTGACTACCAATTGACTACTAGTCAAGCCAAGTTTATCATAGATAGACTGTAAATGTGGAAAGCACTGACTAGCCAATATTAGTTCTTTATAAAAAAGCCAATTTGTCCAAATACTTCAGAAAGTAAACTGCAGGAGAGTGTAAGAGATAAACCTTTGTGTACTTCCTTGCAGCTCTCTCCTCTTACAATCCACCCAGCCTTCTTTCCTCCCCTTCATCCTTCATTGTGACATTAGTTATGGCTATGATTGAGGCCAGATTGTCTGAAATCTCTCCCATCTTAAACAGAAACACCCCACGCAGTCTCCCCTTACACAAGTCTGTTTCACAGGTGGGAGAGAACATGTGCAGTTTGGTTCAGTGTATCACAGCGGGCGCTTTTCTCCCTGTTTCACAATACACATTGATTTGTGAGCCGATGCTGCGCGGTTCCCTAGGCAGTCTGAGGCATCTCTCCACTCTTTCGTTCTCTGCTTACTCACCCCCAGCCTGGCAGAAGTCACCTGAGGACAACTGCAGCGTGAGGAGACAGCAACACATCGCTGGTGGGTGGGGTGTTGTTTGTTTCATTAAACATGACCCAAGTGCACTGTGGAAGAGTCATTTCATACTGACAGCACGTACATTTATTTTGCCAGAGCTGGGGGGAAAGAGACACAAACAAATTGATTTTGAAAAAGCTTTAACAGCTGTGCATCTGGATCTTAATGAGAAACGGGATGTTTACTAAATAAGCTCAGCAGGAAATATTTCTTACTAGATATCTCTTGAAAGTCTTATGCAGCCTGTGATGAATTTCTTCTTCATCAAATGGTCATAATTTACATTTAACTCATGAAATATATCTCCAAAGGAAGTCCCAGTTATAAGATATTCTTAGATTTATGGCTACGTAGTACTGGTAGAAGACAGCATGGGGTTGTTGTATATAAATTCAGGCTGTGTCAAGCATTGCAGTTAAGTTATGTCTGTCTGGACTGGAATGAAATGTGACCTTTAAAAGTCTTTCAAAGTCCTTCCTGAGGGAAAAAGGAATCATTACCTAGCAGAGATGTTGGAACGTTACACTCCTACTATTTCCAGTGGTTTCAGATGAAACTGCTTACACCTAAACCACATTTTATATACATTCTCCTGCGGACAAACATTCGCCGAGCTGAGCTGTATGTTTTCCAACTGTTGATTGAAAGAGTCCTTCCCTCCTTTTGATCATTCTTTCCTCACATCCTCCAGTCCCTCCATCTGTAACAGCCTGGCCCGTGCTGCTGGATGTCCAGGATGGGTGGATGGAGGGATTTAAAGAGGAAAGCCAAGATCAGGGAACCAGGGCTAAAAAGAGGGCTTTGTTTAAAGGGCTGTATATCTGCACTGACAGAGAAGAAGTGAGAAATGGACAACCATAGTCTCTTGCCCCCCCCCCCCCCCCCCCCAATCTCTGTCTTTCTGCCACCAGTTCTTAATTCTTTTCTTTATGAACCCCAACATTCCTATGGTGGAAAGTCACTGCTGGATCCTGTTTCTTACCAGTCTCTGCTGAGAGCACATAGACACATATGGAGATAGTTACTCATTCGAAAGGCCGTGTAATCCAACCAGTTTCCTTCAGGACTAGACTTTTTTCCTCCCTGATCATAAAACATGCTTGATTTCAGTCATGGTTCGTTCTAACCACTGCAGTGATCTCTGTAAACTAGAATAAGCTTATGTGTATTTAGAGCCAGATAAATCATCACAACTTTTGCTATTTTGACAACCCACTGACATTATGGGTTAAGTGCTGAGCCTTCAGTCGTTTGGAATGGAAGTTTGAGAGTTTTCCCCACAGTACGTGTCAGGCGATATTGTTGTGTAGCTGAATGAAAGTTCTGCACAAACTTAAATTGCATTTTTTTGTAATGGTGACTAACCTGGATTATATCAAATATGGTGTACAAATTTTGTCCTGCACTTGGATGTTCACAAGAAAAGTGCTCGAGAGAAGTATAAACTCTGCTTACTATTTCACCTCTGCAAAACTGGCAATCGTTGGACGACGTAGAAGTGCAATTTTGATTTTCTGTTTCGTAAAAGTACAAACATTGTTGGACAAACTTTTGTGCAAGCGATCATGTGTTGTCAAATTTAGTTTCCAGGTGCTACTCATGTTCTACCTTTGAACACATTTACACATGTATACATACCTGTACAACAGCCCTATCACTCAGAGGGGAAAGTGTAAAATTCTATCATATGTGGTAGTTTGGTCAGAGGTAGAAGAAGTATCTTTTTCACATACAGCCATATGATGTACAACATAGTGAAACATGCAACCTTCAGGCAGAGTTGTATACAGAGACAGAGGGAGACCTGACATATGCGGTCTTTAAGGACAGCGTTGCAAAGCCATGAAGGGGGTGTATAGCACCATGCCAGAATGTTTTTATGTGTAGATATAAATGGTGTGGTCACACCTGAAAATTTAGTTCCTAATTAACATCAATTAGGGTGATGAAAACATCAGTCTCTCTTGAACAAAGTAATGACAGCTTTGTTTGTTTTTTTGGATTTTACACATCTGTTACAACACCTGTTAATATCGACTTTGTTGAAACCAGCCTTTCTGTGGCTTTTTGTATTAATATTCAGTTTGCTGTAGAGGATATTTGACTTTACTGTATGTTAGCCTCAATGAGAAATTAAACATTGATTTGTTGGTCTTTTTAACACCAGTTTGGTAGAGTGACAACTTTGCAGAGACGAATGAAGCATTTTGAGAATCTATAATGATTCTCTGACTCATCTATGTCTTCGCGTTGTGCCGGGAGTTTTGGAAATTGTTTAATTTAATTCAGAGGATATTAAGTCTTAACAGAGGAATATATTTAAGTTTAGTGAGTTAGAATATAGTGTCATATAAGATTATGCATATTAATGTGACTTCACAGTATTATCTGGAACTAAAGTGAAATACTTGCACATTTAGTGCGTACGTCTGATATGTGTGACTATTATTACCCTGTTCAGTGTTTGATCACCTGCTCTGGTCACTTACTGCCCACTTAATCCCCTCTAATTAAAGTGTTAGAGGGTGGAATGAAAACTAACAGACCTCTCACTCCTTCAGGACAAGAGAGGTCCATCTGTTCCATAAAACTCACTCCATATAAAAACACAAAAAAATTCTTATCGCGGCAGCGCTGCAGCTCAAAGCCCATTATTATCCATCCCCTCACCCCCTGTAATATAAAACAGCTGTTGTACTAAAATCTCATATTTGGTGTGGGGTTCTGTAATTAGACTAATAACATTGTCATATTATACTCAGTTGTGCTTTGACCCACACAATCAGTTGGCTGTTCAGTGTCAGTATGCTCAGGTGTAAAATGTTGTCTGCATGTGAAAATTGGATAATGTGATATCGCTGGTGGTTGAGGAGGAGAGTGGGAGACTCCTTAAAGGCAGCTGATTGCTCTGCATATTTTTCTAATATCATCATGCATAACACTCCTCTCTTCTTCCGCCGCACATCATCACTAGGCGGGCATCACAAGATGTATACACTGCATAAAATATTCATCTTAACTAGTCACTTAGTCTCATATTGGCCCTCTTAAATTCATTTTTTTTTTTTAAATGAGCGAACCGATGGAGTGTGATAATTGCACTTATTTCCAATGTAGTAAAACAGTTTTTGAAGATCTCAAATTTTCATATTAATATCACTTGACCCAAGAACAATCTTGAAGGGAGATGATTTACTTTGGAATAAAGCGGAGTTATCTCACCCCGCTGGCAGTGTCCTACTTGTTTAATGAAAACATTTTAATAACAATTTTAATACCCAAAGCTAGAGCAAATAAGTTGTTAAGATGGGCAGTTTCTGCAGTGTAAACATATGAAAGTGTCTGTTTGTTTGTCTCTATTCCTCTGGCTTCCTCTGAGGATGTTTCCCTTGCGCTTAATGCTTCCTATCTCTCTCTGCACAGTGTTTTGTCCAGAAAGCCAATTTTCTCTAGGATATAGTGGCTTCAGGAGACCAAAGGAAACCTTTCCGAAACCTAATATCTCACACCTACAGGGTCCCCGAGTTTACATGTTGAAGCACCTCGATCTGACAAAACTCCCTGCAGGCTCTTGTTGGATCTCTCAAAGCCAGCACAACACACTGATGCACCCACACATGCTCACCTGCAAACTCTCCTGTGTCCATTTCAAATGTTATGGATTGAGTGATAGTAACTTTCCAAATGATGTGAAGTGAGGAGACAGAGATGTTCCACAGAAAAATAAATGAGTAGTTTGTAATTGAACTATTGTAACCCTTCTGGGTAATGTTTATATGAAGGGCATTCGAATAAGTGTTAGTTAATAGGTAATGAGTCCCTTATAATAGGCCAACTAACATCATTACGTGTTAAGACTATATCATTTTTGATAATAGCATCATAAACACGCTTATTGTTAGATTGTAAGACATTTACTCTTGATAAGAGAACAGTTTTAAGATTGCTTAAGAATATTAATAAAAATCTGTATGAGTCTCTTAATAATTGAAGCAGTAGAGACCCATTCATTACATTTACTAACTTACCTGTAATGTTATCGTTAACCTTTTCAGCTGATAAACTGTTGATATGTTTCTTAGAAGTGCTTAAACCTTTATAAGGACCTCATGACCTATTAAGTAATGTTATTTTAATATACAGTTTTACCCTCTTTACTAAATCAACAAGTTCAGGAATTAAGGAGACAATAAGGAAGCAGTGTCCAGTGTGTGTGGGTTTAACATGTGAGGAGTTCCTCTGTGTTTTAGTCTTTGCCTCCTCTGTCAGTGAACTACATCCTCATGAATAAACTCTTGTAAATGTTGTTAGAGACACCAATCAGTGTCTCAAAGCACACTTTGTTCTTACTAACTGTTCCCATGGTCCTCTGACTGCAGGGCACTGATGCCTCATTGCGTTATTGTACTTAAATAACAGTGTTATTTAGTTTTGGTGTCAATGTTGAAACCCTTTACACTGTAGGCAAATCTGCACAGCTCTAAACTGTTTTTTTTTCACTGAGAATCGACAGGACTTTGTCAAGTTGTCCAATGTGTTAGGATGAAAAAAACACAAGCAAGGCTCTATTTTGCTAATAAACTGAAAACACTTCTTCATCACATCAACCTTTCACAGATTGAAGGCTTTTTGTGTCAAAGTAAATGAAAGCCTTGGCGCACACAAATGAGTTTTTATTTAATATCTTCTCATTTTCACTGCACAATCACCACTTAAGACAAATTTAGAGCTGTAAGTTACGTAGCAAATCCAGCCTGGCAGCACATCAGTTAAAGATGTAGAACTGGCTGGAGTTCAACATTTCTTTTATAACATCTTTGAGGAATCTTTCACGTATTTAAAACAGGTTTTGAATACAGAGGTGCAACTTTACAATTAGATATTTCGCCATGTGCAACATAAACTCTTATGACTCATATTCACACCAATATTTTACAATTACTATAACAAATTACAGCTTGTGTTGGTACCACCACCTATTGATATATTTTATATAGTATTGTATAAAGTACCCAAAGCTCATACTTGAATGAAAATAGAAATATTAGAAGTGGAAGTAGAAGAATATACATTATGTATAGATAAGTATCTGGCAATAAATTAATTTAAGCATCAAAAGATCATTGGCCTTGCCGATTATAAGATCAGATATTCAACATTACTCTTATTATCAAAATCAGTGTTTGGTTTTTTTTCTTGTTTTTTTTTTCTGATCGTATTTGTACATAAATACAGTGCTTGAGTAAATGCGTGTAGTTATATATTAAACTGACGTATGATATACAAATTGTGTATGGAAATGTATTACATTTGATAAGTACATAGTACAAAGATCTTCCATAAACATTCAAACAATAAGAGGTATGTTAATATTTATGAGTAGATCCTGTGAGATCAAAACACGATCCTTATTTTCTTAGAGAGACACTTATTGAGTTCTTAATAATCCCTATTTACTGTAGCATTGAAATAGACAAGGTGAACCTATTGACTTTAACTTAAGCCCTCCTGAATCATTCAGAGCTGAAGGTGAAGAGAGTTTAAAAACAGGTTTTTATTTAAGCCTAGAGCAATGGAAACACGCAAGAGTTGTTGCACTGCACTCTTAGAAAAGTGTTTTTAATGCTGCAATCCTCTAGACACAACATGCATTTTCTTTACAAATGTAGTAGGCAGCCTGTGTAACTCAATTGCCCTTCCATTTGAACAGTGGGTAGTAAATCATCAGGAGAATTTTCCATGGCAACCATGCTGGTTAATGGTTGTGCTTGGGCTTAATGATATGCCTGGTGAGAGCAAGTGAGAGAGGGAGAGAGATGATAATAGGAGAGTCTTATGAATAATCATTAGATTAATGTCATCCACATCAACTGCATGTCAATAAGTGTGAAATTAAACTTGACGTTTCTTTTAGCAGCCATTAACAGTGGATCCAATTAGCCAATTGGACAGGGAAATGTCTCATTCTTTAATTTGTTCGATTCCAAATCAATCTAATTATAAATGGGAGTATGAAAAATGTGTGCATCAGGCGATACCTGCTGTTGTGTCATGGTCACAGCAGTGCTAACGTGGTTTTACCGTCACTGTAGCCTGTAATATATGGCTGTGTGCGTGCAGTGGGGACTGATTCTGTGAGCGTTGTATATACAGGCAGTGTCTCCAGGTGTAGACTGCAGACACAGCAGGCTCTGTCTTCTGATGCAGAGCTATTCTCTGTGACACAAACCTGTTGCTGTCAAAATAATGATCACCAGCTCTTCATCACTCCTCTCTCTCTCTATCCACTTTTTCGCTCTCATAGCTGCACACTTCTCTTCTCTCATCTCTGCCTCACCAGAGCTCAACAAGCCAGTTTGACGTACAGTATGACATCTCTAATTTGAGTCTCTCTGCTAAAATAGATTAAACCTCTTTACATCAATACACAGTGATCTGTAAATGTATACAATGTATCACAGATGTAATGTTTCAGTATTCATGGGCTGATTTACCGTCAGTATTCTTTACACGGTGAGCAGATAGAAAGTTAATATATACATACTGGGGTGAAAACTATAATGAAAGGTGATTGTGATAGATGGATAGACCGTGATCCAGTGATAATGCCCAGTTCATCATTTCTATCCATGGGAGCTTTCTGTGGTGACTGAGTGCATATGTGAACGGACCTGATGCCTTAGTTAACACTTTAGCACAACAGAAATTATCACTGCAGCCTTGTATATACTAGTCTCTAATGGTGCAAATTAGTTAATTACAAACTAGAGCTGAGGCGGAGGAGATTTACTACAACTGAATCGTTAGTAAAAAATATAATAAAAGTTGCCTCTGTTTTCTATTTTTCATCACCCTCTCCCCCTTCACCCCGTTGTTTGATTAATACAGTTAATTTCAGTTTCTGGTAAACCAAGGAATAATCCAGAGAGCTGTCAGGTCATGATGATATGCATTCCTGATTGTGGCACATTTAATGAATGCATTCACACAAGAGTGAATACAGCTTTTATGTTGGCGAAAACACTTCACTGACTTCCACTTCAGCCAATTAAAACACAATAATCAGTTTTAATGAGTCCATTGGTACATGTTACCTTCATGTTTATTGTGCATGTACACTTACTAGGAGCATAATATATTGTGTTAGTGGGTAAGTATACCTGACAAGTTTATCAGCTTCCCACTTTCGCCATAAACAGTCAATTCCATCCACTCACTTGTAAGTGTTTCTAGAAGAGAAGACTCCACTGGGACTCAGCGCCCTTCATTTGCTCTCTCTCTCTCTCTCTCTTTCTCTTTCTCTCTCTCTCTTGCTTGCTGAATGGGGTCAAAGGTCAAACAACTTATATGCTAAGTCAAGAAGTGTCGCCATCTGCCTGTTCATTAGTGCTGACCTTTCACTAGTTAAGTGGGGTCACAAGGAGCAGAATAAGAGCAGTGTCCGTTCACAGTATATAGACACATAATGGCCTGCCCTTAGTTGTGTGGGCTGGATTCGCTCGAAAGAAAGAACAAATATTTTAGCACTCTGTCACTCAGTTCGGTCATAACATTTAAGGCAAACAATGTAAACAATACATCCTAATAACATCTAGACATTATTTCAATAAAATCATAATGATTTCCTCATGTCATTGACATGGATACACTTGCATGACTGTACCTGTTGTGACAACTATGTAACAAGAAAATGTTGCAGTTAGCAGATCACAAGCTAGTAACTCAAGCTACTAAGAGTATTGAGTCCTACATATTCAAAAACATGCACGGAGAAACCAGACCTATCTTTCTATGATATGTAAAACTATCTATATGTACTACCTTATAACAATGCTTCAATATCCGCAAGTCAGACCACACACACACACACGCACACTAGCAGCGACACACGGTTACATTGGAAGGGATGAGGTTTTGGCTGACAACAATTCACTGCTGATACTGAGGAAGGAGGGAGGGAGGGCAGTTCGAGGAGTTGTGGCCTTCACCCGACCACCTGGCCGGATTTCACAGAGTCATGCGCAGGTGAGAGGAAAAGCGGTAGAGAGAAAGAGAGAGCTGGTGAGATTTCCAGGGCTGGCCAGACATGAGTGATAGGAGATGAAGATTGCGCTGATGGAGGGTAATGATTGTGATCTCTCTTTCTCTCTGTCTTGCTGAGCCTGTGTCTGGGTTAATGGGAGTCAGGTCAGGGGGGTCTGGGGCCACAACATGATGGTCATCTGGTTATCTGGACTGACTTGTGGAATGAATGTATGCTGAAAGTGTGCTCACATACATCACTCCGGTGCAGGTGTCTGGCTAGTAATGTGTGCATGTATACATGTGAATGAATAACTATATATTGTTTAATCTAATTTTTTCATTTTATATTTCATGCTGACCAAATTCAAAATTAAATTACTTTAATTTCATTGTGCAGCCATGTGCTGTTCATAAATATCTATTTTTTTTCTTGAATGTCACTAGTTTAATAGCATGATTTATAATACTGGATAAAGTACTGGGCAAATTTAAAATTTGCCCTGATTATGGCACTACAGGAGGAAAAGTTATTGGATAACAAACATTATTATTATGCATCCTGAGGGGACTGGGGGAACAATGCCAGAATCAAATTTCATGATAATCCATCCAGTGGTTGTTCAGATAATTCTGATTGGACCAAAGGGATTGGCCAACCAACCAATACTGCCATACCACCAAAGCATACTACTAAACATTTACTCTTGTGTGGAGAATTTTAACAGTTTGTCAAGATTAAAGTGAATATTGTAATGTGGTACTTACAATTTTAGATCAGAAGAGAGAGCAAGTTTGATGTGAATGCTGGATTGTGCAGACCATTCTTGTGTCCACGATTATTCAGATTTTACCAAGTAAATACTTTGTATTATACCGCATAAGATACTTACAAAGTGGCCAGCTATCCTGTTAAATAACCAAATCATGAGCCTTACAGAATGGGTGGGTGTCTTGGTGTATCAGAAGATGAAAATGCTGATGATCGTCATGACCTTAAAAGTCTGGCTTTATCCTATAAAAGATAATGTTAAGCTATGAGCTGCAAATCAGGTAAAGGATGAGGTATGATGGCCATGTAGGAGATGCCTTGTTGAGTCCTTAGTACCATGTGACCACTGAGCCCTACAGGGAGCCTAGATTGAAGAAAAAAATTGTAAGGAGAATTCATTAACTTACCTGCATCCACTGTATGTGGAGATTCAGTTTAGAGAGCATGTAACTTAATATCCGCTGCGGTGAATTCATATATATTTCTGTGTAATAGTATTGTCAGGGAATAAAATGTCTTCATAGGCTGAGGGGTCACAGGTGTAAATGTTGTTAGCCCTTGGTTACACTGGTACCCAACCAGAAAATCAGGCCTCATTCTCACTGTAAAGCACTACTCACAAACTCAGAGGCCGTGTTGTTTGTACATTTGTTCCACGGCAGCATGTTGAGCATTGCTCTCCTGTCTTCTGTCATTAAGAAAACAATTACTCTGCTCTCTATACCTCATCTGGGCAGCGGTCACAGCCACCATATGGCGTCACAGAATAATGCATGTTACCAACAAACTGATGTTAGTCTGTCTGTAAGTTATTTACACATTCTTGCATTCATGTACTCACATCTTAAAACAGGACTCTATATATATCACAACTGGCTGCTGAAACAATGCTTTGTTAGTATCTGGTTTCAGGATAAAATTGTTGCCACATAGCATGCCAGTTGTCCACTGAGTAAAGACATCTAATCAAGTAGAGAAAACAGTCCTCAATGGTCTGCTGAAGCCTTTTCCACTGACACTGTTCCAGCCACTTAATTTCCCTTGTTTCAAGCGACCGAGACCACATGCAATATATGAGAGCTCTGAATACTGCAGTTCTTATACGTAATGTAAAGTGGCTCTTTGATGTATTCACATTTTACTGTATGATGTTCCTTATTCCCAATTATTTGTAATGAAACACGATACCAAGCAGAAGATACTTTGGTAAAAATACTACAATTATCTGCTCAGTGGTTAATTTAAATCAATTTTATTATTATAGATAAAAAAAAATAGCATAGGACCAAGAATTTGATTCCTGCTGTGCTGTCGTTTTCATGGTGGAAAAAACAGAACTTGATCCCACCAATCAGTTCACAGTTGTGTCTTTTCATGGTACGAGTTTTCTGTTGACACACAGCTAAAAACACAAGATTGATGGCACTTTTATCAACTAAATTGTCATTTGGCAATCATGATGTATTTAGTCTGAAGAGAACCAATGCACAATGTAGTTACTTCAGTAAAACTTTGTACTTCATAGCAGCTTTTCTAAAATTGCAGTCAAAACTTCTTGATGGGAGATTAAATTAACTGTTTAACACTGAAGAGGACGCCTTCATTTGCAAAGGAAAATAAAACATGCTAATTATTAGATATTGATGAGTGAACAGATCAATTCATAGTTCAGTTTTTAATATCCAGTTTTCTGGTTGTGCTCAGCATTTAGCCTTCACCATTTGAGCAAGGCCAGAACCTGACTCACAAAGGTGTGTAGTGCTAACACCCACAGCCAAGATGGAGAACTCCTGCTTACTGCTAGCTGGATCCCACAGACCCGCGGCTGTGAGTGTGCAGGTGTCAAAAAGCATCTTGCTCACATTACTAACATGCAGTGTCACTGTAAGTCTTCACCTGAGGCTGAGTGAGCCCGGAATCCGCACTTCTTATGTGTTGTGGCATGTTTTCTCCAGATTAGAATGTTTAGTTTTATTGAGAAGTTTCTTACAGCATGCAGGCTAATTTTTCTGGCCACAGCAAATGCTCAAGATGGTTGCAAGGTTAATGCGGTAGTCAAGGAGAGAAATAACCTCCTCTTCTACAGTTAAAACCATTCTCCAGGGCACCATATGACCATATATGCCACCCTCTTGCTTGGAAAAGTCTCTTCTTAATAATATCCAATGCCCTCTCAACCAAATCCTCTCCCGTTTGCTTGCCTGCGCTTGTGTATGCAGAATAAGATGTGTGACTTTGACTGCCACCACACTTCACATACAGTAGGCCTGATTTCTGCTCTGTCATGCTTTTCAAGAAAGGACTGCATCTAATTTACTTGCTGCCCTCTTGGCCAAGCCTCTTTGAGTCTTGATCAGCTACTCTTAATTGAAGCTGGGGTTCCTTTTCCTCTGCAATGCTGCAAGCTAACTCAGTGGAACGCAGCTACAGTTTCAACACAGTAGGGTCCAGAGACAGTCAGCATCACTGTAGTTTCTACATAATCCGTACAGTATATAACAATATTTTAAATTTTTAGGTTTTAATTATTTAACCAGTTTCTGGTAAATCAGATGGTTCAGCTTCAGATATGAATATTCAGTCCTCACTTACTTACTGATGCATTAGCTCAGGTTCCATACTGATCTGTACTGTATAACAAGACTGAAGTCACTTTCATTTGATACATCTGTGTGTTGGCTTGTGCTGTTTGCTAACCGCTTCTAATTTTTCACAAGCTAAAATTGGTCAGTTTATGTCAAGTTTAAACGATAATTTAAGATTCTGTCAACTCACCCTGATGTTAATAGGAAGGCAGGTGAGGTTTTGTTTACCTCAAGTATTTCTGGAGCTTAACATTAATGGCCCCATACTGCTTGTCCGACTTAGCCCACACTGCAGGTCATTCGAAGCCTTCACTTTAGCTGCTTAACACATCAGGGCGTTACCTGTTTGCAGTGAGTGCATGAGCTCCAATGCACCGAGGGAATAATTAATGTCTTCTCAAATCAATTTGGCATCTCTGGATTACACCGAACACGCTGTACGGAGCCAATTTATGTATTTTGTTTTTTATGTTTTAAAACAGGTCTCAGTCCAGTTCAGTTGTTTGGGAGAATGCTGCCACACCGCTTTGTTGTAAAGCTTCAGAAGTGTTTTGTGAACTACGTAACTTCGCCCGACGTTCCATCAGCCTTAATTGACAATGTGTGAATTTTCATTTTTGTATTGCTTGGTGAAAAACCAAAGTCCCTAAACACTCACAGTACACACCCACGTGTTTTCACTTATGTTTTTTCTCCTGATTAGACTGAGGACTGAATGGACCTTTTCCACAAATAGGAAAAACACAGGTGTTACCAATAACACTGACGGTGGTTCTGATCCCTTTGAAGTGTGCCAGCAAGTCGAGAAAGTGTGACACTGACATTTACATTTACTTGTTACACCCGTGCTTTACTGTTGTGTCATGTCAAGATGTCTCCTGTGAAAAAAGACTTATGGGCACGTAGACGATGCTTTGTTTTTAATTTGCATAAAGACCCTAGTGACATCACGTGGATCCCAGCAACTTAAACTTGAGCTGTGGTCTAATTAGCAACAAGTGGAAACACCTGTGTGTTTAGCAGCAGGGAAATTTAATTGTGCTGTGACATTCACCCAGCATATTCCCCACATTGAACTCATATCCAACACAGACTTTGTAATTGGATGGTTTGATTTTCATTGCCCTGCTCAGTGTTTTGTCCACTGTTTTGTTTAAGGGGAACTGTAAAATTTGGTGGAGAGATGGGGTGCGTTTCAAATTGCATACTTTTTTGTCCTCTTTTGGACCTGTTTGGATCGCCATTGCGTGACACACTGTGACTTATGTGATGTATCTTCTGCTGCAAAGAGAATTATGGATCAGAATAGCCAGGAAAGCACCCTGAGCGTTTGGCTAAGAGGACACCCCCTTACCCAATGTTCTTTGTATGAGTGCACAGCTACCACTCATATACAAGTAGCAAACACACTTGTCAGCGCATTCAAGTTGCTTGTGTTTGCGTGGCTGTCTGCGGGGTCCTGCTGCTAGCTGTGCACCACAAACCACTCTTCATCACAGAGTGTTGGAGTATTCTAGTGGTGGCTCGGGACCTTTAGCCTTTACTCTCACAATGATGCCAGGAAACACTGTTACACTTCACCAATGTAGGATAGCTGTTTATTAGCTACTTGGGCTAATATGCATGTGTCAATGGGTCCTGTTCAGTTGTGATAAGCTTAGTGATATTAGTAGTCAATGTGTCTGCTGGCTGTTTGATCTATGTCCTGTATATCCGCTTGCAGGTGCTGTTTTATAATGGCTAACTCCTGTTTTCCTATGCTGTTATTGTTGCCACCAGTATGTAGTATTAGTTTTGGTATTAATTAGGAACTAAGTTCTTGATTTGGTTGTTTTTGTTGGCACACTGTTTATGACACTTTTATGTTTTTTAACAGTACATAGTAGTAAATATGAACACTCCTTTGTGTATTTCCAGTGTTATACAGGATGACCTGCAAAGGATCGCATAGGAAGTTAATTTGTATAACTCTTGCGCACAGCACATGCACATATTTATTTCCCGCTAATATTGTAAAGTCGACAAATTCACAGCGGTGAATATATATGACAGGTTTCCCTTTTTTGTTCATATAATGGTTACACTGTAACTTCTGTTTTTGGTTAACACCACTGTCATATCTATATAGCCATCTTCTGCTGCTAATTAGTGCCGCACAATATGATGATGGATAGTGACTGTCTCCCTAGACATGATTATTCTGTCTATCATGCTTAAGTTGTTAATTACCAGGTGCATATCTTACAGCCTGTTTCTGCTTATCATATGAATTTCTGCATTTGTGTTTGTTCATCATAAATAAGACACATACCAATAAATATATTCTCTGCACTAATTGAAGGTGTTGTGGTAAAGACAGAGCTCTTTCACAAGCACAGATCAGCCGACAGGAGTATGCCTATGTGGTCCATTCTCAATATTCACACAGAAAATCTTTTCCAGATTGTTGGCTGACTGAAATAAGGCTTCTCAGATCACAGCAGGCACAGTTATTTAGGTGACTAGGATCTTCTATCCCCTGCTTCTTCATGCAGAAGGACTGCACAGGCTGTTGGATGACCTTCATGTCCTTGAGATCATACCAGAGAGAATATCCAGTTTAAAGATAAAAGGAGATATTTTCCCCAGGTCAAGGACAGGTGCCTAGCATCATCCACAGTATATGCCATTGTCATAGTATAGTATAAAGGAGAATACATTTGCTAAACGAACACAAGCAGTATACAGTAACAATGGACTGCAATCCTGCTTGAGATTTTGTAGATCATTTGATCTTAATTCTTTGTATTGTTCTGAGCTTTTTATATTTAGACCTACTCTCTTTTATTGATTAAAAAGTCACAGGAGTGCCCAAAATCCCCTTTTCTTGCTAGTCATTAAACCAGATTAAGACAAACGTGAACCCAAATAATGTAGTCTCAGTGTAAAGAGGAGACATATTAATCACCAAATGAGATTGATTTAATAAACACACTGCCCTGTTAGCTAGCTCAGTATGAATACATAAAAAAGGGTTTTCACAGACCTTGAAAAGAATTTGTGTGAACAAAAATTAAATATGACCTTTTAAAGCTCTTCATAAACAGTGAAAATCACGACCTTGGAGGTAAATTTGTTTTTGATTGAAATTCCACTCTAAAAGTCATCATGCTGCAGATTTGTACTTGATATAGATCTGTCTGATCAGCATTTCCTATCTTTAGAGAAAGCCAGAATTTGATTTTACTTGAATCATTTACCAGGATTCACACCTCACTGCTCTCTCCTATTACCCCAAACTCTCCAGTTCGGTGTTCAGTAAACATAATGTTATAAATCACTTTATCCTTCTATAAAAGAAATTGTACAATAGATACTGACATGCAGCCTTTTTACATAGCCTTTTATTTTTGTTGAGGTATAACTCTTGTGAATTTCATCTTTACTTCTGAGGACCAAACACAGCTGGATTGTGTAGGCCAGGTATGTTCAGAGTCTTCTGAGCACTAGCAGCCTGGCTCCGTGGATGAGTGTTGAAATGTTAGTCAGTCTTCAGTTGAGCTTGGCCAATTTTGGGTGACTTTTCATCCAGCGCCATCATCAGATCAAATTTTCACTGTTTCCAGTAAACAGCTAGCATCCCCACCTGTAGAGTTGATCCTCCTTTTATTACTGGCAAAATAAACCATCATTACACTTTGCACCAACCTGGTTGGAGACTTGGAGATGGCACCATTTAGTTTTTCCTCTTTGTCAAAAAAACCCTAGGGACCATTGGTAGGGACAGATCCATTGAGAGCCAAGGGATCAGAGGGCTCCAGCTGGACTAAGCAGCTCTCCAGCTCCCCTGTGACAGGCTGCGTAATAGCGAAGCCAGTTAGCCCTCTCTCCTGGCTGGATCCTCCAGTCCCTCTGGATTTGTTCCAATGGGAAAGGATGGGGGGGAGAGTGAGTATGAGAAAGGGAATGAAGAATAGGGAGTAGCGTTTTATGAGTCACTATAGACCAGACCTCCTCTCATCTTGGGTTCTGGAGAAATGTTTGAGATTAGCAGGGAATAGAGCATACTCTCTCTGGGTCTCAGTGTGAGTTCGGTATGCAGGGGAGGCTGTCGGCCTACTGAACTTGATCTTACAGATGGCTGGCCCTGAGCTCACTGCTGGGTCCTGGTGCTCCCTTTAACTGTGCTAGTTAATGAGTGGTCCTGTTGCCTCTGGTAAATGCTCGACCCAAGAACAAAGTTGATGGTAATTGGCTGACTCTGGAGTGCTTGCGCACAAAATAGGTTTGATTCTTAAATTGGTATATTGAATTCGACTAAACTTAAGTCTGTTTACGGAATTGTACATATTAAGCCTATGAATGTTTTTCTTGGTTTTGAGACTAAGTATATTTGTCGAATACGTCCAGATGAACGGTAAGCATCATTAGCTATAATAAAAATATCCCATTCCCACTTTGCTTTGCTGAGCTCTCAAGAATCCAGTTCCCTAAGCACAAATAAAATATTCAGTAGTAATGCTTTCAACTCAATTATGGGTAGCGTGCAACTGTATCCCACAAGGTTTTGGTAGCGTGATTCCTTGCAGACTTGAAGTCTTACCATCATCTCCATTGAAGAAAGTCATTCCACCTTGTTCCTTCCTCATTTTGACAGTAATGCCTGCCATCGGCAGTGTCTACATGTCTGTCTGTCATACAGGGTTGACTCTGACCACTGAGCTGAGAGGATCGCTTCCTCTGCCAGGCATCGTGGAGAAAGCCTCACTTTTATCCTCCAAAGGCTCATCAGATAAGAAGCGGGTAAAGACACCAGAGAGTCTCTCCCCAGAGGAAAGGGATTTCAGTTGCTTTGTACACTTTCTCCTCCACTCTCTCTTCTTTCCTTTTGTCATTTTGCTCTCGTTTTCCTCTGCGTCTCTCTCTCCAGCTGGCTGAGGGAGAATCCTATCCTCCCAGGGGCCTATGATGGAAGGAAATCTCAGTATCTCAGTAATCTCAGTAGTTCAGAGTATAAACAGTCACTGTTAACATTTGAGACTGGTGGGGTTTGGAGCTTCGAGGAGTTCATCGTGTCCTGTATGTAAAGGAGGTAGTTCCTAGCTAAACACTGTGTTCTCAACATTCACTGATCAGGGACTAGTGATATTAGCGGCCCAAAATAGTTGTGCAGCTGTTCATAGAGGGAGAAATTAATTTGTGCACTGTACTGTTGCAGTTGAAAGGGACTCATGGTATATTTAAACCTGGGCCCTACGGTATGTTTCAATATTTTGGTGTGTTTACACAAACATTTCTGGAGTAGTCTTTTAGATTACAGTCACAAAACAGGCTGCACTGTCTATAGCCTAAACCTTGAGGACAACTTTCCAACTGTCCAAGTGCTTGTTTTTGACACTTACATGCTCAGATTGTCATCCTAAGTGTCTGACAACATTATGGAAATCATCTCTATAGAGATAGACCTTTTGGTAAAGAAGAAGAAGATCTGTTTATTTTAACCACAAACAGCCATTAAGACACAGAGTGAGATTGAGAAGGAGAGGGAGGCGGACATCGGACAGGCAGCGGGAGAAAGAAGCATGTAGAACCAGAATATTTTTACTTCTAACTCAGTATATTTACCAAACAAAGTTGTTGGTGTTGGCACAATGGAAAGGTCAGTTTTATTATGCTTCTGTCAAGTTTGAAAGAAGTATGTTTTACGATGATAAAATTACTGTTTCCCTGAATGGAGTCTGGTGGATTTGGCCAGAGCAACAAAGCTGCTGTTTCTAGTAAGACAAAAAGAGGTTTACTCTATAGAAAACTGTCTAACTCTGTAGGATGCATTACATAATGTTGTCAATGTCAATTGACAACATTATGTCAATCTGTGTCCAAAACAAGCACTTTAAGTGGATGTACATAGATTGTCAAAGTTGCCCACAGGGATTACTCTGAATCCTGTTTGCAACTTATGACTAAGGTGAACTACTTCACCTTTTCCAAACTTTTTGTACCAATTACTCGTTGACACACCGAAATATACAACCCTCAGTGGGTATTTCCCTCAGTGCTGGAGACCTGGGGGATTCACTGAGCATGTGTTTGAATGTTTGTTGGTGTGGTTTACAGCGGAAGTGACAGACTCACACTGCAAGCTTTTACAAAGCTCCAGCATTTGGAGCTTTGACAGTCCTGCTGATCTCACAGCAACATGCAACCATGCTAGGATTACCATATTCCGTATCTTCAGTGTTATTATGTTATATCTTGAGAGTTACATCATGTCACAGAGCTACTGGGTGCATGTGTCATCCAAATTTGTCCAGTGGTGATATATGTTTTTTTCTCTTTTTGAAAAGAGTAGCTGACAACTAGGGAGAGACAATCTGGCAGCAAGGAGGGACAGCTAACAGGGAGAAATTAACCCCATTGGGACATCACAGGGAGGAACAGCTCTGGTGTCTGCAACAGCAGTGGTGTAGGATGACTCACAGTGAGAATGCACTGAAACAGACAACAGTGTGGTCATGATAACAAATGGGATGAGCACAGACAAGGAAATAAGCAGAGAGTGAGAGCAAGAGAAAGTGTCAACTCTAAAGGGGCTTAAAATACATCTGATTAAGAGATGCTTTTCCAGTCAGGGACCCCGCAGGAGACCTTACATTGATTGCCTCTTGATTTGAGTCATATCTGGTCTATTGTAATTCTAAAATGACCACCATAGTTATAGTGGGACAAGTAAGAGAATGACTGTCTAAAGCTCAGAGTAAGTTGTTGGCACAGGAATAAGTTAGCCATCATGTCTGAATGTTGATAAAAAGGGTCTTATTGTGGTCAAGGGTCTGTACTTCTGAATAAATGGAGTGAAAAAGAGTCCAATCCGAGACTTGTGAGTGGCATAGGCCTTAGAGTGAAAGAAAGCAAAGCAATAACATGAAAAGGAGGGAACACAACGTGAAGTGAATCTTCTACACAGCATCAAAGAAGGAACGGTTTAAGGGTAACATGGTGTCTAGAACATGACAAAGAGCAGGAAGGATTTGGATTCTACAACAGAAACAGTGTTTGTGTCTTCTGGCAGTTTGACAGTAAGATTTTGCAGTCCTGTCTGCTGTGTTAAAAGACGGAACAACAAACAACTCAAAAGAAGATGATACTGTAGCTGTCATGTCTTTGCTGAAGGCAAGTAAAATGGATTTCTGCAACTGCTTAGACTACATACAGCCAGTGGTTTTAAAATCCACTTTTTCACACGTCAGGAAAATCCATTTTTATTTTTGTACCAGCAAAATGTTTTTTTGGATACTGTAAATCTATTTAGTTGAGCTTTATTTATTTCTCTAGACAGCAAGACATTGTCAGAAACCTGGGTTTGTTCCAAAAAACCCAGCCACAATTTCAAACACCACAGTTTACACTAATATTTGGCAGGCTATGGAGTCTCCCTTTTAACATTAGCTGTGCTTTCACAGTGAGAGTCATCATTAAGAGATTAAATAAAGTTGTGGGTCGGGAAATGCTGCAGGGGAAGGGGGGGGGGGGCTTCGCTTTGCGTCAATTAAGTTGTACATGGATGAAATAAGTACAGACTGAAAATTACAAAGGCACTCAAAGACAAGACACATCCAGGCATTTTTACAAATAACATAGCACAATATTGTAAGTGAAGGCAAAAAAACCTCTAAACTGGTGAACTGAAGATGCAGATCACAATAATCTTGCCTTTAGATGTCAACAGTTAACAGCAGAGAATATTTTTGACTGGTTATGCGTGTCGGCCTATAGGTTAATTTGCATCAGGCTTCACAGGAACAGTCTGAATTAAAAAGTGAATAACATTAAAAGAAGCTCCAGAAATGTGAGTCAAAATGTGTGATACTCTTCAGTTTAGTTGTACCACATTAAGAACAACACCCTCCTGCCAAGTTTGAGGACAGTTTGCAGCCATCGTCAAATGCTACACTTTGACGGGAGAGAGAGTATGTGCACCAGTTGGAAGGGTTAATTGCTGCCCATCAGTGTGAGCGAGGCAAGGGATTCATAGAGTTACTTTGTTAATGCTACTTGAGCCCAAGTACATTATGACATAGAGAGCTGCTGTGACTAAACACATGAAAAAGCTGAGAAGAAGAATGATGCTAAAAGTAAAAAAAGATAAGATAGCCAGGGCAGACGGACTAATGTTAGCGCTGACAAGTAACTGCTGGACAGCTCATAAAACGAAAGTAAACTTCAGTTGACTGCAACTTCCTCAGTGCTGACTGGGAAATGCAGCCCAATGTGACAAAACAAAGTTTGGAAATGAGCCCGGATAAGCAAAAGGTTGCTCCTCAATCAGAGCCTCTCAGTCTGGCACATGTGAGACAGCCACTTCAGGGGCTGACGCGATGGAGCTCATTGAGTCATTTGAGTGCCAGATTAATGGATAATGCTTCTTACATTTCACGTCATCCTGTGTTTGTTTTCCTCAATAATTAACTGGTTAGTCTCAGGTTAATAGGCGTTGGCTTATTGGAAGCAAACACTAACCAAAACTGACAACCTTAGTCTTGACAGCAGTTGTTTCACTCTAGTACACACAGACACAACGTGTACATAATGTTTCATTTTGTAGGCCTGAGCTGGAGAGAATCTTAACAGATGAGTGGCCAACTAAAGCAGGCTGGGAGACTTGGTGTCAGAGCAACCTGGGAGTGTCTCCTCCATCTGTTCAGATCAGTCTCATTAAGTCAAACAAGTGGCCCACTGCTCCACCACTCCTCCGCTCTCTCTATCTCTCACAGCGTACTGCTGTCCCGGGGCAATGATTACATGAAACCTAACCTTGTAGAAAATGACATTAGAGAATGCAAAACTATGGTAATGGCTTGGCCGCACGGTCCACTGGCTGTCAGTTAACCCTGGCCCTTATGACACTATATGCTAATGTGTGCATTAAGTGGTAGTGGCTTTATGGTTTTCACAGCTTTCACTTCTTCATTAGTTGATTAAGCATTAATTATTAGACTTTATATGTGTGTATTTTTGTTCTGTTTTAAAGTAAAAAGACAAACATGATCTTGCAATCAAACTCTGACTGCTGGCTGGACTACGTACAGTAGGAATTTTACCTTGTGCTTCAAGTTACAGTAGATCTTTTTCTATATTCAATCAAGAATAAGATGAACTATCTATCTAGTAGACAAGGTTAGGTGCTGATAGTGCAAGAACAAGTTGTGTGAAATATGGAGCTCTTCAAAAATCATGAAGGCAGGACAGTCAGAGTGTAGAACCAGATGTTCGATGAAAGACAAAGTCAAGCATCGGATCACGCTGTCTGTGTATGATGAAGAGAGTGTTTGAAGGGGTCAGCTGCCTGCAGTGATGTGGATGACATGACTCCTCTGGGAGGCCTTTGTAAACTCTGAATAACAACAGAGGAGATGTGGAGAAGAGGGAATGAGTGCGATTAGACCATGAGTTTGTTTTATACATTTTAGTTTTTGCAAGCCCTCCTCCTCAAGGACACTCCAGCAGGGTGGATGCTTGCTGTCACAGTGGAGGGAACCCCTCAGCTCAACATGTCTCCACTCTGCTGCACTTATTTGGAGAGCTGGGTGTTTGGAGATCATTGAAACTGAATGCTGTGTGTGTTTCAGGAATGGCAATGAGGAAGGCTGCCTTTCTTCACAGTCAGTGGAGCTATCCTGAGCTCAGGGGTTTTCTATGTTCTGCATCTCAGTTGTGGCTGGGAGTGAAAGGTGGACTGTTTCAGAATGCTCAAATGCAAAGAGAAGTCAAATAAAAGGTTAAATAAAAGGTTGGTCCCTCGTACATGAGAGCATACCTCCTTGTTTCACAACGAGCAATAATACAGCACTTTATTTAGTTGGTGAATAGAAAACTGAGGAACTGAAAAGACATTAAGTCAGTGACATCACTACAGAAACTCTATATAGGCAAATACTGTACCTGTTTTTGAACTCACATGAAGGTATGATTTTTATTGTACTTTTTTTACTTGCAGGATTTAGTGAGCTCATGAGTGCTAAATGTGGCTTTGACACCTGCAAGTGTTGAGGTAGCATGGAGGTATACAGTATACCTTTCCATTTCCCTAGTCTAGCTACACAGGAAACATCACTAGCAAAGTTCAGGCTTTATACAAAAGGCTTTAACACATAAAAAGGCTTTTACAGCACAGTATGCGTTCTGAACCTTCGCAGCTCTTAAAAGTGAACACTGCTCCAGATGTGCATCGTGCCAGAAGGAAAGACTGCGCATGTGAATGTACAGTATCATGCAAAAGTCCATTAAGTGTCCAGATGTCTACAAATGTGTTTGAGATTCATATGTTCTTGTCTAAGACTCACATTGTCTCAAAACTTAAAGTCAGCTGGAAAACCCCATTGCGTTTATTTTCTTTCCTTTTTTTTAGAATGTATAGCCTAAAGAATATAATTATGGCAAATTCTGCAGAGGTTTATAGTCCAAGTGCCACTTACTATTTGTGGCATGTAGTTCAATATTTGGTCTCAGTCATTGATTGATCAGTAATTGTATGAGATGGAGCCTTGCATTTTTTCCCTAAATGAGCAATTTGACACTGGAATAGTTGCTGCTGTGTGTTTATGGTCAGTGCATATTATTGGAAAACCACCTGCACACTTCAGGGTGGCTGCAGCCTCGGCCTCACACTTTCTTCTCTGTCTGCCGTAGAGCAATTTCCTAATCAAGGTTTAATTAGAGGGGGAAGTTGGGCATCTCCCCTCTTAATGATCAACAATAGCAGCTACATTGTCAAGCCTGTGGAGTCTCTAATGGGAAGAATTGGGGGGGTCCTGGGTAGCAGTGCAGCAAATGAACTGACAGCAATGAACGGAGGATCATGAATCTTCCCTCTGAAGCAATTACAACAGCTGCCGAAAGGACGCTCTTGAACAGTTCGTTACTTGATTTGACTTTGTGGTAGACTGTTTTCATAGACATCCCTGAGATGTGATGTGGAAAATTCAGACGAGATGAAAGGACTTAATGATCATTTACTTTTTGCTCGAGGAGCCTCATGAAACAATATGACAGATGTGGCTGGATTGGGGCTAATATCCTCTGAATGCCATTGCACTTTGGGTAATGCAAAGTAGCTTGACATTTAAGGAGCAGGGGCTGCGTGTAATTGGAGCTGTGGCCTTTCGGTGGCTACTCTCCTCCCACTCTGTCAGGACAAAGCCAACAGGGTACCTCTCTGTGAAAAAATACTGCGCCCACTAAATGAACAACTGAGAGCCAAGTCGGGACAAATTAGTCACATCCACTACCTGTTTTTTAATGAAAGAAGAAGCCGGAGACTCTGCTGCTTAATGGTGGAGAACAATTTGCATTGACAGATCTATTTTAAGCAAAGAACACAATTTAAACCTCTCTTTTGTGGTGACAGGGACACTGTGAAGTTCATGGAGGTTTAAAGATTTAGAGCCTGGGCAGCCATGGAAGCAACAACTTATTCCTGTTGGTTAACCCTGCTAAAGACCTCTGTCTTTAGACTTGGCATTTCTCAGTCCTGTTTAATTTGTCACCCCAAAAAATCTGTAAAACTAATTCCAATGGCATCATAAAAGGGCAATAAACTGATATTAAACGGCATTTTCATATGTTATCCAGCTCATAAAATGATGTAGATTAATTGCCCCTCTCTCTGAGATGAAAGGGTAAGGGGCAAGAGAGGATTTACTGCCTTAATGAGTACAATGACATAAAGCTGACTGTCTGCAGGCTACTACTGCCCATATGTCATTTCTGAGAAGATGTGCCATAAGTGAGCAAATCAAGGACAAGGATTATGATGATCGTTAAAGTCACAATTTTATAGATGACATGCCGACACAGATAGTCCAAGCCGACAGAGGCCAGTGGTCAATTAACCCATTTCGCTGCTCCTTAACATTGACCTCCCCCTGTGAAATTATTTTACTACTCTATCAGATTGTATTTGCAAAACGGGCACAGTAAAACAGATTTCATATGTAAGATGTTTTTTTTGTATGTTTTCTTTACATTTCATGTTCAGTTTGCAGCTGATAACTGAACTAATTGCAGCTGAAAAGTTGATACAGAGAACTTTTTATTTGATGATAGGGCAAAATCTGATGATTATTCTTGGCTAGAAATAGACTTGACAAAGTAGAATGTGTTCTATCCACTGACTCGACCACTTGGCATTGAGCTCTCAAATAAATAGCTATACAGTATTTTTCTGTTTCCTGTAGATTGTTGTTTTCATAGCTCAACATCTACAGAGAAAACGGTGAAGGCCTTGCTCCGGATAAATAATTTAAAATGTAAAATCTATTGCCTGCATGGCTCCTTATCAGAAAGCTTCAGTTCCCATGAATGCACAGGAGCAGCTCTGCTCACTGATGCTTTATGAAAGCGCTGTGTAAAATACACAGTCATTTCCTCTGACTGTCTGGGTTGAGGGTTTTTAGAGTCCATGACCCTGTAATTCCCTCTCTCGCTCTTGGAGCGGCCCACCCAATTACACTTTTACAGACTGCTCCAGACTCCTGTTGCTTGGCTCAATTCTTCTCAATTTCCCCTGTCTGTCAATATGAATTGAGATCTTGCGCAGATGCCCCCATTTTGGCAGTCAAAATGATATATAGTATTCGACGAGTGTCATATCAAATTACCTGCAAGGAAACAGCTCATATAACATGCCAATGAAACACTGACTGTGCCCAAAGACTGTCACTACAATGAGTCTAGGGTGGGGAGGTCTGAGGGTCATGATGAGATGTTTGTATAGACTGTAGCGATCACTCTGTTATGCAGCCATCACATTGCTACTCCTCCTCACTATCAAATCAAATTTCTACTGGCTAATAAATTAAAACAACAGGGGGCGTTGCCCCCCCCACCACCCATGACCAAATCAATAGTGTCCCCTCTTGGCTGACAGCTTAATCGCCTCTACTGCCTGACCCAACAAAATAAAAGCCCATTGTGCTGTCCTAGCACTTTTTCTCCCCTCTCTCCCACTCTGACCTTGCTAAAGCCAATAAACTCCACTCCTCCTCCTCACTCTCCCCCGGTGGTGTCTGATTCAGGAAAAGGACACCAGATAACACATGTAATAAGTGCGTCCATCCTCTCCATCGATGGGAGTGCCGATCCAAAGTAGGTATTAATAAAGAATGGGTGCTTGATTAAGGCAGGGCAATGATTTTGCCTGATACAGATATTGATAAGAAATTCAATAGAGGCTTTTGTCAGTTAGAATCAGACCCAGTATTGGTCTGCCCAAGATCCTCTGCCATGCTTTGGCTGATAGCAGGACAAAAGTGACCCCCACACACAAAATCGATGCAACTGCTGCATTCTGAGAGCAAAGCTGTTTTTCCACTTGACTGCTTTTTTGGAAAAACACAAACCAATCTGGCTTTATTGGTTTCTCAGTAAGTGTTCAGGTGATTGAAGCTGATCTGGTTTGTTGGTTAATGGAGCACAAAGCCTCAAGTTAGTGCTAAAATCTATAACTTTCTCCATGTTCAAACTACACTGAGGGAAACTTACAATACACATACTGTATATAAACATATGAATATACAGTGTAGTGTTGCATTTTTGTTGTTGTTTCTCCTTGTCGTTGATATGTCATGGAAAAGGAAATTAACTTATAAGGTAACATAAACTTAACAAACCTGGCAATCTGTGCCTTTAAACACCCACCATCAGCCACCACTGGAATATGTAACTTAAAAATCACTCAAGATGAAAGCATTAGATTTATTCTGGGTTATAACCTTCCCCATATGAATACAAAAAACATACAGAAATGCCTTATTTCAGTTACATATTTCCACTTTTTTTTTTTTTTTTTTTGATAGTCTAGAATTTAACTGTCATTCTTTAATTATTTCATTCTGTTGAACCCTCGTCTTCTATGTTTTAATGACACCCAACTTGAGAATTAGCACCACCAACTATTTATCTCAATTTACCCAACTCTGAATATTCTCCTGATAGTAGTAGATTGAAACACACATTTATATCACATTTTCTTTCGACCAGAGGTGTTAACCAATGCATATTAGGCAATCATACATGCTGTATCCCATTTCAGAGGCCACCTTCTTTCAGTGGCGGTTCTAGACCAGTGGGGCGGTTCTAGACCAGGGGGGCAGGTTGGGGCCGGCTTATTTGTTAGGGGGCACCTACAACCCGGCAAGAAGGATAAATCCCTCATTCAGACAGAGCAGTGTTTACAATTTCAGCAATTTTGATTGGGTAGTAAACTGCTGAGTGTCAGGTCGGGGTTTTAAGGGAAGACTATGGATAAGGGGAAGGTGGACCCAAATGCAGTCAAGCACGGGAGGCAAGGATATTGGGAAACAAAAGCGAGCTTTATTTTACCAAAGCTGATATCAAAAAACCAAAAGCAGACAAAACAGGGGCAAGAGGCAAAGTAGCAACACAACAGCAAGACAAAGTAGCAAAATAAAACAGTTCCACAAAGTGCAAAGAAAAAGGCAAAGTACAAATCAAACATGGAAAACTCAAAACCAAAACATACCAAGACGGGACTCGAAGAACATGGACGAGAGCACGGACGTAAACAGGGGCTGACAAGAACAATGACCAGACAAGGAGTGAAGGGAAACACACAGACTAAGTACACAGACACTGATGACGAGACGAGGAACAGGTGAGGTGGACCAACAGGTGAGGTAACGAAGGGGAGGAGCACATGTGAACATGAAGGGACCAGGGCAATGGACAGAGGGAGCCAGAGGGAACATAGGAAAAAACACAGGAGAACTTAAAGGACACATGAGGGCATGGGAAAAACAAGACACAAGACAAGATACATAGACATGGAAATCAAATACAAGAAGCCACAAGACAAAACCAGACAAGAACACAACAGACAGATTTACAGTCATGACACTGAGACACTTTATTTCTGCCTTTCCCTTCAGAACAAAATCATTGCAAGAAATCTATCATTGTATTATTAATGCAGACTCCCTGTCAGGGGGGCCACAGGGGGGTCCAGACTCAGAGTTATGGGGGCACTGGCCCCTGTTGCCCCCCCCCCCCCCCCAGAACCGCCCCTGCCTTCTTTGAAGGACAGGGTTTGAGTAACATTAGTGATAAAGATATAGCTGTCTACATAGGCTTCAGTGTCACTGCGACTTTCCTCCTCCTCAAAGAGACAAGTGAGCAGCGATTGATGGATACACCTGTCGTTCCACTTTTGGCAAGAGTTGGCTGCATTATCTGGCAGAAGCTTTTAGATGAATCCAGCCTTTTCAACCTATTGTGATGTGTTCAGTTCTGAAATGCAAACACAGAAAGAGGCGTCCCTAAGACACTGTTAGTAGTTCCCATTTTACTGTTTGTTAAATGTCCCATGAGGGACTTTGAAGTGTGATGGATCAACATGGCTTATGAATGCAGTTGGCACTCCTGAGTCCACAGATAAAAGTGCAGCGTAATAAAAGATGTTTACTCTCCCACGTCTGTCTGCCCGCCTCACATTCTTTCTGCTTGTTCTGCTCCAATTAATACCCCCCTAATTCTATAAATATAACAACAGCTTTAATTAGGCCTGTCTGTAATCTCAGCAGCGTGAAACAGATTGCCACAGGTAAAGAAACACTCCGTAGAAATGACACCACATACTGCTGGGGGGGGGGGGGCGAAGGTAGGAAATGAAATGGAGCGATAAAATTGAAATGTTATCCCAGCGGAAATTACCATGCTAAAATGGGCTTGAAAATATTTATGATCCCATCACAGCTGTTTGTTTGTTTATACATCTTTTCTAGTTTTTTTTAATTACTGCCACTGCCTACAATACCTCATTCAGAGGTGGATCACAGATGTGTACTGTGGTGCATCCACACACGCACACACACACACACACACACACACACACACTCAAATTAACAAATACACAGCAAGATGTATTGTCTAGTGTCTTATTAGCAGGGCAGTAACCACAGGTATATATTGGGTGGGGGGGCTGTTCTTTGTATAAAGGGCCATAAAATGCTTGTTGCCAATAGTCTGAAGTGGCCTAGAATTATTATATAGGTATGTGTTAATAGCTTATAGGGTTCTAGAGTTTTTTTTTACTTATCTATATTAAGTCGTATATATTTAATATTCATTCTTGGAATTTATGGGCTCAGCTTACTGACTTCAACCTTTGGTTCGATAAACAGTCAAGCAATTTTTCACATAATGTGCTAAACAGGTCTTTTTCACTGCAGACATTTCATTGTCATCGTAGCATTTTAGGTGAGTAAGTATTCTCGGAGGAGGTCTTGAAGAGACTTTTAAAAGACAGTAGAGTTCTATTTTGACATTTTTTAAAATGATTCTTTCAGGCTTTTTGCTTTTAGTGGACTAGTGCAGTGCCCGTAGGAAATATGTATTCCTTTAGAAAAGTGGGAGGTTAAGTAGCTTTTTCATGGATGGCCAAATGAGGCTGTGTTTGAAGGTGGGATGTCAGGGATATTTAGCTTTGTTGTGAAATGCGGTATTCCAGAGTATAATTGGCCGTTTTTGACTATTTTTGATTTTGCCATTATATTTCACCATAAAAACTATTTCCTTGGTGTTATTATTTTCAGCATAACCTCACATGTGTGACTGTACAGTTATTTTTTTATTTTGACATACTGTATTAACACAATGGACCTAAAATCACAAAAAAAACCATAAAATCATAAAAAATGTTACTGTGAAAACCACAAATATGTTCAACAAACCATTTTTTATTACTTACAATGCAAATATAAATTGTTGTTTGCTAAATATGTGAATACATTTTAAGAATTGACAAAGTTATATGTAACCATTTACATTTAAATGCAGGCAATGCTCAGGTTTGCCTGAGCTTCTTCCAGCTGAACGAAGAGCTGCGCTGCCTGCTCCACATTCAGCTTCTCCTCATTGTTTTGACTCATTAAACAAAAAACTGACTCCACTACACACTAAACACACTACACCAAACACTACATAACACACTAACTATACACTCCAAATACGCTAAATGTCACAAATCTCTCAACTCTCAATATCGCTGTCTCTATCGCTGTCTCTACATTATTTACCCTAAGTCCGGTTTTGGACATGCCGGTGCGTCCGGTCCGTCGACTCGGGAGGTGGGCCGTGTGGGTGGGCTAGCAGCTAGCTACACACGAACATCCACAGATTCCGATTCCACTTTGTTGTCCGCGCGTCTCCGGATCTCCTCAGACCCGAACAGACTCGGTCCGGACTCTTTTAGTCTTGTTAATCCACAACAGTCAGTTTAGATGCACAGAACAGAACTGGACCGAACGGCCGGCAAAATCCCGGTCCAGCTCGCACCGCTGCAGGTATGAATCCGCTTGTTTCTTGAGGTATGTCGTGGGTTTGAGCTCTGCAGTGATTGGCTCTGGTGCGCATGTGGCTACGGTGTGCAGTGATTGACTCTGGTGCGCACGTGACTGTGGTGGCTTCGGTGGACAATGCTCGCGGAATTTGTAAAGCATTTATGGAAATAATTTATTAACGGTATCATTGCAGTCCAAACAAATCCGACGTTGCACACCCTTGAACCAAGCAGCAGCCATGTTGAAACTCTCAGGTCAGTCTGATCCTGATCCGCAGAGATATTTGAGGAACAGACACACACACACACACACACACACACACACACACACACACACACACACACACACACACACACACACACACACACACACAGACAGAGATTCCTTGCTTTTATAGACAGATACTAAAAGCAAAAAGCCTTTTAGCCAAGTACCTTACTCCACCAGGTAAGTTACTTGGCCAATCCCTGTGATGATATTTTAAATAAATAAACCAATTCTAAACTGCAGTATATTAAGTTTTTATTTTTATTTTATCATTATCTGATAGCTAGAGTTAATAATTACCTTGGAGATTAAGATTGTTCATGTATGATCATCACTACAGATCAAGCTATATCATGTAATCTAACTAAAGTACATGAGCTGAATGAGCTCCAATGTTGAATTGCATTAAAACAGGTCTATTCTACTTAATGTTCGTGTTGACACTCATGTTGTCAGCCTGCTGCCTGTACTTTAAAAATGTTAAATATAGAGACTGACTGATACTGGATTTTTTTGTCCAGTACCTATCCTATATTTTTAATGTTTCCGTTTCTAACTCCAGCGTTTTTGTTTGTTCGTGGGTTTATTTGTCCTAATTGTACACACATTTTGAGAGTTTGATTCCAGATTTTAAATGGCTGGACATTTGGAATATCACTTGAATAATAATATAAACTAGTTAAAATAAAAACTTTACTAAGTAGTGTATACTTGGTATGAGCACACTGTCTGAACAGACATTATCTGTGTCTGTTTAGACAACTAAATTATCTGTATCCATACTAACCTGTACCTGGAATGTGCGTTGCGTAACCTGGACGCTGTTGGAGAGACGTTGATATGCACTGATCAGAAGTTTCCAGCTTCAGAATTGAGCTACTGATATTTTTATTTTACATTATAAGAGTGAGATCACTACAGTATTTAATACATTTAAAAAAAAATGCATTTGAATAAATAAGCTTTAATGAGCTACACAGTGAGGCTATTCTTTCATCCAGAGTATGGATGCTGACACATCTTACTTGGATACTTATACCTGTTGAAAGTACAGCATCTGTACAGTGTGAATACTTGTTTTTGCCAAGTGCACACTAATTTCTACTGTGTAGTTCTATTTCTTCTGATACTGTTTAATACAATAAATTAAGTATTCTGAAGTCATCTATAGTGCAAAACATTAAACTTCTCAAATAATGAAAAATGTGTGATCGTAAATGATTTGAAATATAACACAAATTACAAGACACAATCCAAAAATGCATTATGTTTGTAGATGAACCCTCAGCAAAGTTCATAATACCCCTGAGTGGGTGATGGGTTCAATGACTTAGAACATGTTGGATGAAGTAAACAAAGAGTGCGGTTAGCCCAGGAGCAAAGAATTTTCTACCATTTATATTAAATTGCAAAACATTAAATTCCCCCTTGACTCTGGCTCCTTGCCTTTCAGAGTCAACTTAATTGACTCCTGTTTCATAACAATTCCTCTGTTGTACGTACAGAATGCATGCCTTGTAGTCTCATTCAGATTCTCCCATGTGTTGCTGCCCAAAGATCTTACCATGTCCTCCACATTGCATATTCATCAGCTAGAATTTGCCTTCATCTCTCAGGAATATCTTCTGAACATAATGCACTCTCTCCCTCTCTCCTTCCAGCTGGGATGCTTAGTCTTGCATTGGCTGGAAACACAAGAAGGATTTTCATGTGCACAACACAGTGCCCCCTGCTCTCTGCATGTTAATTCGCCAAGGTCACAGAAACTCTGTAGCTTGTGCTATTTTGATCTCGTAGTCCTCCAACAAGAATGACCACCCTTATTAGGGAAAGCACAGCTCTGGTGATCATGTGGTGATTAATATTCATAAGCAGGGAGGCAAGGAAGAGCCTCTGACTGCCTACCAGCTATTTTACCTGATCCTACACAGGTTTTATGTAAATGCCCGTGCAGCTCTGTATACATTATTGAGATCAACTGGGGAAGTTGGAGGGACATATGCTCACCCACAGATGTTGTTAAGGCTTAATGGTGATGGTGCTTAAGGTCTTTGCAGTCACATTAGTTTTGCCTGCACGTGACAAGCTCTTCATATGCTTTATTCTCCAGCTCAATTTTTAAGTGATTTTTCACTTCAGTGAGGGTGTTTCTGTAACGTGTGCCTCTATTAAGTATTTGGTCCACAACATATCTTTTATTTCTCAGACTCACTTCCTCTCTGTTGGACTGAAAGAACAGCAGTGATGCCAAAATATTAGAATTTTGGCATCACTGCTGTGCGATTCATTCCAAAATAGTTTTAGGTATCAGTGAAAAATATTGGAAAAAGAGAGCCTGAATATTAATGGTGACCATAGATTGCTGCTGTCAGAGGTTAAACTTTTTTACAAAATTGAGGACTGCGTGTGTCAACGTTAAAAAAGCACATGTCTTCTCAAGGTTATTGAGAGCTTACAGTGTGCTGAAAATCATTCGAAGGGTGTGTATGGGCACAGGTCTATTCAAATATTAACGCACCATCTCAATAGCCATCTTAATTGCATGAAATGTCTCATGCTGGTTCTTAATAAGACATTCATATCTGAAATGGATGGTAATGGCCTTGGGGCATGGTGCAAAGAACCTGAACCTGTCGGCTGTTCATCTGTACTGAACATCTACATTCTCTTTCATGATTCGTGGCCTCTTTCATTTCTGTAGCCTTTTGAACTGCAAGTATGGTGTGGAATATATGTATTGCCTTTTCTTAGGTCAGATGTGTTTAAGGTGTATGTATCCATTAGAGTTTGAACCATATTATCAGTGTACCAAACTCTGAAATCATCCTCTCTTTGTGCCTTATCTTGTCAGTAAACATTCCCCAGATGGCAGAGTGCACAATGATATGATCAGAGCCTGAAGCAAAAGTGCTGAATTTCCTGCCTCTCTCTCTCTCTCTCTACACACTGACAAGAAGCTTATTAAGATAAGTACTGGTGTCCTGGCAGCCCACTATCCATGCAGCATCCCTGGTTTGAATTCAGAGGGGAACATTTATTGCACGTTATCCCACTCGACCCCCAAATTATTTGTCTCTCACTGACAACTGGCAACATTTTTACTGATATTTACTACAGATTTGGGCAGTAAACGTATGTTTACATAACAGTATGTTGTCTGTTTGATTCTCATAAATTGGGTTAAAACAAAATAAGATTATTTGTGTTTAGCAATGGGCCAATTAGCCTAGTAACAAAATGATCAGAGGTTTATAAAGGGCTGCAATTGGCCCCCAGGCCACGCGTTGAATAGGTCTGCAATAAGTGTTGAGAGCCGCAAAATATGGGAGGATGGAAAGGAAATTCAGATTAACCATTGCAGCAGTGTAGCATGTATATTGCTTCTGAAATATAACTTCAACTTCTTGGCAAAGCGGGTATAAAGTCTGTTGCACATGCTTATCTGACATATTTTGATGATTAGAAAAATGTGAATTAATGAAGAGGCAGTACAAAGCCTCTTTACCAGAGCTCTACTGATGACCATTGCTCTCCACAATAATGCAAAAACCTGTTATTTTTTACAACTTTAACTTTCTGTTTCTGGCAGTAACCTCCTTATTTTTCTGACTTTTGATATTTCATAGCAGCAGTGTGTCATTAATGAAGCAGACAGAAAAACATACTAAGTTGATTGTTATGTGTATTCTCTTCTCATTCAGTCACTGGTCTTTTTGTTGGATTGAAAACACCAGGCTACATATTTTGTCACTTTGTCTTTCTCCTGCACGATGTATACAGTTCCAAATGAGTTTTGTATTGAACCAATATTCCAACTACAACGGCAGAAAACATTTTCCTTCTCTACTCTTTTGCTTTCCAGATGTGCACAACAAGTGTAAAAGCAGCGGGGGGACAGATCTTATAGGCACTATATGCAAATTAGATTAACTAAAACTAAATGCTAAATAATGCTAAATAATGCAATGCAAGATTTTACTCTCATATAATTTTCTTTAAACTGGCAGCAAACGTCTTGCCTGACTTGTTCCTTGTATGAGTGTTCTCTGTCGGACCAGCTTGTACTTGTTCTGTTATTTTCAAGTTATTCTCTCTCATAGTACACAGTCGTATCTTCAGTACATTCCTATTTGTCCTGATCAGGCAGGATTCATGATATTCCCAGGTGGAAAGGGGCCACAGCCATACAGCCTTGCTGTCTGCAGAAGTTAAAGGTTTGACAAAGCACTTTATACAGCACATTTTATACACCTCTGTTTAGATAAGAGTCACCCTGGCCGCTACAGCACACCTCTCCTCATCTCATTCCCACCTACGTGTCCCCCTGAGTCACCTTATTAAAATGCAGAAACGGCCACAGGAACATGTCTCTGCTCATAATATGCTCTCTGAGAGATGCTGGCTTTGAATTATGCACCAGTGGGTCATCTCCATTGTCGTCTTCCTTTGGGTAATAAGAAATAAAATACGAAGAGATAGCATTTGGCCTCCTCTCTTCCTAACAACCTTCGCTTTTCATGGCGAAGCCTTTTATTTTCTCAGGGGTTTGATCCATTGTCAGCGCATTGTTGTGTGCTGCACACTGGGAATGCCTCTGTACTGATTTGCAATTGCAGAGTCATTTTCATGTTGGATTCTGTTTGTGTGAGTGTTGATGCTCTGGGCAAGAGCTTATTGGTTTTTGAGTTTCTACCAAGCACTCCCTTGTAAGTGGAGGGACTCCTTATTTTTACCATGTATTATCTAGGTTCTACAGTACACAAAGATGCTTTATCATGGCTACAGACTGTGAGATTTCAGCGATCTTAGAAGCTTGTTACAAGCAACATAGTTTGACATGGATCGACTAAAGTTAGGTATGACATCAGCTCTGATGTATGTCAGCTGTACCATGATAAGACATGCTATATAGTAGGCTACTACAAGTTATTCTAAATTTCTGACGACGTGAAAATGTTGACCCAGGCAGTCTTTGGTCGCAAAACCGTGACAATACCCATCTTTGGTCATGGCTACAAAACGATGTTCTTTCTTCCCGCTGTGAGAGAGGAACAAAGATGTTGCCACATTTCTTTTAATCTTTGGCTGGGACAGCCCAAACTTACACAGTGTATACCAGCATTTGCAGTAGTTGTAAACTTTTAAATAGCTACTTGAGAATTCAATCAAGTTTGTTATTAAGTTTTTTCCTTTCTCACTGTATCTGACTTTGTCTCATCATAGTTCATCAATTTTTATTATTTTCTATTATGTAGTGTAATGACATACACACTAAGATTTAATTCATTAGATTTTTCATGTTCACGTACCCGAACTTGCTCCTGCTAATGTGTTGGAGAACGAAAGTATTTCTTTTTGTTTGACATTTGTGTCGTTTCTCTGACAGATTTGTTTTAACTTAGCGGGGCTACCTGGCTGAAAAAGAGATTTTATTGTAAGAATTACCAAAAGAAATCCATATTGACTGGATTTATGTCTCCCTCTCTCTTTTCTCTCCATCTTGGCATCTTGTGCATTAACAACTCAACTCAACTGTAATAAGAAAATCATTAAAGTCAAACGGCACGGTGACACTCAGATCCAGTGGCAGCAGTCAGATGCAGCCACAGATGAGCAGTCGGGCTGACGTGTATGGTCCATAGCAGGAATCTTCTAGAAAAGCATTTTCAAAGCGGTTCAGTGGTGCCAAAGTCATAGCTCATTAGTTTGGATTATGGAGCTCTGGCGGGAAAAAATCCCATTCTCTGATGTTATATGACTGCAAATACAATATTGTGAGAAATACCAAGGCTTATAATGGAAACTCCGCAGTCAAGATGTCTTTTTCATCATTCAGTTATCCATAGTATGCATCTGTAAATGTGTTTATCCAAGAGAAATCCTTTAGAGAATGAAGGATTTTAAAGCTTACGACGATTATTAACACGTGTTTACTGACTCAAAATGTGCACAGATATAACCATAAAAACAAGGATAGAGAAAAGTAAATAGGCAAAGCAATACTGGTTTCTAATGTTAACAATCAGTAAAGTGATTTGTGAGTCTTTATAAGCAGGATAAGGCAGAACAGATGGCTCACACAAAAACTATCTATGGTATAATGTCGGTTTTTAATTTCAAAGTTGAGTTAACAGTTGTGGAGCACAAAGTAAATCCGTATGGCAAAAATATCACCCTGTGTGTACAGTTAAAAGTCTTTAAGAGTTGTTGTGCTTAAGAAACACAGTGCGGTGATAGGATAAGCATACTGTAGGGCTTTTCGGCTGTGTTTTTTATATCATAGTTAGACTCATTACATTTGTTTGGCTTTTTTTCTAATTCTGAAGATCAGAATCAGAGATGTAGACCAGAGCTAGCATTAGCAATTGAAGCACATTTCAAAATAAATTGGAAAACGAGTTGCACAACCTTTCTTCAGTATAATTATGTTCATGAGGAATAACAAAGGATTGTTAATACAAATTGTACAGCCTGACATTTTTTTGTTTCTGTAGTGATAAACCAGCCCAGTCACTTTCACCTGTGTACAAATAATAAGTCCAATTAGTGATACAATTAATTGGAATAATCCAATTTTGCATGCAGGTGACATGCAAATCCTTCCCATTAACTTCTGTGGAAAACAGATGTGTCCTATTACTGCATGTAAAAATGGCAGATGATGTAGTTTAAAAGAGCCAGAAAGCCATGTCTTGTATGCAACATCATCTTTTTCCTAGTAGTTTTAGTTTTGTTGCCATGTTTATTTTGTTTCTATGACTACCTGGTGTTACCAAGACTACGGAGGTCACCTAACTATGGTTGACAATGATTTACCTGACTTGTGGCTCTGCTCTCCACAGAAGTTAATTGGAAGGATTGTCAAATCACGTGAATCCCAAATTGCACTTATGCATGCGTGTGCTTTATACACGTGTGTGTGAAAATGTAAAGTGTTATTTGTACACAGATTGAGACCGGATTGGATAAACAATCATATCAGAGATAACACACAGTCATAGATTCCTTGTAATCTCTAACAAAACAGATGTTTTCTGTGTTTTTATTTTTTCCAGTGTGTCTCGACACCCACGGTCTCGTGAAAGTGCTCTCATTTTTGGCTGAACTGTTACCAACAATATTCCTCTGCGTTTTTTGTGCTTTCCTTTAATGCTGAGCCCTGGGTTGAAAATAATTATCAGCCTATTCTCACTCCTCTCTTTATTTTCTAACAAAGAATTTCACAAAGCCCTCTAGGATTTACAGTGCATTGCTTCATTAAACCTTTGAATGTTATGCTGTTTAAAGTGCTCTAATGTGGCTCACTCCTGTTGGGCATGCTTTTTGCAACAACCAAACATGCCGTAATAACAGCACATGAACTCCCAAAGATTTATGATGACAGCTATTATGATGGAAGAGCAATAAGGCAGACTTTTAATGACCCAACCCCTGACATCCAGTGTGTCAACAGGCGATAGGTAGAAGCCCACTGTAAGACGCAGATTGGCAAGGCAGCTGGTGAGGCCCCTTGGGTGCTGCAGCTCCACCTGGAATCTCTTTGGGGCTTCACCTGCTGTTCCCGCCAAGAAAATGTTTCCACATATTGACTCTCAGTCGACTCAGTGCAAAAGATCAAATTGTTGCTACAATCTCACAGGGGCCAACACTTAATCAGGTTCTTTAGTTGAGAGACACCTGAGACTGACAGCCATGGGAGGTTTTATGTTTTTGAGGCTACTGTTCGAATGAAGGAAAAACTAAAGCGAAATGATAAAGGTGGTAATGGTTTTTACTTCACTCGCAAACTGATGCTTCTGACAGATGGCAGAACACTGAATCACTTAAAGTGTGCAGTGGAACAATACTAAGGAGCAGTTGTAGTGGTTTCAAAGGGGAAAGTTTGTTATTAATGTGATGTATCAAAATGGTGGTACACAATATAGACCTATTCTTGGGCAATTTGTTTTGTGCCGGTGCTCTGAGAATAGGTTTCAGAGACGCTTTAGCCAGTTTGCTGTTGTCTGTTGTAAATGTTCATTTACTGCCTAAACAACCACGGCAGTGAATTTCAATGTTGTTACGAGTGGTTCATTCCCTTGCTTGTGCAGGCTACATGCACGAGATGCCGGTAGACAGGCGAGGCGAAACCCGAGACGAAACCCGAGACGGGGCAACAAAATTGGTCCAATTCAGATTTTATAGAGCAGCTTTTGTTTTGTATTTTATTCCATTATTGGGGGGGGGGGGGGGGGGGGGGGGGGGGGGCTTGCTGTAGTGGCTCAGTGACCACTGTTTTTCTGCCAGAGCCTGTCACATTCAATAGGCTCCGACTCCCCCCTCCTCCCAGATAACGACAGAAAGCATTTCTCAGGGCTTTTAAACACTTCTTGGAGACTTATCTATAGCCCTGATGGCCTGTCCACACAAATCCATTTCAGCTCTGCACCTCCCTTATACCTTACTATTGATAAAGTAGCACTGTTTTATTAGACTTGAAGCTGGCAGAACAGCTCTTAAGGGAAATATCTTGTTTTTTTTTATTTGAAATGGGTTTAGAGGTTATGGAAAAGCTATTTGAATTATACAAGCTTTTATTTCATAAACTCAGCATCCTCCTCTCTAGTTTCCAAATAACCGTCAAGGCATATAGCATTTTAATAGTCCCTAATAAAATTCTTGTTTAAGTTAATGTATCATTAAATTGAAATAGAATGGTTTATACACTGTCATTTTCTCTGTTGTGTTGAAATAGCCTGAGCTGCTATCAGATTCAGTGTGTGCGTGCTGGGTGGGTTTATTGACACTTAGCCAGAGAAGAGTAATTGGAGCTCTGAAGAAATGAGGGAGCGGGAGACAGAGAGATAGAGAGTAAAGGCAGGAAAGAGAGATGAGATAGGAGTCTAATCTATGGGGTGTCAGCCCAATGCCAGATGAAATCCACCACTCCTTTGATGAGGAAAGGCATTGAGGTGCACATCTAATAGGAGGGATTGGTAGAGGGATGGCTCCAATCTACAGGTCAATCCTGTTCAGGGTTCCCCACCACTGAAAGGACAGAAGGGTTATTAGAGCTGGAGGCTCAGGAGAACATTCTTGGTTAGATTTGAACTATCATGGAGCACTCCAAGTTATCCACAGCCAGTGTACCTGGGAGGCTATGAAGGAAATTGTAACATTCAGGCAACATTTCATTAAAAACTCTTCATCTCTTTGTCACTGAAGTGAGGTCACAGCAAGGGGAGAGATGGAGGATGGATGAGGATGGAGAGCATGTCCAGGGACAGCGGTGGGCTGCGTCTTGAAGGAGCTAATGCTGTTATCTCGGGGAGTGTACCTGTCACTAATCTGATTGTGGTCCTTTCATTCGCCCCATGGCAGATTGATGTTGAATAATCAAAGGTGGTGGTGCCCAGACAAAGCACAAGGCCACAGGGATTAGTTCCCGTCTAGAAGACATTGATTTGGTTTTAATGCCCGCAAATATTGATGGACTGCAGAGTGGAGGGCCAAATATAAGGCTGGGTTTCCCTCAGAGGCAAGCCCCCCCCCCCCCCCCCAGAATCTGAAGAGAAGGAGAAGAAAAACTGCCAGAGCTGTGAATCAAATAGTGTGTTGTTACAGCTCCACTCAGATTTACATCTACTGTGTTTCTTGCTAGTTCTAATGCCTGCTGATTGTGGGTGGCCCTGCCTGGCTCCAGAAGAGTTGGTGTGCTGCCATTTTTGCACACTAACTGGCAGCAAAGCAGGCACAGAGGGGCCAAAGATCTTTGATGATCAGTGGAGCAAAAAAAAAGAGAGAAAGCCCTCTGGAGGAATGGCTTTCATCCTTTCTCTCTGTATCTCTCTATCTCGATCAATCTTTCTCGTTATGATGATGCGTAGCAAGCAGCAACACTGAATACACTGAATCATAGACGAGAGCTCTGAACTCAATTGCATGCCGCACAAAAGAGGTTTTGTATTCCTTGCGCATAAGCAAGCTGCACATCAAAAGTACTCATTCAGATCATTCACTTGCACAATCTACCCGCAGGTCATGCCTCGTTGTGCTTGTTTATGTGCTACCTGTGCGTGTGTGTGAGAGTGAGAATGCTGTGTGATAGTCTATCTCAGTTCTTGTGTAGGAAAAATTGCCAGTGTGCCTGGGGATACTGGTGAGACATCAAATATGGGAGCAATGCAGGGCATTCCCTGGGAAAATGTGAGGCTGGCGTGTCCTTGAATCCCAGCATTCCTCTCCCATCCTCCCACTCTTCCCCAGAGTCAGTTCAACCCAGTTATCACACAAAGCAACCAGGGCAAAGCCTTTGAATGACGTGCCGCAGAGCAAAAGGCCGTTAAACCTGAGAGGAAATTGTTGATTACCATGGACTTGCTGTACTTTCTGTCCATGCAGGTATAATGTTATTACACTGCAAATCTGAGCCTCGCTGTCTTGCCTGGACTGTGAACTGCCAGTCTATCTCTTATGGCGTCATCGCTCAGCTCCAATGATGAGCTGATTGAGTTGCAGCTGCAATGGCAGATGCCCGTCAGTCTCACTGAGTCTGATGGATGGGGATCAGCTCCTCAGCTGACATGTGAGGAATTATGAGAGTCGCCGATTTTATCCACCCACAAAACAAAGGGGCCGGTATAAATGAAAGTGACTGCTAAGAATTAAGTCATTAACTTACTTACTCACAGAAGATTAGCAATGTATCAGGGAAAAAGATTGGTCAAATTTCAATATTAAATAGAGCAGCTGGCACAGAATGTTTTTATATTTTATAAACTGTGGATTAGCATGCCAGTTTGTCAGGCCTTCAGTCGTAAATTTTGGTGTGGATTTCTGGAGTTTTTTATGATCGAGTGGTCATTGATATATCAGACAGCTGAAGTAGCAATAGTGTACGACTTTTGTATATGTATATTTGGATTTTATGATTTAAGAGTCTACAGCCCTGCTAGCCACTAAATTCATCACATTAGCATACTAATGTTATTCCAGTGATAATGCTAGCATGATGATTTTCAGTAGATACAGAGTGTTTACTATGTTTACCGTGTTGATTTAGTGTGATAGCGTGCGCCAGCATTTGCTATTTGGCAAAAAAAGAAAGTACAGCTGAAGTTAATGGAAACTACAAAATTGAGTGAAAATTCATGTATGGCTTAAGCATGGGTTAATCACAGACCTTATCTAAGGCATCTAACTAAACCCTTTGACTTTTAGACGTGTGAGCTGGATATTTAAAAGTGAAAACTAACTTCCAGGTTTGAGGCCTCACTCCTGCAGCACTGTTCTCCTTCTGTGTGTTTATGTATGTTGTATCTCCATTTGGATGTCCCACATCTTAAAACCACCAATCCTTAATGTTCACTTTTATATTTTACTGTAAAATCTGTTGTCTTCTGGTTTTGATTACAGTTCTTTGTGGTCATATGCCTGAGATATAAATGTGCAAAACTGCAGGATTTATCTTGAGATTCCAAAAAAGGAGCCTTAATTATTTTAAAGTACTTTGTTACGGAGCGAGTCAACTTTACGCCACAATATGCAGCACTTGTGCTACAGCAACGCTGTTATATCCCAAAGCCTATAATGAGACCTTGGGGTTAATGTGACAGTAAAGTCTGACTTTACTGTTGGGTCTCTTGTCATCTCTCTGCTGAGGATGCCCTGAAATAACAAAAGCTTTATCTTACATTGAGGAGAAGAAAAAGCTCTTGCGGTACTGATTCCAAATGTGTTTGAAGATAAAGTTTCCCTGCAGACCTCCCAACTGTAGGAAGAGAAACATCCTTTCATTCTGGTTCAAAATGCTTTATGTCTTCTCCCTCAGCTTTGGCAGGCTTGTTCATTTTGTTCCTAACAGATAAGAGGGCATTCATCTTTTGTCTTTGTAGAGTAATGAAATGATGAAGTCAATTAAAAGCCAGCTAAGTTTCTCTGTGACAAAGCTTCTATGGCATTAAATTATCAAGCCATGGTTCTCTCTTGTTCTCTTCACACACAAGCTCGTAATTTGTTCAGTCAGTGTATTCATTTGTTAAGGTACAAGAGGACACCTTGTCTGACACCGACAGATAAAATGATATAAAGGAAAACAGTTTCATATTCATCAGCAATCCATTACAATCTTTAAGCTTTTTATCTGAACAGTATTTTGCTCCCCCCAGTACATATTACACTTGAGTGGGAAAAAAAGTTTGATGTTGTAGTTGTGATAGCTATTAAACTGGGGAAAAGCACCTTCGCTTCCTAACCATGCAGCACCAGACAAAAACAGCTTGGTACGTACCAAAAAAGAAAGTGTAATTTTATAGAAGGTCATCATCCTGTCTCTTTATCTGTCTGTCTGTCAGCCTGCGTTCAATGACAGAGACAAAGCTAGGAGCCATCAGTCCAGACGACAACAAAAACCATCTGTCCTCCTGCCCATCATTAACCCCACTGGCTACTTCCCGGCCGCTGTGCTGACATAGAGAGAGGAGAGAGATGGATGTGGCTCCCTGCTGAAATAACTGGCAAAAAATTGACATATCGCGGCGCATGATTGCGTCATAGCCTGGCGCATGTTGTTGTAAGCAGCAGCAGAATGATTCTTGACATTTGTTATTTTTTTTTCAAAGTGCTTCAGTGTTGGAGCTGATATGGATATTTCTGTCAGGCAGGATGAGGATTTCTCTCTCCAGTGTGTGCTGCGATGCCAGCTGTACACAATAAAGTCATTCTAATAGGTTTAAGAGCCATATGCTGTGATTACCCGATCGCACAATTGCACATTGCGCAGTTATGCAGCTATTATCTTTCATTATTCGTAATCTACTGTAAATCTGATCTAAATCCTGATGCAATTCATTCACATGTACAAAGGAATCCAGCAGCTAAACAACATGTTGCATCGAAATCTGAGTCCTACAGCATTATGCTGTCATGTCAGACAAAAATCAAATTGCAAATGGGACCAACTAGACACGGTTAAAAAAAGGAAAACAAGCAGGAGATTCGACGAGCTATGCACAGCCATTGGCATGTGAAACAACCATTCAAATGACTGATGGTTGCTCATTTTCAAAAAGTGACAAATAGGTCACACTTGCCTACATGTATACTTTTTGACTTTAGACTTCTTTAAGGTTATGTTGGCTTAAGTTCATGGAGCAAGAACACGTTTGCTTTGTCTCTTAATTAAATGAGATCTGATGCCTGACTGAAGTACTTCATAAAATGAGATGCAGATATGAATTATTTATGTGCGTATTGGTATTTACTCAGCCGACACAGCAGAACACATTGACCAGTTTAGAGATGCAGCTACACCTCTTTTATCTTGCTGGAAAATGCTGATGTATAAATATGTATAACCTTTCTTGTATCTGATGCAGTAATGTGATATTAATGATCAAAATGTTCCCACAGAAATGCATCTTCATCCATCATCATCAAAATAAAAACGAAGCTCAAAACTAGTTTTAATTTTCTAAGCTGTGCACTATACCCAATAAAATTTGCAACCCACTGAAACTTAGGTGGGTTGCCACCCATAGTCTGTTTAACAAGAACCCGCAACACTGTGAATGCCCCCTTTCAAAAACATTTTTTCTGTAATTCATTAAGAGAGAGTACAATGTTTAGAGCCCAGGTTAGCTCTTTATCAGGTACACAAGCATCCTGTCAAACAGATGGTATCTACTTTTTGGACACAATTTTTTGGACAAAAAACGATGGCTGTTGTTTTGCACACTGGTGCCACCATCGGTTACCAGTAGTGCAGTAAATCATAGAGGGATATATATAGCTGCACCCATAATACTACACAGCATTAGCTGGCAGTATATCTGGTCAAAAAACATAGTGTATGTATGTACTGAATAGAGAATATGATGTAAGCTTACAGGTGTGCTAACATGCTCCCAATCACAATGCTAATATTCTGTTTGTTTGTTTTTTTAATTTATCTTTTATGTTAGGTATGTTAACCATATTCACATTCAGATAAAACAAATGTAAGCATAGCTGAGACTGAGTGAATGTCATAAGTTCTGCAGGCGATGTTCTGGGAAAATTAACATTTTGAACTGATGAAGCTAGTTGACGAGTTATTACAATGTGATAAGGGTCTATCTAATAGTTGTCAAGACATTTCATTCAAACCCACAAATGTCTGCCTCAAAGTCGCAGGATCAATAAGTTTTATCCTCATAAAAAATACAGTTCAAAACTTAATGGCAATTCATCCAATGGTTGTTAATGTGTTTCAGTATTAATGCATCAAACAAACAGACCAACATTACCATTTGTATCGCAGCTTTGCTTGCATAGTGTAAAAGTACTTTAAAGATAATCGAATTAAACCTGGCCGGTGAAATAATTAGAACAAGTTAAAAACAAAAATATCATTTGAGAAAATGACAGAAACAAGGATAAGACAGAATGAGAATGGATTTGTTTTCCAACCAAAAAAGGATGCTGTGTTTGTTGCAACAACAACCTTGCTGACAACACAATGACAGGTAATTTACAGCCATTCATCATCAGATGACAGTTGAAAACAGCAATTTCTTTATCCATTTATTTGGTTTTGACAATAAAAACATAAGAGCAGTGCATGGCCAGATGAGGCAGATGTAAGAGAAAATGCCCTTGAGAAATGCAGCTTACATATAACAGAGAGGTTCCAAACAAATGGTAAGAGTGCTCAATAAGAGATACGGTCTGCCATTGAGAACATATTTCTCTCTGAAAGCTCAGCTGGACCTGTACAATAAATGTCATGACAGCATAGCAGCTGTGATTAAAGACATCCAAAGTGTTGCCACAGCCACAGATATATGTTCAAGCTGTGCCATAGAACCTCATATGAGCTGACCCTGCTCTTCATGATACATACAAACCTCTGCCAATGTCTTGCAGGTTGAAAGTGTCAGCTGGATTATTTGGGTCATGATGGATATGGTCAGGATTTTTAAATCTCTCTGTAGACAGGAGAAATGGAAATGTGCTAGCCTAATGACACATTTCATCACCACGTTCATGGAAGTATTTATTTATTTTTTTTTTTTTTAATGAATCTGATAGACAGGCTGATTTTACTTTCATAAGATGTCTTTAAAGTGGAAACAGACAACTTTCCCCCCTAGCGTTTTCAATTGGTATTATTGTTGGCACTGGTGGAACAAAGACAAAATGATTGCTTTGCTATTTTCAGAGACAAGATCACCAGTCAGCCTTTATTTTCCCAGATGTTGTACCTGGTGGTAGACAAAATAGCATGGTGAAAGCAAGGTTTATGGCGAATCAATCTCACTGCCAACCGTCATTGTAGCCTTTTAATCGTGCACTGAACAGTTACCTCATTATGACACTTGAAAGAAAAAAGATACTCAATAAAAACTGGTTAAAAGAAAGTGGTAGGGATTATGGTAAAGTATAGTGTGCTTAAATCCATTGGTACACACAAACTTAGCAAATCCCTTTACACAACCCAAGAAGAGAAGCAGATCTGTTTCTTACATGTTTATGATGTTTATCTATGTTTATGCCTTGCATCTTTATTTGCCCACACTCATTTTAAGTCAGAAAACCAACCCTTGAATGACACCCTTGAGTCACTAAAGTGGTACGCTGAATCTGATCTTTTGTTTGAGCTGTTTAGAAATAAGCAGTGGAAAGATCGACCGGCACTGCCTGTCATGAGGAGTACCCTTGATTAGCCATCAGTGCAGGGAACAACCAGTGAAGCATTCTCATCATGTTTGCCTCTCGAGCATATTGGCAGCACTTGGCGGGAGGGCATGAGAGATTGACTTGGCAGTAAGTGGGGTGAGGTGAAGTGTGTTTGTGTGTGAGGAAAAGAGACAGAATCGTGGACGTACGTGTAAATTAGACTAAGCTGTGACAGTTGCAAGAGGTTAAAGAATTTGTTATTGTAATAAACATTAGAGCAGTCTTTCCAAATGAAAGCCGCCATCTGATGGTGGTTACAAAACACATTCCTCAGTGATTGCAGCAGCCCACTCTAATTGGCTCAATAAAAATAGGAATGCAGAGTGTCAGTTTTAATTAATGCATTGATAATTATCGCTCACTCAGAGAGAGGTGTCCGGGCTTTTGCGGTACAACAACAAACAAAGTGTGCAAGTGAATAATTCCACGCATCTGTTTATCACATTTAAACCATTGTCTTTAATTAGATGTGTATGGCCTGCGCTCCAACAATGTGGCAAAGTAAAATAGTAGAAGGAAAAGAGGCAGATAATTCAGCTTGCTCGCTTTCCCTTACTTACAATGAACAGATGGAATAACTCCCACACCATTAATGTAGCTTATTATAGTCACATGGCACAGAAAATATATTGTGTGAATTGATGTTTTACAACATTTGATCTTGGTGTTTTCACCTACTCTTAAAGGTGTACTCAAGTGATTTACTATTGCACTTCCTTCAAGCTGGCAGACTTTCGAGAAACAGATTGAAATTAATGGTCAAATCAATGCAGAGGCTATAACATCCTGATTTGTACACCTTAGTTTACCCAATAATCAGACTTGTTTGGCCATTTTGTTTCACCTCCTTTACTCAGACATGTGTCCAATCAACACAGTTTTTATTTAACTGTAGTAGTTGTTGCTTGCTCTATTGAAATTCTTCCTTTACCTTGGGAACAGTAACTGATTAACTAAACTAGCTAAAAAAGGTTCCAATTAAAAGCCTTCTCAAGATTAAAGGTCTGGTAAAGAGCCACCAAATACACCTCGAGGAAAGATTAATGAGATTTGGATTCATCACGGTGGGGTTCTACTCACCCTGTGAAAACAACTAGATAATGTCCTCTGTTGCTTTGGAGGAAATGAAAATAACCATGATGATTTTCAAACCGTGATGTGATACGGTTGCATGATAGACAATGCAGGATTCACTGTTGGGGTCTTTGAGTCATACTAGAGAGAGTCAGTTAGGATATCCTGGTCACACAGGCTTTTATAACCTTGCCAGTTACCCATTATTTCTGTAAGTTTAAGCCTTGTATCAGCCTACATCTCTCAAACTCCATCCCCCTAGTTTGTTTTTGTTTACGATTTGAAGTGTGAAGCCTGTGCCGATATAACCCTGATCCTGGTTATTTTCTCAAACTTTAGAAAGCCTCTTACACAGCCAGGAGAGACAACATTATACAAGTGTTTTTTTCAGGTTGAGTAGTACCAAACTGATCTCCAAGTGTCAAGTCTGAGTACTTTCCCCTTTAAAATAAGTCATAAATGTCATATTTCATCCAAACGAAGCAGTGTTTACCTCCATATGAGAAGTTAGATGAATGTCTCATGAATAAGCAGAAAAAGCACCAAAAAAGTGCACCCACTGCAATTCTTGTCACTCTTTATCACTTGTAGCAGTCTGTAGTGGATGCTAGACCCACAGAGGCAGTACTTTTAGCTCTTTGTATGTTTCTCTGTTTGGCCCAGTCTTTAGCCCCGAGCTGATCGGTGTAATGACCTCAGTGTGAAAGTGGAAGCAGAAATCAATATGACGGCCCCAGGTGTTCATGATGTGTGGTTGCACTCTCTGGCCTCTGATTTAGGGAGACAGCTACAGAATGAAATAACTTTTGGTGCTCATTTTTTTTTATGATTGCATCTTTCCCAATTACAGAAGCCTTGAATCTTCATGCACACCTTTAATATTATTGTCATATACTCTGCTTCTTTTAGTATCTCAGAGATGAATATTGGAAGTGGATGAAATTGGAGAGTTCACTTATACTACAGTCAAAAAATATCAGCACCTTCTTTGTGGACTGAACTCTTACATTGTCTGTTTCCACAATGCCTCACATTAAGCACAAACCTCTTGTTAGAGTTGTGGAGTTGAGTTGAGCATCTCAGTCAGACTTCAGCCTGAGAAACTACAACTCTGCTGACTACTCTACATCAGTACAACAGGGTGAAGGGGTCAGCAGACTGTGGGTGGGAGGCATTTATAGAGCCTTTATAGAGCCAACCTCACAGTGCTGTTGTATTAATTGGTCATCTGTCATCAGCTACCTTGTCTTGGTGAAGATGCTGATTGGTCGACCCTCCTTGGCATATAGCTGATAGGCAGCCTCGGGTTCAGCCCCCCAGTGGAGAACATACTGTATAGGCTTAAAGATAGACCATGTTATGGTAAAATACAAAACATTGATTTGTGTTATCTTCAGGCTATTATATTGTTTCAATTTATGAATTTCAACCTCTGTTTAAGCTGAACAGCAGACAGACACCAGTGATGATGTAATCACCAGACAAACCCTGCAGCTGCTCCATAGTCAGTAAATAATGAAAGTCTCCCAAGTTACTATGACAGCATCGTGAGTGTTTCACTGGAACTGGCCACATCTTGAATGCACAGCTGTAAGCATTGCACTGAAATATAATTCTTGAAGGCAACAGTAACTCCCACGGGGCCCACAGTGTTGCTGACCATTCTTTATTAAGTGTCATCATTAATTCAAGTCATGACAAACTTCGACAGTTGTATCTGGATATCGACGTTACTTTTCTAAATCATGGAAATAGAACAATATCAATTTTGTTTTATGGTGAATGCTCCTCTAAACCATCCTGAATGGCAGCTACAAGAGGGAAGAGTGATTAATGAAAGCAAGTGTGCTGAAACACCACAATATTACATCCTGGAGTGCTAGGGGAATGTGTGTGTGATATACTTGGCGATGGGGCTGGCAGATATTTCTCCATCAGCCCCATCTCAAAGTTCATGTCTACCTTGGTCGGTTCTGTGATCACTCAAGTAGAAATAAAAGTATAGTAAATTCAGTGCCATGGTTTCAGTGTGGCGCCACATTCATAGTGTTCTGTCATACAAAGACAATAACCCTTGTGGTCAATATTGTCTTAAAGGCCCCATTTATCATTTTCACATGTGAGGAATTTGTACTGATATCATTCATAACCGTCCAACACAGTTCATTGCATTGAATATTAGTTTTACTATTTTATAGATAATAAACACATAAATACAGTACATTTGCCATATTGTGATAACAATATATTGGGTTAGGATATTATTTGTAATATCAGCCATTTCACCCAGGCCAGCAGGAACATTTCACATCTGTACACCAGAGTTTTCCAGGAAAAATGTCTACCAGACGCCAACGGTTCAGACAGCATATATAAAGCTTTGTTTTCAACACAGACAAGCTGAACAACTCTGAATTTAAATGCAGTTCTAAATCTTTATTAGTTAATGTGCTGTACATTCAATGAGTAGGCATTTATTCTTTTTATGCTCCTATTAACTTTGTGAAGTGTAAAACACATCACTTCACAAAACAGAAAAACACATGCGTTTAGTTTTCTTTTTACAGCTTTTTATTTTGATTTGTGTGAAAGTGTATCATTATTGTTGCAGAGAAAAACTCCATTCCAGCACTCAATCCCCATGGTAATGTAATGATTGATGCAAACAATGCTTGTCCTCTGTCTGAACTTTCCCATGTGTGCTTTGGAGGATGTCAATCATTACGGAGTCTAGAAAATATGAAATACTGCAAGTGAGACACATATAAACACAGCCGTTTTCCCTCAACAAGAAAAATCTTAGACTGAGCCACAGTTGCATAATAAGGCAAACAGACTGCAGGCTACATATTTACACAAACATGGGTCATAAAACCAGCCCTCCTGAGTCATTTATGCTCAGGGCAAAGTGCTCTCAAGGAAAGAGATTTATTTGGCTTCATTATGTTTGCATGGTGAGGCTGGTGCAGCCATCATTTCTATTAGACACTTTTCTGGCCCATTAAACCTCATTACATATTGATCCTGTTCCTCTGGATGATAATGCACCATTTATTTCCATTGGTCCGCTTCCACCTCTTTATAATTTCATTGTTCATAAAGTGTCAGTGAGTGCCAATGGAGATGCACACTTCACTTGTTCCTAGATTACATGACAGGTTTAGTTCTTACCCTGCCCGTAAAACAATAAACACAATTTGGATCACATTGACATGCAAATAAACATCTGCAGAGTGTTTACTACCCATGTCAGTTTGCTTTGTTGACTTCAACTTATCTAGTAGTCATCTTCAAACTGAGAATAGCTTCTGATCAGAAAGACTGATAGTAATACCCAAACGTTGCTCTTAAAGGGCCAGTTTATAGGATACGGGCAATCTGTTGGCAGAGATGGAATATGATATTTAGAATAGTTTTTTCATTAGGGTGTAATCACTTTAAACTAAATGTTGCTGTGGTTAAATTTGCTTAGAATGAGCCCTTCATATCGATATTGGGAATGGGTTCGACAGTAGCCCTGAATGGACAAACCAACTGCCTCTCGCTTGCTAATGTTAGCCACAAGGGCTAGATGTTTACAGTTGCCTTGGTAACACACTGTTAGTATCTCCCTGAATGGCTACTGTTGTCCCGTTTGGGAAATGCTGACATTAGTGTCCAAATTTTAAATCCATCATCAATGTTTGATTCTATCGGCGTGGCCCCAGTGAGTCAGTGAGCAGTTAAGGTGGCTTAAGACTGGATCTGTAAACCCCTCACATTACTAGATAATCTGGGCTGAACTTTGGTACAGGCGAAGCTCCCGGACCAGATTTCTCCTCTGATTGTAGGGAGGGTCACACAAGGATTAGATCGTCCTGAAACTCCTATATTGTGAGCCCAGCCTAAGAGTTGTTGGTGGGTTTTTTTTTCTTCATAGCATCTCTGTTTACTCTTCTCCTCTTCCCTCTATTCGGAGGAAGTAAGTCAGTGTTCAAGTGTCGGAGTGCTTAACTTTGTTCTGTTCTTTTGTTCAGTTCTTGAGTATTCACCTGCATCATTTACCGTGTATGACATTGCTTTACAGAAAAACACCTCTGTATATTTCTGTGCACATCTGCCTTATAAACATGGCTGCACAGTTGCCCTAACTGCGCAATGTCCATGTGAACATCTGACCTGTTCCTACCGGGCCGTTGCTCATCTTTACCTGCTATAGACTGACTATGCTTAACATATTGTCACCTTCTGCTCGGATGTGCTCCCATCTGTAAGTTGAAAAATGCCGTTTTTGATGCACCTACGCATATTTACATTTTCACACCCTGTAGATTGGACACTAAACATTCCCCCACCTGTAAAATTCAGACATAAACTGTTTGAATTAATTGAAGCAACTATTTATTGAGTTGCTGTCTACATCCCACTCACTGCTTCTTGCCATCACTATCTATATCACAGTCTTTGATTTATTTGATGTTTTTTTTCTGCACTTCTGCTGCTATAACCATGCAATTTCTCTGCAGGGATCATTAAAGTTTCATTTCATCTCTTCTTATATAAACCTGTTTTATTCCCCCTACACTTTTCTTTTTTTTAAAAAAATCTCCCACTCCTTGAAAAGCACTGCATCACTGGTGTCCTTCAGAACACTTCCAGAGATGCAACTTTTTGGGAAACGGAACATCGGATTCAGTAGACATACATTTTTACTCTTACTGAATGTTTTGGAATTACAAATAACATTTTAAGTGTAACTGAAAGGTTCATCTCACCATCAATGTCAATACAATGCCAAATATGTTGTATAACAGTATAGCTGTATTCCATCACACTAAAATGTAACATTCAGTAATGAATGTTTGCACTGTCTCACCTTTAACTGTTAATTTTCACAGATCATCTGGAGTACAATAGTTTAAAACAGAGTTCTGCAGCTCCAATTGTTCATAATAAAAAAACTTTAGGACCATTTTTAGGTTTCTGTCGCCTGTGCTCTGCCCCACTTGTACCAGCTGAGTAGTTTTCTTCTAAGCTGTCAACTCACTTCACCCTCAGCCTTTGTTGTTCTTTTGCTGCATGATCAGCTTCCCACAAAACTTGATGTAATGATTTTCATGTGCATGACAGCGACATGAACGCAGTGACAACCCCTCAGTGGTCGTTCTCGCTGTCACTGGGGTGAGGTCTCTGTCTGAGGCCACCTGGCTTCCCTCGAGGGACATAATTTATGATGCTAATGAAATGTGAGCATGCGTAGGCCATCGGAAAGTAAGTGATGAATCTCCTGCACAGAGCTCGTCATCCATCACAGAGGTCCCCCCCGCCTGTAGAAGCCTACAGGAAGCCCGAGCCTGTTCCTCTCTGATTAATGTTTAGGCTGATGCATCTCCAAGATTATCTTTTTTGATCATGTCATCTCTTTGTTATTGCTGCTGCAGGCTTACTGGATTAGAACATGGACTGGGGGCTCTATTTTAACACAAAGTCATTGTGAGAAATATTTGACTTTGCCTAAAGAGGAATTAAATCATCAAGCTGAGTAACACATTCACTGCTGCACTGTACGACCGTTCTGCAAGCCAGTTTTCTCTGCTGCGGTTCCCTCATTTAACCTTGCTTATTTTCCATTAGAGGAAAGTTTAGTTACATGCCAGTTGTGCCAGCTTAGTTCTATTGTTTAAATGCAGATTGGATCCATTTATTTTCACTCAAAGACCGAACGTTTGAACAGACAGTGGGGATTTTTGCAATTACATTTATCTGAGAATGTCCGTTGCTTTGTACGCTGAAAAGTAATTTTGGTCAGTAGAGATTTGCAACCGCTGCTACAGCTGCTGAATTTAAACAGTCTTTTAGGCGTGTTTATTAGAGCCCAGCAGTGTTTATCTGTGTGAAAGAAGTTTTACCATCCAGAATGGCTGCCTTAATAAAGGTGCTTCAAATGTATGCAAATACATACCCCTCCCTCTCTCTGTCCTTGTCTTTCGGTCTATGAGCAAACATAATTTTTCGTGCAAGAAAGGATACAAGCAGACTGATTGTCTTGTGGTGCAGGTTTAGTTTATTCACTTCATTGTAACCAGGTGTCATAATTTTACTGGGAATGCAAATAAACATTACTTTTTATAATTTTTTGCTCTGTTGCTGTTCAGACTCCTAGAGCCTAAATCACATTTTAAATTGCTTGGTTTTAGAGGCGTGACTGTAGGGACTGCAATATCAGTCCATCACTTTGTTGCAGACGGAAATAGGATAATATTGCATGGATTGATATGAAAGTTTGTACAGATCATCCCCTGACTTTACCTCTAGTGACCGTCCAGAGTAAGAATTCTCAACTATTGAATGGATAAGAAATTTGGTAGACATTTCCCACGGATGAGTTATAATAACTCTGCTGTCCTCAGGTCAGATTTGTCCGATATGGTGCTTTATGATCAAATACATGCAAAACTTGTGAAAATCACTTCATCCTCAGCTGGACTTTTTGTTTAATGCCAAATAGCAAATGTCAGCACCAAATATGCTAAACTAATATGTGTAAACATATCTGATAAACATCATCATGTTAACACTGTCATTGTTAGGATGTTTGCATGCTCACGTTAGCATTTTTCTCTGCTGTGCCAAAGGACAGCTTTAAGGACGCTGTAACAGTTACAATTTATAATCAGGTACACCAGAGACAAGCGCCAAAAGAGAATCTAGTAACAGCAGATGTTTTGCAAGTCTTTCACCATAATGTGTATTTATCCCCCCTTACTTACCAAAGATAAAAGACAAAAAACTGTCATTGCAAACTTTGACTGAAATATTTCTCACTCCTTATGGGTGCGTATCGCCTTTTTCCAACAAAGCCAAATTCAAACCAGTGTAAAAGGCACTGATGAAATCACATACAGATATCTCACGTGAAATGAAAACCACACAAACTACGTGTTTTAACCTTTAGCAGAAAATGTTTTCATGTAGGAACTAATTGCTCTGAGTAAAAGCCTGGCTGAGAAAACACATGCCTGTTTTAACTACAACAATTACAATAACTGCTTGATAATGTAATAAGCCAAGTGATTAATTGTTGCAGCAGTTTTTTACTAAAAGCCAGCATAAATAAGTATACTCAAATTATAGAGTTGTCCAATTACCATAACAACCTTTTTACAGAGCTGTTTTTATTGAGCCTTTGTTTATATTTGTTTGCCTCTGCCAAGGAGGTTGTTTTTTCTATTGTGTCCATTTGTTTAATGGTTGGTTTGTTTGTCAACAGGATTAAACAGCAACTACTGAACAGATTTTCACAAAACTTAGTTTGGGGATGGGATTTAGCAGATTAAACCCCATTCACTTTTAGTGCAGATCCAGACAAAGGGACAGATCCAGTGATGTTTTCTTTTCCCACTTTCTTTAACCCTGTGAGATATGACATTTTTGGTTGTCTGCTATCTGTGAGTACAGTTTGGCCTTGTTGGAGGTATGTACTCTACTGAGTGCCATTCTAGCTGTAAGTGTGTTTTATATTTGCTGTATCAGATGATGAGTTCATGAAATGCAAATGAGACGCATAACATCAAAAGTGAAGAATCAGTAATGACACAAACAGATACCATAGCACTGTTACCTGCTGAGCCGCCGACATGATTCCTTTTGATACTGTCAACCACTGCACGTGTGCCTGCATGTAGGTTGTGTTCGGATCAGCGTTTGCATAATTAGATAGGAGTGGTGATCTGGTTAGACGAGGGTTGGAACATCCCTCTGCTCACATCAGTGGTTACGGTTATCTGAGCAGCTCTGTTCCACTTCCCCCGGCACACAGTGGTCTCTGTCGTGAGTCTGCATGAAACAACCCTGCCAAGACACCCTCCTCCGCCCCCACCCACCGCTGTCATTTCCAATAGCTTTCCACCTTGCCATGATGAAGTGTTGGGCTCTGCCCCCGTTGCCCTCCCCTCATGCATGCAGACTGGTGAGCCAGCAGAGAAGAGAAAACAGGCACAGCTGGTGTGAGACACGAGGAAACACTTTCTACACCCACTATGGATGATGTGCTACCGGGCTGCACAGCATAAAAAGTAAACCACTTCTAAATTAATTAGCTCTAGTCAGAATGGTAATTAGTTTGAAAGTGCCAGGGATTTACTTTGTGTGAGATAAACGTGTGAAAGAAGGGAAGCGGGATGAAAATTCATATCAGTGAAGGAACACAGATAGTTTAAAGGAGAGGAGTTTACAAGTACCTCTGCTAATTCCTCACCTCTCTTAAAAATCAGCCTTTTCCAGTCCATTCTGTTCCATGTCCTGCTGCGATGCTGGACTTCTTACACTTTTGCAGCTTTCTTATTTCCCCATTAATTCTTTGTACTTGCTTATCTATGTTAATATTGTTTCTGAAGATATAACAACCTTGAGGCAGATACTAATTAAAGAGAGTGAGAGCAAAACAAAACACCCTTTCCCTTGTAAACACATTTTTAATGAATTCGTGTGGAAATGAGACATGAAGGGGATAAGTCCCTCATCATGAAGCACTTCGGGTTTTCCTGTTCTTTGAGTGCCTTGTTTGTCAATAATGTGAACATGCAAAGTGTTAAATGAACACCCCTGATGCAGAGAGAGAAATTGAATTAACATGAGGTGTTTGGTGGATTGGTACTGCAGTTTGAATCAAAGAAGACATCAGTTCAGGAATCAGCTGAGTCTTCTTTCTTCAGTTCAAATCCTTCGGTTCTCCAAGATGTGTGCATCTGAATAACACATCAGCTGTTTGGTTTGTGCTTGACATCATGTATGGTATGTGAACTAACAAGCTATGCTGACCTTGACATAGTTTTTAGATGTTATTTTCCATCGGTTGTACCAACCTTGTCTTGTCAAACAAGTGAAAGGTTTTTTTTCTCTCATTTTTTTCATCCCACTGCTGGGGCTCATGCTGTCTGTCAGGCAGCCCCACTATTCACGAATACACATTTTCTGCTGTGTGGCTGCTTACATGGAGCTTTTACTCACAATAACTCGTGGAATAACTCCATTTTACAACAGTCATTCCCAGTCTGTCACCTTGTACAGAGGGAAATTGTAAATGTGAAAAGCGTGCTCCTTGCTGACACATTCACAACCACTCCAGATTTAAATAGCTGTAGAGCTTACACAACCAGTTTCATTCACAGTCACACCATCCCCCATGTCTGTAATTCCTGTAGCAGTCAAAAGCTGTACAGTAATCATTAGTTATTTCAAATATGTGCATCTGTAAGTGTTTCTTAGTGCTTACCAACACTTTTTTTTGCCAATGCCAGCATTGAAAGCATATAAAAACGCTGGAACTTCAAGTCTTGGCCCATGATCATTTAATTAAAATGTTTTCTTCTCTCTCAAAGTATTCAGGTGGTTGTTGTATTTAGAGTATGAAGAGCTAATAGCTGAAATCAGAGGGACTTTTGACAATGCATTTTTGCCACAATGTCAAACAAATTGGCTACAGGCTACAAAAAAAAGAGAGATTATGCAGACATTCAGCTAGGTTCATCCTCGATAACTCCTGAGATAATTAATCAGTGTTCATCCCCATTGGTTGTGCAGTGCAGAATAAAGCCTGACAGGTATTATTTAACCACATTAACCTACAGGCAGACATTGCTATAAAGCATACCTTGCCAGAATGAAAAATCCTCATCCCACTCTCAGGTGGTTTTTGAATTTTTTCTTTTAGTGAACACATGAAAGAGGTTGCATTTAAGAATATTTTTTTGAAGGGACTAACCGAATGAAATTGATGCAACCCATCATTGATGTCCATCTTTTAATACACTTTTCAAGACTTTGACCCTCAAAACCACACCAAGCAGGTTATGTCAGTCTTCAATTTTGTATGGCTGCAAACTATGCAACATGCAACTTACCTCCCATGTTGCCAGTGTGAAAGCAGCCAGAAAACAGCTGCCATGTGACAGAGCACCAGCACAGACTTAACAATGGCGAGTTTTCACAACGATTAATGTCATTACCATAGCACACAACGAACTTCCAACATGTCAAAATATTATTCTTCACAGCTCATTTGCACTGGCTGTTTTCCGTCATGCTCTGCATCCTGTGGTGCAGAGATCTGAAGGGTCGGCGGGTCAAGGGGACTTTGTAATGGAAACAGATCTTTGTTGAGGTTCACCCTACAAGGCTTAAGAGCTGTAATGCCACATTGCAGAGCACCTGCATCCAGAAATCCACTCAAAGTTAAGCAGCTAGCCCTCATGTGGTCAGCGTGATTACACTAATACGATTAGCCCTTGCTTTTCTATCCTGTCTGGATTAGAATATTGGACAGCTGAGTAGAGAGAAACATATTTTAGACCTTAGTGATTTAAGAGATTACCAGCTCTGGTCTGACTGCAGCCTCATGCACACACACACACACGCACACACGCACACACTGACATACATGACTGCAGAGGGCACACGGAACAGAATTACGTTCTTCCTTAGTAACCCTGGTGGATGGCAGAGGATATGGGGCATGATATCTTTGTTACTTAGTTATGGCAGTGCCTTGGGTGACAAACAAAGAACTTAAAGGCTCTTCTGTATTAAACACACGCATAGCTTGTATTAATATGGTCATGTGCGGTGTCGATGGGTTTTAAAAAAAACAACAATAAACATTGGATGGATGTAACATGGATTGTTATGCATTACATGACAGTTTACAAAAGTAACGAAAGGATAGTACAAAACTCAAATATATTTAATATAATGTTATGTAAGACAAAGAAAAGAAAAAGAAAAGAAAAGAAAAATCTGCAGATTTAAGAAGCTTGAGCCATCATGTTTTTGACATTTTTGTCTGAAAAATGACTGAAAATACTTATTTCTGTCAAAAAGTGGTAAATATTGTAGTTCACATACATTATTGTGGAGAAGTTTGTATCTATAAACTGTACATTACTGTCTAGAGAAGATGAACCCTGTTGCACTTCACATTACACAACTTTGTATGCTGCCGTTACACACATACACACATATACACACACACACACACACACAAACACACACACCAGACACACACACACACACACACACACATATAAATATGTGTATTCAATGCCCCAGGTGTTTGGCAGTGGTGTGTACCACCTCTCATCCACACTTTCTCACACAAGTGGAGTACAAACCAGCTGATTATTGACTTGGGTTGTGGTTAAGAAGAAGTGACAGTCTGATGAGTGCTAGACAACACACAGCATTCTGGGGTAATGCCTGTATTTGTAGCCCAGTGGGCCAAGCCATAACACTTACCATTTAATAAGCAACGGCCTGCAGGGAGCCCTGGGCTTATTCATCCTCCAGTAGCTTTCTGCTGAACACACAGCACTCTGCTGGGACCAGGAGCGGACCATGGATGGATTATAAGAGCTGGATACAGCGTGGCTGTTCAGCCTTGCTTCTAATTTTTTTCACTGGCCACCCGTGGTATTGCAAATAACAATCTCATACATCCAAAACAGAATTTTCCCCTTAGACCACTGTTATAAAAGAGACATCTGTAAACTTGTTGACAGGACTCCAGTGATAAACATGATCGATTAATACTCTATGTGTATTTTTTAGACATGGGGTTACTTTCAAAGACCAGGAAAATCCATTTTTTTCAGAATGATGTAAACATGGTTAATGAGCTGGCTATGCACGTTCATGTTGTGTCATAGAATTGGTTCGCATAGCCCGGCTGAGACGAGAGCATGATAAGATAATCTTCAGAAGTAACCTGGAAGCAAGAAACTTTTGCGGTATGCTCTATGTGTCCATGACTAGGTTGAATCTTTGGGTCTGGTACCTGGCTCTTCAAATGCATCCACCAAGCAGACCACTCAGCTATGAGCCACCCCTGGTTAAATACACAATATCAGCCCTGGAATGGCCTGGCTGGGTCTCATACTGCATCTGTGTGTTCAGTCATGCGTGCCAGATGTGTCTGGATTTGACACCCGAGAATGACTCATGTTAACTTTAGTAATGAATGCATCGGTGGTTGCATTTACATGAGCTGACTGTCTGCTGGCCATACTCCAGTTAAGGTTACATACAGTGGGTTAAGCTGTTTACATGCATGCTTGACCTCTGACCTCTTGTTGCTTGAATAATTCAACAGTTTGTGATATCTTGTGCATTTGTGTGTCAAGCACAAAAACAGAGAAGTCCGTTGAAAAATGAGTGTGAAATGGATGAAGTTGTGTTTTTAGAATATGTGGGAGATTATTTACATACAGAAGAATGCCCTCAAGGATGTTAGAATTGTTTTTTTCAAGCAGTACCTCTGAAGCGTATGCTTCTTGCTTCATTCTCACTAGTGGCAGATTTCTTGCAGACTGCATCACGTTTCCTCCCGGAGTTTCCCGTAAGTACCTATATTTATTTTTTTGTTTACCCTCACAAGCTTCCCAGGTCCTGCTACATTGTAACATAATGTTTAATGTGATGGTGAGAAAGCTCAATTGCTCTCATCAGACCATTGAACCTTCAAGTGACTTCTGGGAAACTGTAGCCCAGATATAATGTGGGTTTTCTATGAGTGACTTTCTCCTTGCAGTTTTCCTAATAAGATGCGGCTGATGAAGCACTCCGAAAACAGTTGTATGAACAACACCTAACACTTGTCATTTCAAGTTTCTTGTCTCCACATAAAATCCACACGAGACATAAGACACTTTTATTTCCACTTGGCCACTTATTTGATCACGTGGGTGGCATGAATAATCAGATTTAAATCCATCTTGAATGCTTCTTGGATGCAGTGAGTAAGCAAAATACCAGAACCCCTTGAACTGGCTCACCTTAATGTAATGCAGTTGTCATCAATCTTCCATTCCATTTCCATCTCTGCTTTTCCAAGTTTCTTCTGTAATGGAAAGGAGTTGTCAGCTGAACCAGTGATAATTTAAGTGCATCGTATCATATTAGATTTGGTGAATACTTATGCAAACATGTCATTTCATCACTGTCCTGGTGAAGTCATGAATAACCGGTAATGAGCTGGGAGTGGGCAGCCCAGTTTTACATTTTTGAGGCAGTGCATTTTTAAGGTATCACAATGAGTCATTAAAAGATGTAAGAATGAGTTTGACCCGAAAAGGAACACAGACTCTTCCAGTTGATCTGAAAAATGTGTACATTTTGAGATGATGTAGATGCTGAAACTTTATTTAGTAAGCAAATAATTCCAGTAGTTTTAGAAATATATGCAGACACACATACAGTGGTGGCACTTGCAGATTTGCATAACATAGAAGAGTGGATTGTTGACTTTGGGGTGGGCTACGCTATCTGAGTAATAATAATAATATTATTATTAAATTAATAATTTAATATGCCAGTTATTCTGGCGTTTTGAATATTATTTTGCCCATGATAAGATGACATCTTCAAATGCTCTTTTTGTTTGTTTGTGGGGAAACTTTATAGGTTTACCTCATTCAAAACACAACATGCTCCCTTGGTTAAGCTGCCAGATAATGTTCAGTATTCATAGTCGAGAGTCACCCTGGGATTCTCTTTTAGTCAACACCCATTTTTCCTGCATTGATGTCTCATCTCTCCTGCTGTCGTCGCTTGATGCCTCCTGTCTCTTTCGTTCTCTGCTCTGTTCTTTTGCCCCAGGCAACACCTCTCTCCTAAGACAGAGATGTGATGGGTAGCGCTTGTGCAGAGAAGAGTGATGGAGCTTTAGCGACGAAGCAGATGTAAAGTAAAAGCAGCTTGTCACACCAGGTACTTTCCCCCTCTCTAACAGATGGCAGATTTGCTATCACAAGCCTTTGTCTTCATATCTGAACGAGAGATGGCTCTTGTCAAACACCCGGAAAAGGCTGCGGCATGCTATTGTCTCTTTTCTCATCGGTGATATGACAGAAAATCAAATTTCACAGCATAATTGTAATTATCTCCTACAGATGTACATGTATTGTACTGCATGCTGACAGAGCAGAGTTTGTCATCCCTCTTTCCTGTCATTCACCACCTTCTCTATTTTCTTTATTAAACTACACTGGTAGATAGATTCTCTCCACTTCCGTCTGAGCTTAAATATGTTGTATAAAAGCTGTTATGTTGCACTCTCCCTAAGGCCCATTTCCTCTTCTTTTCTGAGGCTACTAGCAAGGATAAAGCACTGTGAGGAAAATTCCTGCACCACCATGACTTATGGGCCATAATCCTCCACTTATGCATTGACAAGGCATCCCTTATACGCAAAGCATATCCCTCTCTCTACACACACTAAATCTGAAAGGATGAAGAAAATGGGACTGAATTTCCTAATGCCTTTTATCCTCTAGTTCTCTATCAAGTTCTCTTTTCCTCGACAGACTCTGGCAGGCCGTCCTGTTACATTTGTTGCGAGAATTAGATTAGCTTCTTATCAGATGAAGTCCCACTGAGGTTCACCTTCCATGTAGGTGATGTCAGGGTTGATGCAGTAAATCCCACAGCTGCTAAAACATGCCAGACAAAGGTTTGACTGGGTCTCACATCGGAGATATTGGTGGAGTCAGGGGAGCAATAAGTATAGGCTTTCAATGGGTACTTTTACCTATAAGCCTGGTATTACTTTAATAGGTATAGCTGAGCTCAGCCTCAAATGAAACAGTGTCATATCATCATTTTATTCGGATTAGAGTAACTGACTCTGAAATTTCATTTTGATGTGTCCTCACTCGGGAAGATCAGAGAGATTCTTGGTTCTCAAAGGTCTCTCTGCAGTCTTTTCTCGTGTACCCATGGATCACTGCCAAAATCTGCCTGAGCTGCGAGAGAATGGAGCTGAAAAGGGGTATTGTCTGGGCAGAGCCCTGATAGAGAGATACAGTAGTTGTCTGTTACATCCAAAGTCACAGTGAAAAGACTGGATAGGTGGAATATGTAGCTCCGATTATGATGTAAAACCCCATTTTGACTTTGATAGATGAATTCTTTTTAAAACAGCAATGGGACTTTCCACTTCACAGTACCATCCTTCTGACACTACTTACTGCCACTGTCACTGCACTTCACCAAAAGTCTGCACTGCTGTGCAACAGGGTGAAATCCTCTCAGAGAGAGCTGCACTGACATACAGAGGGGGTTTTGCTTGGGTTAGATGACCACAGAGCATCTCAGCCTTCATGACATAACTGGGTTGAATTGCACAACACAGGAGGGCCAACTCCTCGGGTCAAGACTCTGCTGTCCATTGACATCTAAAGGAGGAAAATCATGCCTTTGACGACAGCAATGTAAACATCTTGTCCAGAGAAGACAGATGGTTTTGAAAGAGGAGTAAAGGAATCTATCTATGTCAAACTGGAACAACCACCTTTGAACAGAGGAGGTGGCCTATGATATTACTTATCACCCACTTATAATGCAGTACTGAGTTCCCTCCTTAGACAGTTTACAACCATTCACACCTGTGCTCACCTATCCTTAGAAACCCCCATGAAGGCCGGTTTGACCAAGGACCCAGAAGTGGTCCCCTTAAACTCAGAGCTCACGTAAGGACACTCCCACACACAGTTTAAAAGCCAGCTAACTCGTCTCTAGTTAGAACTTAAGAAGCCTCTTGGATGAGAATTGAAATGTCCAGTTGCCTACAATACAGCAGAATTACCATGACCTGGATGACTGAGAACCCTTCATCAACATCGCTAGGCTTGTTTAGACCAACATGGTTTTCTATAAAACTATTAGCTTATAGATCCTGATACAGTTATCAGCATCCAGTGGCAACAAGTTGATTGAGCTTACTTAGAAGATGGAAGTTTGTCATGCCAACTTCTGTATAAACACCTTTTGTCCTCTGAGTCAATCATTGCAACCTCTTTATGTGGAAAGTAAAAGCCAGCCCCTTCCGTACGTTTGTTCCAGTTGTGTTCTATTCAACTCAAACCTGTTTTCTTGCTATAATCTACAGAGAATAAACAAATATTTATAGAATATATAGCGTCTTTCAAAATAGACTTTTGCCTACAAATATATCCAAATAGTGACATGAATAACAATGCACAAAGCCTAGACCAGTAACTGTGCATGTGCAGTGATAACAGGCTAATAAACAATTCTCGATCATGAAAACAACAGAAACAGGGCCTTTAAAGAACAAAGCACCCTTGCCTTACTTAGCTTCTCTCTGTCCCAATTAGTTTAGTAAAATCAATTTTCTGTTGTTTTTGTTCGCCTGAACCTGGTGCCTTGAAAAGACTTGAAAAAGTAATAAGAAAGTGCTCCTACAAGCTTGGGGATATGTTGTTCTGAGGTGAAATTGGATGGGTTTTAGATGTTTAATGACCAGCTGGCTCACAAACAATGGAGCAGTTGTAGGTTTATTTCGCCTCTCATCAGTTCAAGAGGCAGTGAAAGCAGGCGAGGCAAGCTGTGGAAGGAAACAAAGCAGACAAATGGTTAGTTGTGGTCTCATATGTGATGGCTGAAATGAAGATTGAGGAGAGTGTGGACGTCAGCTTGGACTAAAAATAGCTGTAAGGAATAGAAGCGAAGCAGAAATGTGGAAAATGCGTAAAGGAACAGATCTATCCTACGTTCCTGAGACAAAGCAAACAAAGAAAGTCTATATTAAACAATAAAACTCATGAAAATGAATTGCTGTAATACAGTGGGAAGCTCCAAGAGATGTATTGCTTCACTGATAAATGACTGAGACAACTGGAAAAAAAAGGCCTAGCTCTATAAACAAAATAAGGAGAACCAGTCTAGTGGAGTTATAGCAGTGTCTGTCAGTCCACCAATTTAGTCCAGACTGAACGAATTAGAAACTTTTGGACAGATTAAGATACAATTTTGGCATCATCATGCACGGTCCCAAGAAGATTAATCTTATTTACTGTGGTGGTCCCCTGGCTTTTACCCTAGACCCAGGAGCTGGTTGACCTTTTTGGTAGCAATAGCATTTGGCAGAGATATCAATGGTGCCCAGAGGATAAACCCTGATGTCATTGATGATCCCCTGATCTTTGTCTGTAGCAACCCCGGGAGCTCAGAGTTTTTAACTTATCCGGTCAAATATCTTAACATTAACTTGATTGCTTCACACAAAAATGTATGATAATGGCAGACACATTGTGATAACTTTGGTTGAATCGTAACCATTCAATTCATTTCGTCCAATACTTTGGTCAATGACAAAATACCTGCAAAATCAGTTTCAGCTGTTGTTTGTTTTCAGCTCTATGTTACCATGCTGATGTATTAAACTAAGATGTGAGAGAGTGCGACATGCTGCAGGATCTCTCCGTGATTTTGTCAAACAGGCTCATAAAGAAAGGAGGACTGTGCAAGGATAGTAACCCATAAAAAGGCACTAAATTGAAGAAGCTCACATTAATATAAATCATGTTTGGCTTTCACATATTAATATTCAGAGCTCAGTTAAGCCGCACTATGAATTGGAGGATCACCAACACCTTTGATGACATTTGTCAGATTCCATTTGTTTTTTTGGTTTAATAGCGCGAGACAAAGCCGTTATTTAAAGCTGTAGCTCTCTTAAATAAAAAAAAAAGATACTCTTTGAATGATCAATTATTATTCATTCAGACAACACATACATAAGCAAACGCATCTGAGTTTTGATCAAGCTCTGTGCTACATCCATTCGCTACAACAAGCTGACAGAGCTACACACATGTGAGTGCAGACACACACAAACATACACATACATGCCCTCCGTAGCTGATTAATAAGAGCACAGCCAGAGGCATTTATCACCACTCCATTATTCAGTTTGATTATCTGGAGGAAATGATAGAGTATTAGAGCTTTTAATGACTTTGGCATCCCCTCGTGTATTACTTGCTGATGAGGACGGTTTTAATCATTGTGCTGCGCTAACTTGGTCCAGAATCACAGCAGCATATTAATGCAATGTGTTGCAAACTATACACAAACACAGGGTAACGGGCCTCATGAGCAGAAAAAGAGCAACATGGGGATGCCTGCAAATTAAAATACATGATTAATACGCTGATACTTCAGAGGCGGTGGGAATTTGTTGTATTGGACCTCTGGCACTTTGGGCCGGCAAAATGATCTCGCCTGAAAAGGTAAATAAGATAACAAATGCTGACTGTTGATGCTCACATCACGTCTAATTCCCAAGGCCTCGCAATTTATATCATCGTCAAGAGTGCAAAAAACAACAAGGCAGTCCTGGGACATGAGTCACTGAAACAAGCTGAAACTGTGCCTTCTATCTTTGCCAGGTAGTAGATTAAGGGGCCAGCCACATGGAAATGCTTTTGTGTGTAAACGCACATGTTTTGCATCGTTTTGGTCGATCATCCAAATGGATCCTGTAAACGCAGTGCCTGTAAACACACTTTTTTAAAACCTGGTCTCAGGGTGGAAACATTTGAAAACTCCACTCTTACATTCTCGTTTGGACAGCGAATCCGCATACTTTGCATATCAATGATGCCATCGCCCCACCCCTCGACCTCTAGCCTTCGACCTCTTAACCCTGTGACGTCTTATAACAACAACAACAATGGCGTACTACATGCTTGTGTTTGTACTGCAGAAGATATTGAGCCTCCCTTGCCTTGTAGTCTAGTGTGAGTCGCAGCAGCAGTTCGACCTCATTACCGGTCCACACAAACGATTCGGGTTACCTTGCACTAGCCATTTTCATCTTCCTCTTGTTGTGTTCGGTTTCTCCTTTGACTGTCTGTTAGTATATAGTGTGCAAGCTTTATGCGCACGCTCCATCTCTTCTCCGTTTTTGGTGAATTTCAAGCGCCACCTATAGGCCTGGAATATAAACTAAAGCGTGTTGAGTCGTTTTCAATGGATCCGTTTGGACGCAGATATTCTTGAAACGATGCCAAGGAAGACGGGGGAAAACAAGATCGCTTTGGTACGTGTGGACATGGCCTAAGAAAAAAACGTCTCTTTCTTTTTATCAGTGTTTTTCTCACCGCACAATTACTGCACAGTCTCTGAAAGCTCTTCTCAGTGGTGAAAGGATAGAGTAGTGAGTGAGAGAGACTGCTGAAATTCACTCATACACTCTGTATGTTAATGCACCCTGGCAGCCCTGAGTTAAATGATGGGTCTGAGGGAAGCTTGTGTGTGATTATGGATGTGAAAATAGTTTTATACCTAAACACATCCTACACTGAAAGGTGATGTTTGACCCATTCTACAAATGTTGAATTGATGTATAATTCACACTGGCTGCTAAGCATAAAATATAATTTTTTGTCAGCTCAGAAGTTCTGTCACATATACTGTACTATTGTGATGTTGATACACGTATATGTGCTGTTTAAAATGAAACTATCTGAATACAGTGGACACTGGAGTAAAACAACCCATTTTACAGCAGGTGGGCATTCAAATAACCAAAGTGTAATGTTAGTTATTACTTATATTGGTGTTATAAAAGCCATTATGAGCTCTCCTATTTGCTGGGCCAATTTAACAGCTGCTTGCTATAAAAAACTGGTCAGAGGCCAAATTTGTAGAGAAAAGGGTTGTCGCCAGAAGAATTACCACTAATGGGCGCAGGGTCACAAGACCTGGTGTAAAATGAGTTGGAAGCGATGTAGGCAAACTTAAAATCACAAATTTTCCTCGCTTACTTCCAAAATGTTTCACTCCATCACCTCCTTCTGGCTTCATTACAAACCACTATGCTACACACATTATACTAGTTTGTGAAAGATACAGTGCTGAATTTGTAGTTTATATAAGCACTGATGTGTTCAGTGCTCTTAGTTTACCACCGGCTTTACAGTGTTGTCAGAGTAAGCTCGCAGATTTTGCAAAAAATTACAAAAAAACACAACTTCTGCAGTTTGACAACATTTGCAAGATTTAGAAAGCTTCAAGAAATCCATTGAATAAAAGGATATGGAGAGAACTAAGAGACCAATTCAACATTTTGAGACAAATATGAAACATAACTGATGCAGAAACACACTGAAGTTGATTATATTTTCTATCTCGCTGGAACATGAGCTAATGATTTCAATCTGTTTAAGATTCTGTTAGTGTGATTCAGACGTTATTGCAGATATTTGTGTTTAGTTTATAGTACATTTTATGTACATTATACATATTAAGTCATGTACAGGCTGATATGTCTGCATCATGTTAAGTCAAAGAGTAACTTCAGCTAGAAGCCATGGCAACAACTCATGTGAATGCATGAGTTAGTATTCTCTGAAAACTTTGTTTTGTAACTTTCTCCATCTCTTTGTCTGGGAAACTCACAGGGTGTCTGTTAGGGCTGGGTATTGTTAAGAACCTCATGATTCGATGCGATTTCGATTCTTTAGGTCGCAATTCGATTCAAGATCGATTCGATTCAATATAGACTTAAATGCCTCGATATCGATTCAGTAATAAGTAGTAATAAACAAATAATTCATAAGGGTACCTGTTGATAATTTTTTAATTAAAAAAAGTTATCTTAAATTATAAATCTTTCCTTTCTTTCATTTGCAATACTTTCTCGCATGTTCTTTCTCTGCAGTGCATTGAGCTCTCAGGGCCACATTATAGATTTTAGAAATGTTCTAAAATGATATTTGTTTCCTGTCACTTGTTTGTCTTCTGACCGCTTAGCCCAAGACAGCTTGGAACTCATACACACACTCGAAGATACAACTCATGGTAAATTACTCACTTTGTTTTATATCTGTAGGTTCAGTTCATAAATGCATTCAAACCCTGACACACTATGTGTTACACACTTAAATCTGAAATATCTCACTGGTGCTAAACTCACAGTAAGAATGTGACTCTAGTTCTCTCGTCAGGCTCCAGCACATAAAACACACTCACCACTCTGGTGGCGTCACCTCGGGCATGTCGGCCATCATCATAAACATATCTGTGCAGCAGCAGGATGATAATTAAGCCTTGTACTGTAACGACATATTGCATACGCCAGACTATAACAGTGATGGAAACCTGATATAATTGACTGAAGGATCATTGGATTGCCTGAATGTGACATTCATTTACACAGCCAAAGTGATATAGAAGGTCATTTTCTCAGTTCAGTCAGGTGGATGTGTTAGCGCACTGACAGCAGAGCCACCAGAGGTTAATCCCGGCGTCGCTCACTGGGACAGCAGGGCAGGAATTAATGTGACACGTAAATGACAGTGGTTTCCTAAAAAGGGTTGAGAATCAATTTTCAATATGCACTAGCCTGGTCTAACCCACACTGGCAGGCAGCATCCCCCTCACTCCCACCCCACCTCCCTCCATGCTCCCAGCAGAGTCTGTTAAATCCAGTCCAAGCGCAGGGCTTGAATAAATCTGCATTCAATTAACGGATTAGCCACTGTTTAAACATGGCTTCCTCTCTTTGCCACTAATCCGCCAAGTGGGTGTCTGTGAATGACACAACGCAGCGTTTCAATAAGTTTATGTTTGAAAGGGCTGGAAGACGATTTGAGGGGAGTGTCCCGTGTGTGTGAGGGGTGGGAAATTGGAAGATCTTCACCAGTAATACAGTGACAAAAAAATCAGGTGTTACGTTTTATAACATCCTGACATCGTTGGAAGGGACCCAAATGTGTTGAATTTGCAGGGTGATAAATCATTTTGGACAGCTTGGATGCTGTAATGTGAAAGAACTGACTCAGCCACAGTGGCAATTAGTGTGGCTGTCAGAATACATATAGGTTATAAATAGACATGTCAGAGTCATTTTTTTTATTGTTTTATAGTTGTTTCTTAATATTTCTTAGCATTTACACAACATTTTCTCCACATTTATCTGTGCTTCTCGTCTCCCACACATACATTTGAGATTTTTTAACCTCCTGGTGTGATGGCATTTCCTCAGGACATTAATTCCCTATCATTAATACCCTTTCAAGGCTCGTCTGCTCCATCTTCCCATCCTTACCCCTGACCTCATCTTCTCAGAGGGCTGACGGGGGCTATACGGCTGCATCAACATAGCCTTTCTCCTGCCCCACATTCATCCATCACCCCGTTTCCTCCTGGCTCCTACTGATCGAATATTACAGTGTGCCGTGACATCATCGATCCCCCTTTGCAGGGGAAATGTTGCAAAAGACATTAAGATATAATTAATTTTCTCATTCTCAAAGGACGATTGTTATTACATCCTAGTTGTGTAAATCAGATTGTGATAAAGAGAACAAAAGGCAGCATTTAGTTTTATGCTAATGTAATGGATTTTTACTGCTTCGATAACAAAAACAACAACTTTGAAGTTTGTGTGTGTGTGTAAGAGTGAAGTGGAAGAGAGTAGAATGTTAGAATCCTTTAATCACCATGCCAATATTAATGGAGCCCGCTGCTTTAGCCCCAGCTACAACAGCACTTCAGCTTTCCAATAACAGCTAATTAATAGAGCCCCTATCTGCATCCCAGGATGGAGTTAAGTGTGTCACACTCAATTTATTTCCCTCAATACGACACCCTGTAGTGTGAAGAACGCCGTCTGCACACTCAATGCACACACATTCGCATGGACAAACATGTATCCACACATCTAAACGCAGCCCACACAGTGACTCACACCTACTGACACGTTTCCATGCTCACCACTTGACAGACTTCTTTTTCTTAAAAAAAACAAAAACATTGACACATATAGTAAACGCATGCAGACACACACAGCCCGTCCGTCCTCATTGAGGAGACAGATCTCTTGAGCTGTTGCAGATATCGTGTACTTAGCGTGTCATACAGATGTCACAGCGATGCTGCTCAGACAGCCAGAGAGCGCAGTCAAGTATGAATGGCAGAGCCTGCAATGAATTCCTCCATCTGCCACAGTCAGTGGACCGTCTCACACCCCCACAACCCCCCCAATAAATTACTGAGATAAGTGCCTTCACAGGCCTTGTACGCCACTTTGTGTGTGTGTGTGTGTGTGTGTTTGCGTGCGTGTGTGCGTGTGTGTGTGTGTGTGTGTGTGTGTGTGGAGCTCCTTGGCACGTAAGAGGCTATATCACATGCTTGGTGATAAAAGATGCTTCATTTTTCATGTGAAACAAACGAAAAACAAGAGCAATGCCGCATCATGTCATGTTTGAATTTTGTATTTGCTTAATTTGTTACTGCGTGTGAGAGAGAATAAATTAAAAGGAGACAGGAAATTAGTAAAGCCAAGAAATATTTTTTCACCACTCCAAAGTGGTTTTAAGATCTCTTGAGTGCTTCAATTCAACGCTGAAATTCATCTGTATTCAGAGGAACTTCTTCAAACTGTTAACTTATTCATGCCGTAGTGCTGCCGTGAGGCTCCCTCTCTCGTTTCGCTGGCATTTGCAGGCCTCCTTTGTTAAAAAAAAAGAAAAAATAGTTTTCAAATTCTGATAAATGAGTGCCCTAACAGCACCAGCAAATGACTCTCAGACCTCTCGGAACAAAAACAAAATAAAAGTACAAATAATGCTGGAAGTCATTGAGGGAGTAAAAAGAATGTTTGTTTCTCGGTGTAAGCAGCAGGCTGATGGCTGGAAAAACATTCCGTTCGCTGCCATAGTTCTGGGCATGTAGACAAGTGCGGTGCAATGACACTGTAATAGGAGCTAATGAACCATCATCATGGGAGATGATGTGCTGCCTAGATGTGGTGGTAATATTGATGACAGAGGCAAAGGTAGCCACAACAACGCATCAGACCACACACATCACATCCTGCTGCCCACAGAGGGAGGAAGAGACCAATTAATTACTGACTGTTAGTTCAATGGCAATTAAAATACTTGTAAGCGGGTATCCACTCCACTCCACGCCATTAGTTTTGACCTTGCAGGGCTCTCTCCAAACCTGCTATGAGGAAAATGATCCTAGCTGGACTTGAATGAACCTCTTGGAAAAAATAAGGTAAGCATGAGCTGAATCGCAAAGAAAAAAAAAGGAATTAGGAGAGAGAGAGAAAATGCAAGCGACGTATACAGTCCCAAAGGAAACAAGACTGGATCTGTATTAAGGTGGAAAAGAGGCAAAGCTATTTAGTCATCCCTTGGCAGAGTGACAGTGGAAATGATGCTGTGGAAATTTGCTGTAACATTTCGATACATCACAGGGAAATGTCTGTGGCGTAGCATAATTAAATCCTACTGTTGTTGTCTTTTGTTGTGGGTTATAAAACCCGTCCTCTGTGTATGTCAGCGATTATGGACTAGTGCAGTATTGGCTTCCAAAAGCAGAGACAAAGATGCAGCTCAAACAAATGGGGTCTTTTGTCAACAGGATATGAGACTTGTCCCACCTTAACCCCGCCGGATTTGTGGTTATGAGACACAGCAAGCATTAAAAATGTCAAGGAACGGTTTCTAGGAGTTCAGAGAGTTCAGTGTTAAATAGAACCTCGGACAGAAAAATTAACGGCCTACTGCTGAATATCCAAACGTAACGGTGAAATTGCTCCCGTGTGTCACATTGGATTAAATTCAAGTTTATTTATCCCAGGTATGGAATTATTTCATGATAAGCAAAGGGAAGACAGCAGCAGAGGTCTTTAAGCAACAATATACTTTAGTGATTTAAAAAAAGGCTGAAGGTAAGGGTCATTATCATCATCATTACAATTGGGTCAGTTTGTTGTCATGAAAATGTGCTTTTTAAATAATTATGTGTATTTAAAGGTCACTATTAGTTTCTGAGTTGTTTATTTTTGTGGATAAATCAGACCAGTAGACTCTAATGAATAAGAGCACTATAATATCCCACAGAGTGTCACTGCTTGGACACTCCATGGGATATATTAAAGTGCTCTAATTCATCTGTTATTCACCAGAACTATGTGTGAGAATGCAGAATTGCCATGTTTCATTGAAATCACTACAAAATCTGTTTTGCCAGGGAAGACATCTTAAATAATGGTATGTAATTAAACCTTATGTAGTCAAGATGACCTCATAGCTCATGTCCAAGGACTGTTGAGTTTGACTCAATATGTCTGGTCCAGATTCATAACTTTGAGGACACGATGGCAGAGATATGCACACGCATTGTTTTCAGCTCCACTCCCACAGCTGTGCCTTTTAATCATTTGTTTGCATATCAATAATTGTGTCTGCTGAACCACCCATTACACCTGTCAATGTGAAGAAGGGCAAAGAGGGGTTGTTCAACAGACTGTGTTGCATCAATGATGTTCTGCAATGGCTCCACAACAGCTGTCATTGAACGTGACCATTACACACAATTATGGCTATTTATGTTGGCCTTACCACTAATTCATCACATGTACCTGACTACCTGTAAACCATCATGGGCATCGTTTTTTCGTGTGCCATACTCAGACTTCACAAATTGTTCACAATTCAGGATGAAAAAAAAAATTGAACCGGAAAATAATGGTCTGAATAGAAATAAAAAAAATAGTTACTCAATTCATAACTCAAATAGTTATTTTATTTTAAGTGCACCCTTGATTGAAAATGTACTGCTGTGTAGACTGCTCTCACCTTCTGTTTTGTATCTGCCTTTTTAATTCTGCTCCCAAGTTCAGTTTTGTACATTCAGTTTTATGACTCACATAGTGGGTACAATATTGTGCATGCAATATTGGCTCTCACTTCCAGCATGTTAATATGGATTGAGTCTTTGTGTCTGGACCTGCACCAGTAGCTACTGAGTGCTTCAGATGGTCTGTAATCTGTGGCTGTCCTGTCTGTGATGACTGAGTCACAGACCTGTTTGATCCTTCTCTCCTGTGGACACGGGTTTCTCTTTGAGGCTCCATCAGCCCAGCCTCTTATCATCTGGTTGAGTCAGAGCATGAAGGACTTCATTAATCCTGCACAGAGAGCTCCCAGGTGTTGGTTTCAACAGGAGGAGGTGAAACACAGGCTGTTCCTGGCACAGGGGGGGAACTCGGTGTATCACAGGTGTCCAGAGAGCAAAACGACGGAAATGTAGAGTAATGACTGCAGAAGTCTACACAAAGTGGAATAAAATACATGTATTGTTGTTAAAACACCTGCTACAGGACGGTACAGTACGTTTGTGTGAAAATGTTTTAAATTGGGTCACGTAAGTCTCATCGATTATTATTTTAGGTCAGAATCCCCCAACATCAAGGGAAATAGTCTTTATGCCATTAAATGTACTACAAGGAAAAACAGCCTACGTATACAATAATACAGGTTATACTGTTTTATCCACCGGCTATTAAATATTGAGAAGATTCCACATAACACAGCTGACCCTTTTTTGAATGTCATCTGTGTGTGTGTGTGTGTGTGTGTGTGTGCATCTACTCAAAATGTTAATTTTTTACACTGCTCAAAAGCATTTTAATTAAGGTGACGTATCTGCGCCTGCAGATGGTGTCCAAGGGAATCTCCTCCCAGACCTGGACCAGGGCATCATGAGCTCCTGGACAGTCTGTGGCCCGACTTGGCATACGCATTTCAACTGTCCTCACTTGGATATAGGTCAGGGGAAATGAGAGGGCTGGTCAATGGCATCAATCATCAATGCCTTCCTCATCCAGGAATGGCCTACACACTCTGGCCACATGAAGGCGGGCATTGTGCTGCACCAGGAGGAACCCAGGGCACACTGCACCCAGTGTAAGGTCTGACAGTTGCTCTGAGGATTTCATTCTGGTGCCTCACAGCAGTCAGGTTACCGTTGACTATGACATGGAGGTCTGTACGACCCGACAAGTCACTGACCCACCGCCAAACCAGTCACACTTGATGATGTTACAGGCACCACAACGTTCACCGCGGCATCTCCTGACTCTTTCACACCTGTCACATGTGCTCAGTGTGAACCTGCTCTCATCTGTGAAGGGAACTGAGTGCCATTTTATGGTGTTCACTTGCAAATGCCAATTGAGCGGCTCTGTGCTGTTGTACAGTTTGGTCAGAAACATACACCCACCAGTAGCCTGCTGGAGGTCCTTTGTAGGGCTCTGGCAGTTCTCCTCCTGTTCCTCCTGGGCCACGACCGCTCTCCTGGAATCTCCCCCATGCCACATGTGTTGATCTGCTATTCAGGTGGAGCTGAACTACCTGTGTAACCTGATTGGGCAGCAGGTACCGCCTCATGCTACCATTAGTGACGAGGATACTAGCAGAACACAAAACTAGAGAACAATCGGCGGGGAAGGTTAAGGAGAAAGCCGTCACATACAAAACCATTCGCTTTTTGGGGGTTGTCTTGCTTTTGCTTCTCCATTGCACCTGTTGTCATTTTGATTTGCACCAAAGCAGGTGAAATTAGTTCACAACTGATTTGGTGTTATACTGTGACCATTAAGTGTTCCCTTATTTTTTTAAACGGTGTAGTTGGTGTTGATAAGTCTGTAGACGGCAGATGGGAATGTTAAAGGGTGGGCTATCTATGAACACAGTAGTTGTTGCTTACATGCTGATGTTTAGCAGGTACAATGTCTACGATGTTCATCACTTATTTGAGTTTGTTAGCATGCCAACATTTGCTAATAGGCATCAAATATGAAACATGGCTGAGGCAGATCAGAATGTTGATCGGTCTGCGGCAAACACTTCATCGCTGGCTAGTTAATGATAACGATAAGGTAAAGTAGGAAGTGGGACTAACACCAACCTCTCGGCTCGTACTAAAGGCTTTTGTAACAATCAAAAACCAATGACAAAATAGAGAAAGCAGTTCTGCTTTGGCACAGTGATGTAATTAGTTTTCAGTATGGTCACATTGGATAGATTACCAGGACACAAAATAATGTCTTAATATTGGAAAAAGTGATCGATGACAGAAAAAAATTACCTGGACCTGGAGATTGGAGACAGAAAATAGTTTCAGAAACCAGTCGATGCAATTCAATCCTCCTGGAGGCTGACTGACAAGTGTGCGGCTGAGAGGAATTTTCCGAGATAAAGTCAAAACATTGTTTTTGAATTTGTCAGATATTAGGCTTTTGCCACCTGTTGAATTCTGAAGTGCTTATTTTTTCGACAGGACAATAAACAGAAGACACTGTCTCAACTGTACTTCAGAAAGCTTTGATAGTGAAAGAGGTGGAAACACTGTGAGAACATTGGAGAAAGAGATATGGATTGCTTGTGTATTAATTCCCCGTCAGCTCTGCTGTTTGTTTGTGTGTGCACCAAAAAAGAAAACTGACAAAGGAAAAAAAAAAACATTCTGTATTGATCTCATCTCCTCCACATGTGCAGTTTGTTTATTGGGTCTATCGTAATCTGCTGTTATATTAAAAGCAGCCGAGAGTAATTACCATAACAACATCCAGAATGAATAATGTGCATGTACGTGTTTAGTGTTGTGGCTGAGTGTACATGCGGTGTGTCTGTATGTAATGACAAGTTACTAAGCATCCCCACATGTCCCCTGTTATGAAGGCACTTTCATATGTGTGTGTGTGTGTGTGTGCGTGTGTGTTTCAAGGTCTGACTGTGTGTGTATGCTGTGTTTGAGCTGAGTGCCATCCTGATGTATCTGGGCCGGCCACCTGTCTGAGCGGCTGACAGGGGCGTTTTCTAATCTGACAGGTAATCTGCCCAGCAGACACTGTGACAAACGACTCACAGTGACACCCAGCCCCCCATCCGTCCCCCCCCACCCCCCCACCGCTCTGCTCTCCGGCCAAGACTGAATCAGACACACGGCCAAAGCAGCAATCAGGTACGCAAAAATGAACAGACATTTGATGGTGTAACTAGGAAGCATGTGTGCACTGTGTAGCCTCTGAAGGCCTATTTACTATCTAGATAAACCCCCCCTCCTGATATTAGCCTTATTAATGGAAGCAGGTAGAGCCAACATGGTCATGGTACAGTATATTTGATTGATATTGCTCAGGTCTTGCTCAGGGCAAGAGGAGACAGAAAGAAAATATTCTCTTGGGACATTTGATGTAATCTCTAATTGGATATTTACAGGCAACACAGCGATATAAAAATGAACAGCTCAACGGGGGCATGTTTCACTTGGGATTTTCTCCTCTCTTTCAATCCATCTTAATGAGGTCACTTCAGATAGCTTTACAGGCTTTACTTTTTAGCTTCAGTAGTTTATTGCAAAACAATGATCTGCCCGAGCTGTGTGACTGATGACCAAGACCTTAAGAGAGCAAGCAGCCTACCCTCGCAGCGCATGACTGAGTACATGTAACCAGCCTTGGTGGGACACCTTGGGGAGAGGGGAAGTTATCTCATGTAAAGCAAATTGAACACGGGCGCTCGCGTTTCTAAATTTACTCTGCAAAGGTAAATTGCCCAAGGGGCGCGCACCACCGCAAGTTCATTCTCCCAATTATAAAGTGGCTCACCAACAAAAAACCTCCTGCAATTTTTTAGTTAAAAGTCACTGGAGGTAGCTTTGGTGTGTTTAAAAAAAAAACCTGCTAAATATTGTGGTTTTCCTGCAACACCTGAGGGTTAACTCGAGATTTTGATTAATGACTAAAATGCAGGTTGAGTATTTTCTATAATGTAGACCGCTGCAGCCCTATAATGAATAAGATGTGAGGACATGCAATTGAAATATAAAGCAATATGGCTGTTTTCTAACCCCGGAACAGCTGAACAGCTGGAAAGCCATATTGTCGTTAATGTTGCCTGTAGTTAGATATTACAAAACAAAGTCTCTATGCTCTCTGCCCTTCTCACTGTGTTAAATGCAATGCGAAAAATACATGCTCCCTCCAACAGTTCACAGTCTGAAGACAGAATGAGCATGGGAAACGGTGTGTTTCAGTGTGCTGCTGAATTGAGTTGTCAAGTGTGTGATTGCTTCAATGCAAAGCAGAATGTCTTACAAAGCGCTGTGAAATGAGCATGAACCTGTAGCACAGATTACGTATTGTGGACATGATTAGTACTGTGAATGTTACATTCCTCCTCCGCAAAAGTGTAAATAACCATGGGAACCATGGGAACTGTGTGCATGAACTGTGCATGAGCTGTGTGTTCATGCACACAGTTTGCAACCAGCCAGGTAACCTTTGCACATTTATAAAGTGCTGCACCATTTCAAACAGTGAACATTTGGCAACTGAAGTAGCTTTGTCCAGGATCAAAGTGTCCTGCAGCTGGGGATTTTAGTCCTCTGAAGTGTAAAGTAATGACAGTAAGTTTTACTCTCAGTGTAGTCAGTACAAACACTCTTTTATGTATGCCAACCAGTCAGCTCTCAAAGTCAATAACACTGGCTATTTGAATCACGGCTGTTTTGGATTTGGTGTAAAAAAAATAAAAAGGCTTGTGGAAAGTAATAATTTGAACTATTCACCTCATATTTTTCAGCCATCAGAGAGTGCTTCTTTTTCTGTCTTTTTTTTCCAAACTTCTGCAGCAGACACCGGTAGTGTTGGACGTCTGCTGCTCATGATCATCCCGCACCTGCATTTCAGAATCTGACCAGTTTCATAATAGAATGTACAGTGTGAAGGACTACCATCACTGTGGGAAAATTATATACTTTCTTCCATGACAGTCTGACAAACATAGAAATTAAAATTGTTGTAAGTGAAATATTCTCTTTAAAATAAGGGTTAAATTACTCGATATTCCAAAAGTCATCACTGTTATAAAGTGTTTGGTCAGTAACCCAAGACATATTCCGGTATCCTTGCCCACTTTTTTTTTTTTCAATAAATTGTATGAAATACTTAAGGCAAGCTTGTATGCAAAGTGCATACATATATAGTAGTATGCATATTATACTTATCATACTAGGCATCATTTTGGTAGGACTAAGCTGCCTTCGCTCCTGACAACAGCTGCAATGTACTTGTGACATAATGTGACTGCTGTTAGTGAGAAAACATCACACAGGCAGGAAAAGCACAAAGGAATGCAACATAAAATTTCTACTCCTCAGAATGAATATGATTGGAACATTGAAGAGAGACCGTTGTGCAGCAGGCAGAATGTCTGTCAGCTGTCTCTATTGTCATGCGCCTTCCCCCTGCTGCTGCTGCTGCTGTATGTGTTTTATCGTAAAGCAGCGACCCCGGCAGACAGGTTTAATCCATCGGTTCATTTACGGAGAAGCCATTACCAGATGTGGGCCTGCTGCAGCACCTCAGCCTCACTTCTCCCTCAATCTCTCCAGCCCCGCTCTGCAAAGGCTTCGCATTTCAGAGTGCAACGCTCTGTCGTTCTCTGAATAAACTCAAATATGGCACAGGCATAATGCAAGTGGTGACTATCTGATCTTATGTAGCTATACTGCCTGGCTTAATCAGAAACCGGTATTTTAACAAAGAGCAGTTCCCAGTGTTACAAGTGTCTGGGCACATTCAGCCCCGTCTTCTGAAGAGGAAGCCTTAAATATTCCCTCCTCCTCTATTGGTTTTGTCAGATTGGTTATTTTCATTTACATATATGGCAAGAATATGCAAGCAAATGAGGCAGGGAAATTAGAAGAGAGGGAAGCCAAAGTGGTTCCAGGTGGTGCACTGTGATTTTAACAGGGGTGGAATAATTGGATGTATTATGAAATCATAAAAGATTCATTATAGCCTCTATGCAGGAAATGGGATGAGAGCGGGGCTGTTTGTTCTGCGTGGTGTGGATGTGCAAATCAGGTGGCACAGACAGGAGGATGTGCAACTCAAATGGAGGAGTGCTAAGTGGTTATGTGGCAGTTTATTTTGAGGGGAGCTGGTAAATAAAGGTTTCATCTGACTTCATCATACCTCTCTCATTGCCAGGATTGTTTTTTTTCTTTCACTGTGGATTATGTTTATCTAAAGCTTACGCGAGGAAGGCATGATTATATCTGAATGGGAAAAAAAGACACATTTAGACAGACTCAAACCTACCTATATTTGGTCTTTTACTGATACTCCACCCTCTGTGTAAATAAACCACTTCAACTGCACATGAAACAAAAAAATGTTTATTAAAACAAAACAATCAACACGAGTAGAGCTCTTTGCACTAGCAGTTATTCAAGAGCTTCAGCAGAGTGAGTGGACAGGGTCTTTTTTTGTTTTTTGCAGGATGGAAGTCTGCACTTGTCAGAACTGTGCAAGCCTGCAGTACTTGTCTTGGTGGGGTCAGCGCTGGGGTCATCTGTATTGGGTATCTGCCTGATTCACTTGTCAAAATCACTTAGATGGATAAGCATTAGATGCCAGGTTCCTGTCATCATTACAACAGTGGAGGAGAGAGAGGCTGACAAGGCAGGCTTTCCCCTTCATCACAGGATAGAAACGATTTTTCCGTTAAAATGTATAAGGACGATTCTCACAAAGCAAAAAAAACAAATCCCCACTTCTCTGTCCAGCATATGTTAGAAAGCTCTCGTGCTTTGCTTCGCTTCAGAATGACATAGTTGTGATAGTTACCAGTCGCTGAACACACACACTGAACAAGATTAGGCTAATATATGAATATCAAGCATCTGTGGATTGTGAAGAATTTATGGAACCTAATTAAGTCTTGTCGGTTTAATAGGCACGGGGTATGTTCATCATTAGGAGACTCATCACATATTAATTATCGACCTAATTGTGTGTCTTCCTTCCAGCTTTGGTCCAAAAAAAGCTTTGGCATATAAAAACTGACTGCACTGCTTTCATCCGCACAGTAGCTCGTGAAATGTCTTTGGGTTTCATGTTGAAATGACTGTTGCCATAATGGCGCGCTGCACCCTCGGGCGCTGTACACCGAGCTCCGCCTTGTTCCCGCTGACTGCAGCACTGAACCCTTCAGGCACCTCCTTTTCTGAATCATTAAATGGTTTCAGACACAAACAGGAAATTAATGGAGTCATTTAGTTCCTTACTATCAAGTATCCTGAGCATTTAACAAAACATTCCACAGTGCATGTACACAATGTGAATGTCCGCAAAGCTTACACTTCAGTTTTCTTTCACTCTCCTTATTTAAAGTTGTGGTTAATACAATCGCTTAATTTCCAACATTTACATCACAACTGTTCAAATTGGCCTATAGCTGTGCGCTCACCGTGGGCTGAAACAAACAAATGGTTCTGAATAAAACTGCTGATCCCTGAAGAGATGGGGGGGTTGATGGGGGGTATTGTTTACATGAAACACCCTTTAAATCTTGCCTCTAAGGCCAGTTAAAGCTGTACACATATGGGGGCCCCACACTCCCCTGTGGCTCATTGATTTCCCAAGTTCCCTTGAGCTAGGCTGCATTCAAATGCCCCTTAAATATGCTGCTGAATTATACAACACGAAGTGTGCAGTGATTTTACCTCTAATCTGTTTTGTAATCCTCACTGCCAAAAGGGCCGTTCTTGAAAGTCATAATTGTATTTTAGAATGATTCAACTTTTAGGATAAATGATCTTGTCAAGCACCCTTTGTATATTATTTTACTCTATTAAGATACCTGACCTTGATTTTTTTGGGAAAGATATTCAATCTTCAGTGAGAGCGGAAAAGAAATAAGGCTGGAATTTGATCTGAACCAATTAAATATTCAGCCAGATTTTTTAAAATTAATTCTTGCTAGCAGTTCCTCTAAGTCAATTCCAAATTCCTCTCACCAACACTGACACTACACATGTCTTGCAACAATACATCTCTAACGAGATTTCAGAAGGAGACTTCTCCTTGAACAAGAAGACACGTCAAATAACTACCTCAGCTTGTCGTTGGACTTGTCATTAAAATGTCATTGAATGTTATTACACTGTCAAATTGCTTTTGTTACAATGTCATGAGGAATTTTACTTGAGCTCAACATAAGTGTCACACTTTGGAAATTGAAATTCAATAAGGCTAGTTTGACAACAGGGAATAAGCACCATGGTGGTTTATGGTGTTTTAACACTAACCTCTGCAAACTGTAACAAAGACATTGATGATTAATGTTTTCTTGGTTGTGTCAGTTTGTCATAACCAAGACAGCAGTAATTTTCATAGACTCCTTCATGTTGATGGCAGGTTATGATGGCACCATGTAAGTCTTATACACACCACATATCAAATCAAGTGTTAGCATATTTTGTCAGTTTTTTTGAAGAGAGATACAGTTTTTTATGCTCTTCTAAAAAAATATATAACTTTTTTTCTGTGTTTGTGGTGGTGGATTTTTGCAGTACTGCTAAGATGTGTTCAGATATATAGTGAAGTTATTTTCTGTGTTATACCATTTATGCGAAACCACCAGCTGGATCGTTTGTGCAGTACATGTTGATTCACCTGCTAAACAACCAATGTAGAGACTGTGCAGACATAAGCTGTAAGCCCAATAGAAATTGACACACCAATCGTGGTATACAGGAGAGCCCCTGTGTGTTTGTGTTCAGCTCAGCCTCTGACTAATGTCAGAGCTCAGTAACTCCAGTTATTTCTGTTATTTTCTTCCAGTCTCTATTTTTCTTCCTCCCGTCTCTATACGTTTATGAAGTTGACTCATAAAGAAGCAGTATTTGCTCAAAGCTGAAACTGTTTTAAACTATGCTGGCACTCGCTTTCCCAAATTCACACTGCCCCAAGCTAACTGGCAACTCATATCTTCCCATTGACCTTGTATGCAATCGCATAAATATGGCTCATATTCTGTCTGAACAAATGGTTAGTCATGTGATCCACACGGTTAAAGAACTATTCTAAGAAGCTTCCTCAGTTCTGAAGAAGCTTCTTGAGGGTGAGTGGTGAAACATCTTCAAAGAACTGAAATATTAGAAGTTGAAAGATCTTTTAATATAGTCAGAAGTTCCTCCAGACTTAATTAGACCGCCACCGCGAGCATCCAGCAGGATTGTGTCTGTCAAACCTAAGCACTTGGAATTAAGGAAGAGGGAATGTACATATTCATGACACCTTTTTAGCGTTTGCAGATTGCCTAGCGCGCACAGAGGAGCATTTAACACATGAAAGAAACAGCTGTTGTTTTTTTTCTCAGAGATGTGTGTAGATCCTGTTCACTCGGTGGATGTTGATGTCGCGTCGCTGCTATGTATCACAGCGGCAGGTTGAATCACTTCCGCACTGGGACCATGTAGATGAACAGTTGTTGTATCTGAGGGGGTATTCACACAACATTTATTTTCTTCTCCTCCGTATGCTATTATCACATGAGTTGTAGGACAAGGCCTGAACCTTTAGCTCCAGCTCCGTGGCACACCGCGTGATTTTACAGCCTAATGTAAACAATAACTTTTTGATGTGGCCGTGCTGGTATAAATAATGCATTTCATGAATGAATGCGCAGGGGATTGCGAAAAGGTCAGGCAGAGTTTACAAAGCAATATGTGGCAGATGGAGGGCAAAAAGCAAGAGTGAATAATTTAAAAGGGGAACTGACAGTGTAGTGACAGAAGGACAATTCCGAATTAATCCAGTTTAGCAACCTCGTCTGCCAGCGCATCTCACTCGTTTTCAAGGACTCATTGGCAAAACTCGATTCAATTTAACCTTCTGTCAACTTTGTTAGATTCAATGTAGCTCTATAGACACACGGCTGCTGGCCGTTTTTGCATAAAAGCTGCTTAGCGAGCCACAAAGCAACGCCGGCTAATGCAACATCAATAGCAGTGAATGTAATAATTGAACCAGTCTGCCATTGAGCTGACAAACAGTTATCAGACGAACACAATCCCCACTTGATAGCATAATTGTGACACTGAATTCCCCATTGATTCCCTTTGACATACTATACGTACTGTAGCGCTGCGAGGAGGCAAAGATGTCTGTCATGCAATTAAATCTATAGCAGCTCATCGATTCTCCTTGCCGGCAGAGCGGCAGCACAAGAATAACTGACTGTGCTTTCTTCCTCCTTTCGCATAAAGCAGCATAACAGAACCCAAACAATACATTCAATATGCCAATCCCCTAATGCGAGCCCCCGGTGTTCACTTTCTTCAGGCATATGCCTTGTAACCTGAAGGGAAAGCTTGTTTGTGTGTGTGTGTTATGTGTCTACACAAGGTTGTACCTGCATGTGTCCATGTCTGCTTAAGGCTGCGACTGTGCGCCTGCAACTCTGTTGAAGAATTCTGGACACATGTCAAGTCCTTTCATGTTTTATGAGGGTGCCGGCCGAGGGCTTGTTCACAGTGTGAGCTAAAGGCACAACAAGGGCACCTGTCACTTGATAGCACACCTATTGTGCTTTCCTTTCTCCCAGCCATGTTTCAAAGAGAAGCCCTTAAGAGATGGAGGGGGGAGAAGGGTGGGAGAGGGAGGAGGCAAGAGGATGGGGCGAGGGAAGGAAAGATGAACAGCCTTTCATCTCTTACCTCTGCTTGCTGCTACTTCAATAATGGCCAGAGCTAATAAGTGACAGTAAAAAGCTCAACACAGTGAGCTGCGGTATAACTCAGATCCACAGTGTCTCAGGCAGCTGGGAGAGGTTTTGATGTTAAATGTTAAGATCCCCCAATGAATGCCCCCTGATATATCATTTATTAACATGGATAAAGACATTCGTGCTTTAACTGCTCAATTTTTTAACAGTAGGGGAGGGTTTTAAACCACAGAATACTACATTTTTTTAAGAGCCACATTCCCAAGGCCAGGGGTGTCAAAATAATTTTAGTTCATGGGCCACATACAGCCAAATTGGATCTCAAGTGGCCCAGACCAGTTAAACCATTGCATAACAAGCACATTGTGAAAATGTTCATAATTGATGAAGCATCCATTTGCAAAATAGGTTTAGAACAGATTGACATGCCTTGGGAGAAATATGTGCAATTTAAACAATATCTCTCAGTTTTTCCATGTGCATTAAAATCTACAGATCACAGTGGATTTACAAAGGCTCACAATATTTAGTCACATGTGTTTGAAACCAAACAAAACTATAGTTTAATACTTCTTCATGATTCGAGAACTTATTGAGGTCAAGAAATGTGGTTAATTTTACATACATTTCCACTCCTGCCTGGAATGCTGTTTTCACAAACTCACCCTTGGAGAATAACTTAGTATCTGATGCTACTTTGTGAGCAGAAAATTAGCTAGCTTTCAAAGCTGGATTGGTGATTTCTCGTCTTCAACATAAAATCTGACAGAAAATGTGATTTACTGTCTTTGTTCGCAATTGCCCTTGTACATTAAAGGGTACTGTGACCACAATGGCGCCCAATTAATCTCTGTGAAGACCCTGGAATTTGTCCATTTTCCTGGAAAACCTGACATTCTCTGTCCATTTTTCTCCTTTTTCACAAAAAAGTTTCCTGCCCTCATAAACAGTAGCCTATGCTTCAGAGCATTGTGTCACTTGGCTTGTCCGTAAGCACACGAGATGTATAGAAGCATATCCAAAATAGGTCCTGCCGCTTTTTTTAGGGTTAGGGTTATTCAGAGGGCTAGAATAATGCAATTTTGAGTAATAACTTTACTTAGATGGAATAACAAGGTTGCCAACACAAATAAGCCAGCAGCTGCTGAGCTTGTTAAGGCTTCTGTTTTGATGTAAGGGAACACTGTTGACACTAAATGAACCAAATTATTATGGGCCAATTATGGGATAATGGTATTTACGTAAACAAACGCGAGTGCAACAGTAGCAAAAGTTGAGAAGAGTCTTAAAGTCCACAAACTGGCTAAGTGATCTGTTAGATAGCATCATCGAGGTTGCAAGGTTTGCTAATAAGAGCAAACATTAAGCAACCCTAAGCCGCTGATCATACCAGACCAAATGGGACTGTAGCAGCAAGAACGTGTGTCGAATTGAGAGGTACTACATCTTATCACAGCTCCTCCAAGGAAGTTATGTTTTCACCCCTGTCCATTTGTCGGTTGGTTTGTCAGCAGTATTACACTAAAACTACTGAACCGGTCTCCATGAAATTTGGTTGGAGGATGGGTCTCGGCTCAGAATAGACCCCATTAAGTTTTGGTGCTGTTCAGAATAAAGGAAGGGAATCATGATTTTTTTTCCCCCTACTTTCTTTAACATTGCAAGGCGGGGGTTTTTGACATTTTGTTTATTTCTCATGGGATAATGCATGGAGGAACAATCAGGGACATTTAGGTGGTCTGGTTTCAAGGTATTTATGAGTGAGCACAGTTTGATAGGGATCCAAATAAAACAACTGCATCTAGCCGTTTAGATATGCTTATTTTATTAGGGGATGGGGATAACACTAACCCTTGACTGAATTAAAGAGGATGGCATTGGCAGAGATATTTTCATTTTTTAAGGAAGAATGTTATTTTTTCTTTCAAAAGTTACTTTAAGCACAGTGGTGCATTGTGCTAAATGCTACAATCAGCATGCTAATATGTCCCCGGTGACAATGCTAACATGCTGATGATAAGCAGGTGTGACATTTACCGTGTTCACAATCTCAGTGTAGCTTGATTGCATGCTAACATTTTCTAATTAGTTCTAAACTAAGGTACAGGTGAGTCTGATGGGATTGTCATCGATGTTGTAGGTACTGTGGTACAGTGTGCTATACATTTGTCACCAGCCTGGCAAAGTCTGCCTTGTTTATAGCAGATTTTCTTTAGTCTTTCCAGATGAGTCTTGACAGACTCGACAAGCCCAAAGTCAGTATCTGATGAGTGAGACAGTCGCAATTTAATGACAAATCATACTGACATTTCACTCACTTACTGACAGTGCTCTAAGACTGAGTACACTGGCAGAGCTCAGTTACACCAGCAGAAACACCAGAAGCTCTGGGCTGACCTGAGGGCAGAGAAACAACATGCCTGCCATCTTTCTGAACATGCTCACGATGCCTATGCAAATGAACTGATTGACTTCTTTCCTCCGTTTCTGAAAGAGAGTGAAAGCTCCTAAGGCAAACACTGAACACTTATTAGGCAAAGAAGTAGATGACATTGATAAGACTTTTTAAGAAGCACTCGGGGGGGAATTTTAAAATCCCCTGACATGTGTTCTTGTTAGTGCATTAAACACTAACAGCTCTGTGTTATCTGGTAGCCAGAGAGAAACTGTGATGGCGGAAGCTCATTTCCCACTTTTCCTAACCTAACAGTACATTACAGGCTTTGAAATATAATAAGCAAGCGATGCAGCGGGCTCTTGTTTGTGCTGTGAATGCAGCTCCATCCCCATTGTAATTTAATCCAGAGTGCTTTTAAGCCTTTATTGCAAATCATCTGCTTAGCTATTAGGCTAGGTTGTAACTATGGCATTTATGGTTCATAAACAGTGTTTTGCTTTCATACACTAATGATCATTATACAGTGTAAAAACCAAGTGTCAGAGTATGTTTTGCCATTGCAAAGCTACAATAGAAGTTTCACTTCCTGAATGGTTCCTGTAGAAGTTGAATGGATGTCTATGGATAGATCAAGATGATGCATAAAAAGCTGCTCCTACATTATGATTACTTTTTTTTATTAGCTTTAGAAGATTGCACTGCTTCACAACATTATCAAGGTAAAGGTGTACATATATTTTCTTCCTCCAAAAAAATCCTTTCAGAAATGTTGTTTTAATGTTAAACCTGTTTGTTTTCCCTCTAAGGCTTTGTGTGAGTGTGTGCAGAATGCCAACAGCAGCAGCTCAGTACCCACGCTTGTTTTGAACTGTGCTGACGTGTGGTTCAGCTTATAGTAAGAGTGATCTGTTAATAGATGTCATCGTGTAGCGCTAAAGAAATCAGTTAAGTGCACTTCACGGTTATAAATACCATCATTCACCCACTCGAAACTGTACTTTTAAATTATCCTTAATCCAGCGGTCGTGCTTGACAGCTTTAACAGCGAAAAACTTTGGTTTAGTAAGAATTGTGCATGCTTTATGCCCGTTTTGTCCCTGACAGCACACAAGCATATGACTCAAAACACCAGTTCGAGAAGGTAAATGGGCTATTTGTGTCCTCTCTCAACAAATAATGAGCATATATTTACAGTGGCGACAGCGTGTTCCTTTTCCTCCGTCTCTCATTTTCTCTCTGCCGTCCAGCTTGATACACTGTCAACTTGCTCCTGCATTGTGGGGTAAGCCTTGCGGCACCGGGATCTGTGTGAAGCTTCACGAATGTCGACAGGGAGCTCTGAGTGATCTCCTGGAAGAAGATTTAAACTCTGAGCTTTTTAATGTGTTTCTGGGGAGGCAGGCATCTCCCCCTGGAGATGATGTGGATGGTGCCTGAGAATGTGAATAAATTAGGAGTGAGGCGCTGTGTTGATGCTCCAGGAGATAACCTGCAAAAGTGGTGAGAGATTCTTCTGCAAATAGTTCCCTAAGGTGGGAGCCAGGTGAGCAAAAGCAAACTATTCATCTTTGCACGTTTAACCAAGGCATAGTTGTGATCTGAGCCTAGGGCGGTGCGCTGGTGATTTATTTTCATCTTCTTCGCTTTGGGTTATTTCTGCCTTGCCTTTTCGCTGTTTTTCTTCAGGTAAATAGCAGTTTGTATTGCAGACCCAAAATGTCCTGTGCCATTACAGGAGCTATGTTAATAGAATTAAACAAAATTGCACAGATGCTGAAAGAAAAGATTGACATATCATCCATCTACCAGAATAAAAGCCCAAACGTCTCATTAAACGACAACCAAAATGCAAATAACCAAAAGGCAGGAGACCTTATCAATAATTCATGAATTGTTCCCATAAGCAACAGCGAATCAATAATATTCCCCATCCCCATTCTGATCTTAGGGGCGGCAGTGTGTTTCTACAGCGTGGTTAAGCAACGAACAGAACTTAATTCTGCAGTAAGAACAAGTGAAGGAACATGAATAAACCAGAGTCTTCCTTTCCTCGTGTTATCTGAAGAAGATCCAGCAATGATCTTCCAAAATTAGTCCAGAATGTGACAGGCAGGTTTTAGTAAAAAAGGACATAAGAATATCCATCATACCGTGTATCGTGATGTAATCATCTTCTTCTACACTCTCACTGTGCTGTATTTTTCAGTGTCATCATCACTGTCGGCGTTCTCTCCTCAAAGTCAGTAGCGTTTGGATTAAGATCAGCTCGGCCCGGCAGAAATACAGCCAGCCTAACATTAACCGGATGGTGCTGTCAGAGCCATATGCTTCAGATGCCTCACCTAGAGCCGCGCAGATGTTTAGTATGCATGAGGTCGCGATGGAAGACTGATAGCCGTCTGCCTCGGGCCTTTTAGCTTTTACAGCCTTCTCCTCCTCTGTGTGTCCCTATCATCCCTAATGATTCGCTCAGGACCTGATCTGAAAATCAAATCCCAATGCAAGTTTGGAATATGCCATTAAACAAGCAACAACACATTATGCCCAGGGTCAGTCGAAGCCATTAGCGGAATTGGATCAGTTTTTAGGTTCATTACCTCTGTGTGAATTGGATGACCTCGTTGGAATATTTCACACACTCAGACCGGTCCTGTTTTGGCCAGGCAGCACAGGTGCTTTGCCCTATTAAATACATTCTACACCTCACAAATTATACACTCAAAGCCTAATAATTAATTGGATAGTGGGCTTCGCCTCTCTTAAGAATGAGAAGCCTCAGAGGACTTTTTAAATTGCTGCACATAACTGCTTGGCAATGAAAATAGACTAATTATCTGATACCTCGCATTAAGTATAAAAAGCTAAAAAGCCAAACAGGGATATTTTTAAATGACAGGCACACAACAAAGTGTTTTTCTTCTCCGGCTGAAGCTGTGGTCTTCTAGATCAATGGCACGTGTATTTTTCTCTCATTTGCATGATGAATTATATCCAGTAACTCAAAGTAAAATGATTTTGAAGAGACATGTTCAGCATGCAGTGTTATACATGACAGCTGTCAGAGACATACTCTATGACAAATCAGTTATATATTTCTAGGGTTGATTGCTTAAGAGTACTCCACCGATTTAAAGCTCCACTCCTGTCCACATTATTCCAAGCCCTGATGACGCTTGCGCAAATAATGGGAACCGGTGTTTTTCATGATAACGGCACACCGATCCTCTTTTGTTAGAGCGACTGGCTGGGTGTATCAATCATTCATGAAGATCTAGGTTGGCGACTTTATTGAGTGAATACCATTAACACTAATATTATCGCTTAGCCAACTTAGCTAATGGTTCTAAAGCCTTGAGGGTACCGCTTTATTACTTACACTCGCTCCGCCGAGCTCCGAAAGTATCACCCATCATTGGACTGCAATGGACACAAACATAGATTAAAATCGATGCAGCAGAGCCAGGGATATTGTCTTTTTTTGTTCAACACATTCATCCGCCTTTTAAAAACCTGGTGCCTGCTTTACTGAGAATGCAACACAGCTTTAGTCAGCGATTCAGTTGTGTTATGAACAGCTATTAACACAGTAGAGCTGCTTGCCTCAAGCAGAGATATGGAGCATGCTGCAGAGGTCTGGTCAGCTCACTTCAGTCTAACTCCGCACCAACAGATTTTATTTTCAAAATTGGTGTCTTCAGCCCCAATCGGTCATTCCACAGATTTTGTGCAGCTCCCCCCGGAGCCACAAAAAGCTTTAGACATTTTTGTCAACAGTTCTCCTAAAGACTTTGATGTGTAAATTCTGTGAAGTTTGCCTTAACATTTTGTCCGGAATAGCTAAACGTTAATACTGAAAATGTACCCATCCAAAAAGTCATTGGAGACCCCTGAAAAAATGCTAGTCACAAACAGCTGCAGTTCTAGCTGGATATTCCAGCTATTCTAACCTGCTATTCAACTGGCTTGCCAACCATTAGATGAGGAGAGACGGTGCTGACCTGTTGTGGTTTTACAGCAGGCTGTGTGGTCAACTATTTCATGGTCAGTTTCAGTAAGTTGCAAACATGTCATCTTTACGTTTCTTTTTAATGGGTTAAGTAAACAACATATAATATGTTAATTGTTGCGCTTCCAAGGTGCTGGTGGGTGAATGTTGTCATCTCCAGTTTCCAGTCTGTGTAAACTAAGTGTTATGACTCAGTCCATGTTATAGTTTTGTCCCTGTGTTAGTCTTGTGTATTTACCTCTCGTTCCAGATCCCCTTTCCCTGCTTGTATGGTTTCGTCCTCCTCCCTGATTGTCTGTCTCCGCCCTGATCGCTTTCACCTGGTGCTTGTGTGTGTGTGTATATATTGTCCCTGTGTTTCCCCTGTCCATTGGCAGTTCGTCTTCTTGTCTCCATGCAGAAAGGTCCCAGCCTTTGTTCCTATTGTCTTTGAGTGTTTCCTGGTTTTCGACTGCAGCCGTTTTTCCTCCAACCTCGTCTCTGCCTGCTCATTGCCTGATGTGTTTGCCTCCATTACCTTGTCTAACTCTATGCCATGTCGTGCGTTTGAGTCCAAACTATTGTTGTGGTTTCCCTGGTCGTGTTACTAAGCTTTTGCCTGCTGGCGTCAGCGTCATATTTAACATGACACGAAAGTAAAATATGCAAGATTTGTAATATATGTAATATATAAATAATATTTATGTGTGTAAAAAAAAAAAAAAAAAAGTCCAACTATACCATGAATTATTTTACCCATTGTGTCCTAACCTGAAGCAGTTTGTTCTGTGAATCTCACCAGCACAAGGTTACAACTGTTAGACATCTGTGACACCAATGGTTTGGAGTTTTCTAAAGGCAATTCAAGTTCTTTACAGAAAGCAGCTGTCAAGAATGTGACTCGCTCAATTGAAATTTAAAATGCTATTGCTCGCAGAGTAATACTAATATCATGAGTGCAAGAGTCTTAAGATTTTCATCTTTTTTTAAAACGTAGCACGAGAATAGACACAGGTAATAACCTATTTTTCTGTCACATCCTCATCTTAACTATTATTGCAATCAGGAAAATGCTTCCATGTCTTGGTTACAGTTCATTTTCAAAGGTACATCTTCATTGTTGCTGGTACTAAAAACCTGTTCGTATCGGAAATAAACTGAGATTTATACAGACCCATAAACGAAATGCATCATGCTGAGAGTCCCTGCTTAAGTCAGCAGACAGCATCTCAGGTATTCTACTCAAGTGTATTGTTCAGTGCTCTGGAAAACACATTTAATGACAATGGAACATAATAGTTATATACACCAAGATAGCTATATCTCAAAGAAAAGGCATGTAACTGCAGAAAATATAAAAAAACACTGACACTGCAAACTTTATGGGGTAATATTCACACACACTGTTGCACCATTAGGTTGCTCGTTTGGCTTGTTTCAGGCACATTGCATCATATGTTCTGTATATCAGAGAACACTGATAGTGTAACTTCCTTTTTATATGCTCCTCTGTGCTTTAAATCTGTGCACCCTTCTGCTGGGAGAGGCAACTAGTGCCAGAGTTGTACAGACAGCCAAAAGCAAAACGCTACAGCACAGAGAGGGAGTGATTGGTTCTCAACTCGAAAACACTGTTAAGATGTTACTCTGCAGCATTTTGCTCTCAATGAAAACCTCTGATGTGATGCGGTTAGACTGTATCCTGATGCGGGCTCCATTGTATTTTGGAAATCATCCCAAAGGACGCTCCTTTTTTTGGAATCCTGAAGTTCTGACGAGTAGAGGCAAAGAGCGAGAGGAGAAAAAAAACAAACCAAGCCAGATATGTGAATGTGGGCCCAGCTACACAAGACTACCTACTCGTCATAGTAAATGTATGCAAAGCTATTCATGCGCTGCAGCTTCGCTGATCCACACAGTTGCACAGGCATTTACAGATGCATCAGTCTGGAAATACCACATCGACTTGCTTACATGAGATGTGTATTGATGGCACTCAAGGGTAGGATGATTACTTTCCAAAGTGTTAAAATTCTGTCAGACATGTCATCAAGGGGCATGCCAAAGCATTTTGGGTGTATTTGGCACTTTTCAAAAGAAAACGTTCCTATATTCAAGCTGAAAAAATATAATTAAGATGTGTGACAAATTGATAAAAAAATATTAGTAACATGTGTAGTGAGATTCAGCTGTCATTCTCTATGCTGTAAACATGAATTTATTAATTCATTTGACGGTGTTAGTACCTCTTTTGTAAATTTGAAGTAAAGAATTTGAGGGTAATAAGACATTTGTGATGCCCAAAGGATGAATCTTAATGACTGTGGTGATCACCATCATGAGGTTGCTATTTTTGGTTTTGAGTAATATGTCTCAACAACAAGTAGATGGATTGCCGTGACATCTGGTACAAATGTTCATCATTCTTTAGTCGTCCTCCAACTTCTAATGTGGCACCATCATCAGGTCACAATTTAAGACAGAAAAAGTGCTTCTAGTGTGGCAGTTATTAGCTCGAATTGTTATCATAGAAAAGGCCTCAAGATGTTTGCATAAAGTGACACACAACATCATGTAATTTCAGTAGAAAAAGAAGAAAGCAGCCTTTACTTAAACCACTAGGTTTAAACATTAAGGTGCTGACCATGAACCAGAAAGACTTCTGTTAATTAAAAGCAAAATGCTTTCAAAAGACACAAATGCACTGTCAAAACATGAATTCCTATTTCTTGCAGACTTCCAGCACTCATTTAGCATCTGAAAGTACAGACAACTTTACAGTCGCTGTCCTCAGCAAACCCCCGGCGCGGTCATGGTCGCAAAAATACTAGCACACCTGATGCAGAAACACAGTGGGCAGGTCCTGCTCAGGTTTGTGAGAGCTCACCAATCAAAGCAGACTGGGCTTTTCAGGAGGGGGGGGGGGCTTAAAGAGACAAAAACTAAAGCTGGGCAGACACCTTGTTGTTGTACCAACAACACATTGTAAATTGTAAATTAAGTAAATTGTCTGCGATATAAAGCAAAAGCTCACAATCCCTTTGCTCATACTCTATGGTTCGATCGTCATGCCATAACCCGACAGCTCACAATAGACTTGTAAACGGCTCGTCTGCCCCGGCAGACCAGCCTGGCTATTGACAATTGTCAATAAAGATTAGTTTGAAAGCCCCAACGTGGGTATAAGCAACAATGCTAATAAGGCAGAAGCACGTTTGACAATTTCGGATTTATCCAACGGTCCAACGGCCGTTCGGGAGCATCATTGTTCCTTGCTCTCCGCTGTACACTGCACGGCAAAACGAAGCTGAAATTCAACTCTTAAATGAGTCTTGCAGCTCAAAGATTGGGTCAAATCAAAAGGCTCAAATCGTACAGTGTATACATGGCTTAAAATGGACCCTTCAGTATTTATATGACCAATACAAAGATACAAGATATTTTACATTTTTTGCAGCAAACTAATAAAATATAAATTTCAAATTTAGTTTTAGTGTGTTTGAAAACTCCCTCGATAATGCAGTTATCTGCACTTACTTCTCCCATCTCATTTAACCACTCTATGTTGAAGAGTGCTGTTACAGACTGACATTTTCCTGTGGTTCTGTGCTCTGCAGGAAGCTAGATAGAATGCCTCGAGATAAAACAGTGTAATGAGTTATTATTGCCGTTTGTGTCTGCGGTGTGTGTGTGTTTTGCTCAGCCGTATGCTAATCTCATCTTTTATCTAGCTTACATCGTCTTTGATCGCTGACATTTATCTCTAGTTTATCTTTCACTCTCGCAGCACTCGCGGTGCCCAGGGTCAACGTCGTCTTCATTTTTTCCTTGATGACGGGCAAAAACTGTTGTCGGCTTCACCCTATCAAAGCGGAGGTCACTACGCCGAATAGACAAGGGCAACAGCCACCTTTTCATTCAGCTCCCAGCAGGTTTTTGACATGAATCAGAGCATGAGCTCAGCAATAAAAGGACAGGCACTACTTGACACACGGTTAGCTTGGCAGGGGTGGTCCTTTTCTATTACTGCTTAGATGTGTAGTGTAGAGTTGTTGATGAAACCTACAGCAGCAGTTTGACTGGCAAAATGACATTCTATGCCGCAGTGATTCGTCAAATAAATGGCTCCCTGTGAAGAGTGTTAAAGTGATTTAAAAAGAATCTGTTTTTACTTGTTTTTTTTGTTGTTGAAATACCTCTATTGTGCTTTGCAGACTACACTTTTATAAGCCTTCAATTCCCAAACAAAGCTCTGGCTTTGGCAGCTCCAAAGATGCTATTCTTCTTCTGTTCCAAAGTGATGCAACATCTACTAACAATATGCATGAGCTTCGTTATACTGAGAAACCTGGCCTCCTTCCTGCTGCTTTGTTTCCTCTTCTGTCACTCCTCCCACCTTTCTCTCTCCGCTGCTATCTTTCTCTGACATAGCTCATTACATTAGCAGGGCTGCGTGGTTAACATACACGCACAGTGTGCACACACACACCTGGCTCATTGGACTATATCTGTACACAAGAGGGGGGTGGGCAAAGGTTTGACAGGAGACAGCGGGCTGTTGCTTAACAGACGAGTGGTGAAATGCATGGCAGTGTAATTGCAATGAAGGGATAATTTGACAGCCGCTTGGTTATGATAGCTCACATTTCTCCCATTTTCCCTGAATCCTCACACATATGCACACACACACACACACACACTGCATACAAACAAGGTGTGCAAGCCAAACCCTTAACAGCATTACCCGTGTTGTTACACACTTAGTTTGAGGTAAAGCCCTGTCATTTTCACACATTTCTACTGTTTAAATCCCCTGTGTTTAGAGGATTATAATCAGCATCAAGACATTTCGGCACAGGAGGACTTAATGCCTCTGTGCCATAGTGGTAGATATTGTTTTTCAGAGAGAGGTTTCAATTCTCATTTCATCGAGACTGACAGAGCAATTCATCACTCGCGGGTCTATGTGAACACCTTATTTAAACAATGCCAGTGCATCATTGCTCAAGGACTAAAAGAATGAGCAGCACATACCAGCCAAAACTACCTACATTTCATCTTGTCCTTTCTTCTCGCTCTTTCTTGAGCAAAAATGAAGCTGTCTCGCTTGTGTTTCTGTCTGCATAGGCTTGGGCTCTGCTCAAGGACATGGGTGAAACTGAATAAAACATGACTGACATCTTGTCATCTCAGAGAGGACGGGCTAAGAATGGGGAGGGAAATGGAAAATCTCACCTCTGCTTATTTGTCAATGTGGACATGAAGGGGGGAAATGTATATGTGAACATAGCGGGGCCTGAACCTATATTTCAGGCTGGTAGCAGTGTCTCGTGAAATGATTTCAAGCTACAGTAAGCGAAGATGTGAGAAGAGTTCATTACACTTGTCTACCAGCTGCCACCCTTCTTTTATCTCACTGATCAGTGGTTTCCTAAGCTTATACATTAGACTGTAGATCCTCTGATTACTCAGGCAATTGCCCTGCCTTGTCGGGGCTCTGTTAATAGTAATGCTTGTTGTCTCGGTAATCGCACTGTAATCTTCTTCTGATCTTAATCCAACACTGATCTTTTCCCTCGTTGATCATTCTCTTCTTTCCATCTCCAACACTTCCGCTAAGTTCCTCAGGCTCTCTGCTCTTATTCTTCACTCGCTTGTTTGTTTATTTATTTTTTTTCTTCCAGATACATCAGACGGAGACGCTTTCACACACTACATCCTGACAATCCGCTTCTCAGCTGAAGTGGCATCATGTATGGCTTAACACTGGGCCTCATTGCCTCATCCCCTGCACTGCAATCACATGGAGCTAAAGTCATGACCTGGAAGGATGAAAAAGGCTGCCAGCATGATGCCTCCATGTGCTGGGGTAAGTGAATACATAAATACCAACAGGTGGATGCATTGTTCAGACTAGATATAAGTTAGTGGTGAGATCTACAGTAAATGAAAAGACATTTCAGTGTGGAGTTTCAAAAGCTATTGTCAGTACACTTAGTAATGTTATACCTGCTCTTATTTCCTGAACACGGTTGACTATCATCAAGACTGTTGCTATGTCAACTACAGCAACACGGAGGGCCACATCATCTAGAATGTAGACAACACAAACACTGAAATACAAGCGATTAACCAATGGTTTTCCAGCCCTTATGAGCCAAAGCAAATTCATTTGAGAATGATACATGTAATATCCATTCATGTAAGTGTATAAAAGGATAAGACAGTTTTAGCTTTAGGCCTATTTTGTTTGGGATTAAATCTATAACTACTACCAAATATGGGGTTTAGTACTTCCAAATATCCTCATACCAAAAAGTCAGCACTTTCACCTTAAAGTCATTGTGTCAATTGAAATCCAGTATACCGGACTAAAGTCCAAAATATTTCTACTCAAAGCATCAGATTTTAAGACAGGGGACTGATGATAGTTTCCCACTTCAGTCTGACATTCACCACAAAGATGGCTCCAAAAAGTTGTGACATCACTTTAACAATATCCAGTGGCTTCCCGCTTGTAATATGCGAATGTATGAAACAACACTGTCTCCAATAGTGCTCTCTGGCTTGTCAGCCGTATCTGTAACATCATATCACCATTCCCCCTACCTCCTGACATGAAAGTCAGCTCATATACATGAAGTGTGAAGGTAATATGACATATATTGTAGGCACGGTGATATAACATTTTTTCTTTCCCTCTGTTTCTGTTACACCCGATAGGTATTTGAACTGATAAATCTCTTGATGTAATTGATAAAACCATCCACTTCTCAGACTGCATGGCTCTGGAATGTGATATGCTCAAGTCACTTAAACTCTTCCCAACAGCTGTGCTGCTGACCTTACAAGTGAGTTGGAGGAACCTCTTTAACTAGAGCAATTAAAAGAACAGCGGGATATAGATTTCCGTTGGCGCCGATAAATGTGGTTGGGAGAATTATAATCTGTGTGACTAATGGTATGCTCGCAGTATTTAAGCATGGTTCTCATTAATATGCTAAGCAACTGGGGCTAGCTTTGTCTTCGACACTCCTCCTGAGATACATTGTTCAATGGCGAGCTCAAATGATTCACCCTCCCTATTGTACATATGGGTGGACATACCCACTGAGATTTCACACAGTTCAAATGGCTTTTACATGGTGTTACAGGATATCAAATGGATACAGAACAGACTCTCAGGCCCCAGGGTATTATACAGTTTCCCCAGATGGTATTCAGTCCGGTCACAAAAGTAAGAGAGCTGGATGTGGAATAGTAGGCAAGATATTTGATGGAATCTAATAATCCTCAACATCATTCCTCTGAAAGTCTGAAACAGCTTTAGTTAATGATGGATGGCTTATTGATAATGTCGCTCACGTCTGAGATCTGCATGGCTTAAGACTTGAACTGCACCTTGAGTCGGGCAGCTTAAAGACAACCTGCAGTATTTCAAGTCTATTTGCCAGACTGGAACACTTCGCTATCTATCTGTCACAAGCAGTCTATCAATATGTTTTGTAGCCTGCCATTCACAGTGCAGTGGTGTTTCCAGCACTCCTGTCAAATAATGTTCTAATGTGTCAAAATATATAGTTGGCTGACAATCAATGCTCCCACCCTCCTGCAGGTATTCATTATGCCATCAAAGCCTTCAGAAGTATCCCATTCATCAGCTCCGGGCCTCGCATATGATAACAAGCTGTGTGTGATCACGGCCTGCAAGCTGTGAGATAAAGAGCAAAAAGACAAGAACTGTATACTTTGCATAAGATCAGAGGCAGATCACCATGGCAACCCTCAGTATGTTTTTAAGGAGTCAAATGTGCCTAATGGATCTTAATTTGCCTTGTGACATAATATTTAAATTTGCCCTGTGTAAATTCAAAAAGCCAGACCTCCTGCCAAATGTTAACAAAATACATTAGAATCACTATGACAGGTTGTCATATGGAACTGTGTGCTACACAGAGTAATAATGCTAGACACAAACTTACTGTATTAATGGCTCTATTTTCCTTTTTAACTGATTTAATTAATGCATGGTCAAGAGATGTCAAAAGCATTTTTAGTAACACAAAGCAATTAAATTGTAGTCTTAAGAAAAACAGTTGTTTTGATCACAACTTTATTTTATCTGTATCATGTGATAACGAAATTGTTCCACTGAAATTACAAATGACTGCAGATTATTGTCCACTCGGCCTGTTATAGTGTCTTGGAACACAGTCGGTCCTAGCTGAGTTTATTGTCCTGAGACAGAAGTGATGGCAGATTGTCAGAGAGTGGAGAGACCAAGGATCAATGATGGAGGTCTGCACAGACAGAAGCTGCACTGTGGCTGTCTGTCACATACTGGAACTGATGACTTCCATAATCTGTTGACTGAATGAGCTAATTCAATCATCAACTCAGGAAAACAGTCTGATGTCTCATGATGACCGATCACTAATTAATGGTTTCATGGTAGTGGAATCTATTGTGTAAAAATGTCCATTGTTATGAGAAAAGTTAAAATGTTTCTTCTTCTGATGGAAGTTAAAGATAGATCTAAGACTGCATTCTAAATAATTCACCTCATGTTTCACATGAATTTGATCTTTTGCCAGCAGCAGCAAAAGATGTAAACAGATGCTTTCAGATAAGATTTCATGCCCTTGAGGTGTTGTCCTTTCAGGCATGCAATTGTTAATAATGTATTATCTAAAGACGCATGTAGAAAAAAAAAACAACAACTCATCCCTAATCAATCTAATCGTCAGAATAAATGTTTGCAATGTACATTTCAGGAAATGACCGATATGTTGGAACTGTTGATTCTTTATCTTCCAGTTCCATCTACCCAGTGGTTTCATGCATACACACAGTGAAACAACAAGTTGCAGAACACCGGTCTCTGACTTGCCTCGCTGTAAATACCACCAACAAGCTATTCATCTGCCATGACAATCAGCTCATAATTGTGTGGTGTGATTTTGATACGAAGCATACCATTTGGTACGTTTGATATGTACAAATTTGAATGTAACCGTGGTTTGCGGACATGTGCCAACATTTGAATCTGGTGACAGTGCTTCTCCAAAATCAGACTTGAACTGATTTTGTGTTTTTATTTTGCTTGAGTGGATGTCACTTCCCCCGTCCCTTGTTTTTTCAGGCTGAGGCTGTTGTCATGAGTGAACCACTTACTATAAGGGGAGGAAAAAAAAAACTGTTAAGACCCTTGACTTGGAGACTGCAGCTGCCTCGTCAGCTGTTTTGCCTTGTGTGGTGCATCTGAGCAGATGACGCTACGGTTATGAGAGTCATTTTTCATCTGATTTAAGAATTCCACACCCGGTTCAGTGCAGAGAGGCTTTTGAAGCGTTGCAATGTTCACCTAGCCAGCAGAAACAAAACCTGTGAACCGTGTACTGGTTCACTCACACAGACAGCAAGGTCAAAGAAAGTTGACTCTCTTACAGTGTAACTCGAAGGGGCCTGACCTTCAGAATAAACTACAAATGTCTGCTTTGATGGACCAAAGCAAGTTTCTTTACCAGGCTTTTTCATCTGTTCGTATGAGTTTATTGATGTAACCATTATGATGTGAAAAGTCAGGCTGTCCATCAGACTGAAATCTGTCTGATTATTGATGTGTATTTGTTCGAACTTGAAATATTCATGCTTACTCTCGTCTTTCCAGCAGAGCATGCTTTGCTGTAACAGTTTTACTCTGCTCTACTACTGAGCTTACACTCTCATGAAGAATTTAACAGGATTTCTGTTTCATGATGTCTCCAGCAACTTTGCAGTAATCCTTTGCCAATGCATTAGTCTCGAACAGTTTGACCAAATGTTTAGGTAGAGAGAGAATCTGTGTGTACATATGTTCAAGTTTTCATGAATATCAAACGCTATGCACAGTCATGCAATCAATTCTTTGTTTTGTCTCCATCTTTTAATGTTTTGCCTCGTCAGATATTGCTTAATGTTTCTTTATCTCAATACAATACTGAGCCTACAGTGTGTCTGGAAAATGACAGCTCCCGACCAAACCTTATTCTAGCTGCTGGCTTGAACCATTTCTCCTCATCTGAACTCCATCCCACACAATCCAAATGTAATTTGTGTTGAATGGAGGTCAGTCACTCCGTATTAGCCGGACGACATTTTAAAAATTTTGATTAAATTAATTTGTTCTGCAGACAACCACATATTCCGCTGTATCCCTCTGGCTGACAGCCACTGGCATCCTGCAGCATCAGGAAGGAGCTGAAGGTGTAAAAAACATCACAGAGTTGTCATTTATCTCAATAAAAAAGAAAGTGTGCCTTGAGAGTTGCTCACTAAACTGCAGCATGCAGCAAACCAGCTCTATCGAGGCAGAGATATTTTCAGCAGCTGGCATATGGAGGAGATCGAGACTGAGACAGGCTGAGCCAGTACAGATGGAGCTTCTCGTTGTTCACCAACAACACACATTCTGCACGGTCTCGTGGGAATCCCAGCGAAGAGAGAAGGCTTGGCGTGTAATAAAAGTTTCTCCGGAACAAACAAGTATAACCCTATATAATCTGCTTTTAATTGTGGTGGTTTAGTTACGGCGCATGAGCGTTATTGAGAGGATGAATCATTTACTGTTATTAATTTTGATGACTCAAAACTGACAAGGAACTGTCTGTATCACTTTTGATATTTAAAACTAGAAAAATGCTTTGCCATTATTTGACCTTTCGAGATGTAGTTTCTGTCCAATTGGATCGGAGGTGTGTCTGTTCATAAATGTCAGATTGGTAGGAATATTTTCAACCATTTATCTTTACATTCAGCAACTAATTCTACTTCTGAATGACTGAGGGTTCATGGGCTGTTTACTGGATCACTCGAACACTTTTCAACCCACTTTTCCACTTTGCATCCTCTATCAGTCAGGTTCTTTTTCTTTTGCAATGTCGACTTTCCACAGTTTTACCAGTTGTAACAGGTAAAACAATGCCTCTTCTGGTATTCGTTGCACAAAGGTGCTTCCTTTGTACAGCAATTTCCCCTTTATTCTCCTCTATCCAGCCCAGTTACAGTTTGAAAGGGGCATATTGAAAGTAAAGCCTATATTATAGGGAACCAGTCTATATGCAGATGGCTTCTTTTTCCTCAGCCATTACACTGTGCAATCAGTATTTACTCCAGAATGAAAAAAATCAAGCAAACAAGCTAACTATTTCCAGTTTCAGATTATTCTTTGGCATGTTTTCCTTTAATCAATAGTCAGTGCAGAGAGATGCAAAAACACAGAGAGGGCAGGAGGGAGACAAGCTGCGATGTTGCAGTTATGTTCTATTTTCCATAATCATTTGGCTTTTATCCATCAACCTATCACATCACAGTTTCTGGTTTTTAATTGAGTTGCGTTAATTCACTGAGTCTTCCAGGTCCCCTGAGACAGGAACTCCGGAAATCACTGCTATACAAAGTTATGTACAGTTTATTGATGGCTCGTGTGGTGTCTATCTGGTTTCATATCAATGTTATCATTTCAAGACCGATAAGGAATTCAAATTAATTGTAGATGAGTCTGTGCGCTCAGTTCTTCAATAAAGGAATATCAGGTTCCTTCTTAACAGCAGATGCTTACATGGAGCTGGACTTGTAATAGAAATCTTGAGTTGTCTTTTTTTTTTTCATTTGAGCTATCGATAGTGTCTTCCTAATGAAAGACGTGTGAGTAAAGTAATAGATGTGTCGTTTCTGATCAGACAACACTGTTCTGTTCAGCACCTGTTTATGTTATGTCTGTTTTTTTTGACATTTGGTGTCCTTTTGGTGATGCACTGTATCATTCTGGCACCAAATGAAATCCTCAGAAGAAGAGTATACTGCAAGGAGATCATCCTCCTGATCCTCATAATCTGTCCAAATCCTCGGTAACAATGCCTCTCCATTATGGAAATAGAAAACATGAGCATTACAAGTTTTATCCTGGGGGGTGCTTTGCTAGCCAGCATCATTTGTGAGACCACAGTTGTTGCATAGACCATTGTTTTTTAAAACCACTAACAGTTTCCATATTTGTATTACATTGTGTGTTTATGGGCACCTAATGAAACACATGTTGTAAAAGCACAGTCACCCCTGAGGTTCCATTCTGATGACGCCGGCTCCTTTTGTAATGGACTACTCCAGTAGGTGGGCCAGTAAATTAATGACTGTAAAACGACTCATCTCCAATAATGCAAGGCGGCAACTCGTTGCAGTGGGAGAGAGATGAGAATCAAATGGAGTCATAGTGTATTCACCTCCCTCCTGCTCTCTCCTTTTCCTGTCACTTTACCACCCCCGCTCATATATTGCTTCCCACTGGAACCCCCACCTCAAAAGGGAGAAAAAAAAACATTTCTCATGTCATTTTGTCTTTTACAATCCACTTCATTTGGAGGCTTACAAATTCTATTAGGGTGATCTTGTGTGCATTGCAAGGTTGCTGCAGGGGAGAGAGGGGGAGGGCTGCCTGGGAAGGGGGAACAAGCCCTTAATACTAATAAACGAGCTCGACTTTGCTTCCCTTGCCCTGTGAGATGGGAGGGAGAAGGGGCCAAATAATTGGAAAATATCCTTGCCTCCCGTTCCATAAAGACCCCCTCCCTACCTACACACACACACTTAAACGCACACACCATCCTCCCATCTCCATGGCTTAACCAACCACTCTCTCCTGCACAATGAAATACAATCCCCGGTTTTCATTTTAAAGTTTAAAAAAGAGAAAACAACACAATTAGTCTGATGTCGGGAGTCTGTGCCTCTGTGTGTGGAGGAGGGGGGAGGAATGCCAAGGTTAACAAAAGGACACAAGGTATTATGTGAGGCTTTTCTGTGACATGCAATCTTTAAAGTGGCATCAAGAAAAGAGGGTGGAAAGGTTCACTGAGCATTGGGTGCAGTTTGAGACTCGATGCCCAGGAGTAGCGGGGCTAATGTTAGTGACAACACAACAGAAATCGCTGGAAAGCAAGCAATTAGGCAAATTTTACCTTTTAGTTCTTGAGTGCCACAGGAATGAGTCCTAAAACCCAGAGATAAATTTGCATTTTTCCCTTTCCAATTCCCTCGTTAACAAGTAAAAAAAAAAAAAAAAAAAAAAAATTTTAAGGGGTTTTCGATAGATGCCTGACATAAGGTCTGTGGTTAACAGTAGCTTAAAGGTAGGGAAGGTGATTGTAGATTGTTGAGTCCAATTTCCAGGTCGTCAAACACTGACATTTTAGGTAAAGATTTCCCGGCTGAACACCGATCCAAAGCGCAGGTATTTCAGGTGTGCACAAACAACAGGTTGGGAACCTCTTTTTAAAATATAAAAATGTCAAGTCATAGGTTATCTTATCAGTGGAGTGCATGAGAAGCAGGTAACTCCCTGCTGCTCTCTTTTGGTGATGTTAATGGAAACAATGAGTGTGTTGCTCATATTTACAGTGCAAACTAGAGAAATACAGTTAAGAACACAAGGCAGAACAAGTGATTCTTGTCAAAGGATAATGTACACTACAGGCTGTCTGACAGCGACTCCAGCTTTAATCTGGAACCTTCATTATTCATGAGTTCAGCATTGTAATAGCAGAAATACTGCAACACGTCCCGCGACCTCACAGTTCCTCTGAAGACGCTACATGACTTCATTATGTTGGAATTGAAACCACATGCTTCTATCAAGCCTTGGTTGTACTTAACATGAGCAAAGCATTCTGAAATCTTTCTCTTTTATCTCAAGTGGCTGATCTCGATGTTGAACTTGTCGTCTCATGAATTAGTTAAAGCTGGATGTTTCTGTAATTGAGCTGTAGACGTGCTGTCGAAATGAAGAAATTACTGTGTTTGTTTGCAGCGCGTGCATATCTGACAACATCGCTGGTTGAAGATACATTGTTTTTTTAGTAGGTCAGCTATCATACTTAATATTCCGCCTTGTCATTCAAAGAACTTCGCAGCGGTGTTTTATTATGGTTCCACACCGCTACAGTGCAGGTAAACATAACAGCATGTCGGCTTTGAGTTATTTTTTGTTTCTCCTTTTTTAAAAATCTTTTCCACGAGATTATATTTGGAAGTGATACTGGTTTATTTGCACAGATGACAGATATGGAAAAATTACAGTACTTCTCTGAGCCATGCGGAGAAAAAAAGAATAACATCTTAAGTTCATCGACTCATCTGCTGAAAAAAGAATACACAAGTAAATGATCTCCGCTTAGAGCTGAAACATGCAGTGAAAGGTCATCCTTGGCATGTGAAATGAGGGGGAGTTCAAAAAGAGACCTTCAGAGCATCTGACATCAAACCCTGGCATGTATTTAAAACCGAACAATTCAGCTGTTGAACAGAACCCATTAAAAACGCTTGGGCTACAGTTAATTCTAAGAGTGAAAAGACCCTGTTAAGAGCCGTGCAGTACATCTTTGTTTGTTCACTTCTGTGATAGGCTTTTTTTCACAGCAGATATTCTGACATGTAGTGGTGTTACTCATACATTCACAAAGGCTCTGTTCTGTACCATTTATGTAAGCTGAAGCACGGCGTTTCTGTTGTCCATGCTCCACATCCTATACTGAGGTAAACATTCCTGTGCAACAATGTAAAAATACTCTCCCTAGTGAAAATAAGGATGCATTATCAGTTAACTACATACAGTTACGTATTAAAAGTACTGGTTATGTATTATTATATTTGACATTATAAAATTGTCAATACTAAGGCTGCTTCTTCTTTATCTCTCGCCTGCTCCTACGCAGATCATCTGTTTTTCCATCTCGTCTGGCAAATATGGAGATCTGATTGATCCGCATATTTGATTTGGGCATAGGGTTTTTCCACTGGATGCACTTCCTAACTCATCCCCCCACATTTATCCAGGCTTTGAAATGGCAATGAGGAATGCGCCGGCTTGGGCATTCCCAATGGCTGGGGTGTCACTGTCTTGCCTGAGGACATTTCAACATGTGGACGGGAGGAGGTGGGTGTCAAACTGCCACTGTGAGCAGTATATGTCCTGCTCTACCTCCTGAACCACAACCACTCCTTTCAGTGTGTAAATAACAATTAAATGTGGTAGCAGGTTAAAGCGGAGCTAGCATTTTTTGTATATACTGGAAGGTTGTTTTCTACTCCACTTATCATCTCATGAAGTTGTTTCATAAATGTGTATTCATTCTCTGGACTTTGCCCTTATCTTTTTTTGGTGAAATATTGGCTCATTTTTTCCTCTTTGGGCCTTGAACAATTTTTGAAAACAGTTTATCTGAGAGGTTTAGAGGGAAAATTTCTTTGGTGGGACTCATCTTAACAGACAACTGCATTTGTTAAGGGCTCACAAGCCATAAAGATGAAGAGCCACTGGTTTAATCTTTGGCAGTACTTGAGTTTTTCATGTTAAATATATTGTGAACACTGAACAGCTGCAATAAATGTCAAATATTTAATTTAACAATATAGTTCAGTAAAAAGTACACTGATCATACATAATCAGTATATATTTTGTTGTTCCTTATTCCCCTGATGGTAATTGTGGGTCTTATCAAATACATAAAAAATAAACAGTGATTGAACCTACATGCCAGCTGGAGAACCATGAGCTAAGAGGATTTTGACAGGCCCCATATATTAAGACCAGAGAGGCCTTTACAGTCTATGCTGTCATTATTACAAATACAAGCCTCAGTCATATTGATCTTGTATGATCAATTATTCCAATTAACCATTCTACTTTAAGAACATTTTTATCATTCCAGTGAAATCTGTTCTCACATTTTTGTGTAGCCCTCTATATGCTGCCTCTGTCTTTAATCTGACAGTAGGGACACATTGACTCTATTCATAATTTAGGTCAGCTCTTGAACAGAGGGTCATGTACCACAATTTAGCAGCAAATATGCCATGCACTTTGAGGGCATTTACCACTTGATGAATAATAAGCCTCCCACACACGTGTGTTAGAGCCACTGATGCCTCCACTATACCTTTTGATGAATAGTGTCAACAAATCATATTTGCAAAGAGACTATAACAGGAGAGAACAAAGTGAGAAGAATAGATGGTGCTCTATCCAACTGTGCACTGCTACAGAGGGGAATATCTAAGTGAGGACTATTGTTCTGCACTTGCAGTGCAAGTAACAAGGGCTATTATAGGGCTTGTAGGCAGACCTGTAGGGGGAGGAAAATGAGCTCATTCTTGCATTGAGAATCTCTTCTTCTTAAGTACCCGGCAATTCAACTTGCATTATGCAAGTGTCATTACATCCCACTTCCTGACAAGCAGAGATAATAATGATGAAGATGAACACAAACAAGATAAAGGTAAAAGATAGTAACTGGCAGGTGTGAGATAATATGGTGATGTGTATGTTTCTATTTTGTGATTCTGATTCTCTAATTACCACCATCTGCTGAGTGAAACGTTGAGGAGGAAAAAGGGGGACTGAAGCGTTGCGTTAAGACTTAAAGATAAATAAGTGCTGTAACAGGAGACAGGCATTCTGTTTATTTCCAAGGTAACGCCGGTTTAGCAGAATGGTTGTCCTGTGATTGACTTCTCCCAGGGGCTTCATCCTGTTATGAGCTCCTTTCAGGCTTGCATGGTGTGTGGAAAATACCTGCAAAAATCTGACAATCTTTATAAAAATGTGATTGGATTTGCTGATCTGATTTGATTTCGGCTTATCAGAACATCTAAGGTAAGTGTATTTTCTAACACATCGTGATTGAGCTTAAACCCAATCACAGATGGGGGTCAAGGGACTGTTACTATAGCTGGTTAGAGAAGCTACATGTGGAAAGGATTAACTTTGACCCTTTTGTTGTGTTGAGAGTCGTTGAGGCTGGAAGCCACAGTCAGTGTGGCTATTAATGAAATGATAGCTTCATCGTCACCATTACTGCAAGACTAGCATTGCCAAAGGAATGTAAGTAATCAATAATTTGTGTTGTTACCAAAATACCAGACAGAGCTTTAATGATTAGTTGATCTTGGATCAAGTGAACAAAAAGAAAAATCAGTTGCCACCTATTTTGATAATCGATGAATTGTTTCAGTCATTTTTCAAGCAAAATGTTGCACTTTTGGCTAAGGAAAACATCCTGCTTTGTATTCACATAACGTTCAGTTACTATAAGTTGACATATACTCACATGAGATGCAAACCCTGGCAAGTACGGCACGTGAACCACCCCCAACATCCGCTGACCTGCACTCTTCTTACTCTTTATACTATGCTAGAGGAGAGCTTGCAGAAATCACACTAGAGGGTAAACTACAGTGTCAGATTTAGAAGCGTATAGAGCAGTTGAGCAGTTTGCTGTATTTGATGTGTTGGGAGTGAGAACACATTGGTCAGTAATGATAGGTCATAAAGAGATTTGGGGTTTGGACTTTTGGTTGAGCAAGAGAAACTATTTTAAGACGCCACTATGGGCTCTGGGAAACTGTGATCAGCTTTTTTCACAAAGTTTTGATGGCTTATAGACTCAAAATGCAGATAAATGAATGAAAATAATGGTTAGTTGGAACCTTAACACCAGTCCTATTTCCAGTTGAGTGTTGTGTGACAGTGAATGGAGCTGTGGAGGCAGGGAAAGTTTGGGCGAAGGTGTAATTAAAGCTGATTATGGTGAGGCAGAGGGGAGGGGAGGGCAGCACATTTGTCTTCCCCACCTAATGAGCTGAGGCCGGGAGAGCTGAATTAGCCACCACGCTGTCGTCTCTCGCCTGCCATGCCACTTTGTCACAAGGACGCTCCTCCTAGAAGATGAGCGGGGGTCAAGTGCATGTGTACCCCCTGGCATTATTCTTACAGGCTGGTGGGGTCCCTGTTCCACCGAGCGCTGGGAATTGAGGCACTTTTGCGAGCTCTGAGGCACACCACTCAGCCTCTGCATCATTAAACCAGGCTAAAAATACACAGCCCACCCATGGTCTCCCTGTTCACAGAGGACCAGTTCATTGCCACGCTGTAACAATCGCTGACTCCTGTGCACGAGAGGTGTGTGTGTGACACCATCATTTTTCATTCCCTCTTTAAATCTGATCAGTGTTATGAGGCTATGGCAATACCGTAACAGTGTGCTCAACAAGCTGTTATTAAGTGCTGTTCTCTTTCATCCACCAACTCATTTGATCATCATTGATACTACCACTACCATTTAAAGTCCCACTGATGTGTTCACACTGTTATAAATGCTCATCCTATGGGCATTAAGGAAAAAAATCAATGTGTTTGTGTATTGCTGGAGTGACATCTGTAACAAGGCATCAAGCAATGCCTGTACTGTGTTGAATGTGAAACTATATATTTACAGCTTTCTTTTTCTTTTTTTCAAATCATCAGTTAATTTCACAGCTAAATTTAAATGAATCATTCAGTTCATGAAATGTCACAAACCAGTAAATGATCATCAAAACTCAAAAGAGCCCAAGGCCGCATCGCCTTTTTCAAACTGAACTTGATAAATGGTTTATCAAAACAGTTGTAGTTTATCTAGTACAAGTGTGTTAGTGTGTTACTCATGCAGATCAGTCCCTAAATGTACATTTCAGCAACTGTACTTGCAAAACAGTCAGCAGACGACTGACACTTACAGTTTTCTGAAACTAATGCTGGCCTTTGAGCTGACGGCGCTTTTTCAAGAGTGATGCCAAACAACCAGTGCAAAGTGACCCCCTCAGAGCAAATCTAAACAGCTCCATGGCAAGCTGTGGATGCGTTCATTCCTGGTAAATGATACATTTGTGGATTGTGAGCGAGTGCCCCCTTACATAATCATGTTTCTCTCTGAAGGGCAACACAATATCAATACAATAAATCATGCAGCAGCCATGAATCAGCTGCAGAGCCCCTTACTTTACGGTTACCTGTTGGCCGAAGCATTTTTCAAATCAATCACTGTATCCAGCAAGAGGCTATATCTCTATACAGCTGTTGGAACGATGCAATACAATGGGTACTGCAACCCCACTGCGCACAGGTGCAGGTGATTTAGGTCTGGTTATAGAGAGGTCTTAAGACTGAAACACCCACTGCAGAGACACAGCTTCCTAAGGTAAATCTCCTCCTCAAACGTCGAACAGATGCACTGAATATATGCTGCGCTTGTTTAGCGTCTCACTATTCATGGATACAGTACCTTAGGTCAGACTTTTCTGTTTGTGTTTGTTGAACTGGGAGGATGAGTCAGGTGGCTGCCGGGTGTCCCCGAGGCGAAAAGCTTTCCGTCCCTTTTATGAGCCAAACGACACCTGAGCCGGCGCGTATCCTACAGAGGAGCAGGTCTGCAGTCAAGTGTACGACTTAATATAGGAAGTATGTCACAGTGAGCTCAACAGTTAACGTATGTTTAATAATGGTGTCCTTTTTTTTTTTTAAACGTACTTGTTGCCTTCTTAGATAAAAAGCAACACAATAATATTTTTTTAAAAAGGACTTCAGTTCAGCGCAGTGTAGCGCTAGCTCGCTCAACAGCTTCGAAGGTGTTATTAGCATACTTTTCAATTTCCCTTTTTGTTTGAAAAATTATGCTAATAAATGCATATATTTTTCTTACACCATACAGCTAAAGCAAATTAACTAATAAGACCGACCACTATTGCAAACTATTTATTTTTTTATACATACCTATTGTTATAATTTCATACACAAACTTATTACTTCGTACTTGTACCACCGACTTGAATTCACAATTATTTTGGGGGGCATACAAATGTACGAGAGACTGAGAGGGGAAAAAAAGGGCGCTTGAAACGAATGTTCATGTAAAAGGGTGTGCGGACTGGTTTCCTCCTGCTCGTATTCCGCCGTGTCCCCCCGCTCACGCCGTCTTTTTATCGCAACTCGGAGCCTGCCGAAATGTCCAGAGACAGCACTATTTGCGCCGAGGAGGAAGCGTGCAGCCTGTAAAGCGGCACTGCGGCATCGCCGTATCACTGCGCCCCGGTCCCCCTTCTCCGGGATCCTGAAGCTCGGATCCGGGGAGAGAGGAGGAGGAGATACCCGATGGTTTTCCTTTGCGGGATTTTATTTTGTCAGCTCTAAACCTTCTTGTGCTTTTATCTGTTTATAGTGACCGAAGGCCTGCAACTTGTCCGGACGGTCCCTCCCCACTCGCAAGGGTTTGCATTTCTTCGTTTTGCATGACGTGTCTTGGAGCATAAAAAAAAAGAGAGAGAGAGAGAGGCTTGCTTTTGTTTGTGTGTCTTATAGTGGAAAATGTAGCTTGGAGAGCCGGAGCAGGAGGCAGTGCCAGTCCGCTGCTGCTGTTGTGGGCTGGACTGGATTACAGAGCCTGAGATCTCTACTGACAGCACAGGCAGACAAAAAAGGGACTGTGAGCGAAGACAAGGGAAAGAGTCTTCCACTGAGCTAGAAAAAGCCAGGGCGAGTGCTAGAATACAGTTTTTTCTTGCATTAAGCGATATTTTGGGAGCTATTTGTGCAGTGTGTGTGTGTGTGTCATTAGATAAGTGCTGGCACGGGGCATCAGGTTAGAGGCATAGGTACTGGGGGGGGGGTTTAGGACCGTTATTATAGTAAAGGTGGATTTACCCTTTTTGGGGATGTTAGAAGGCAGAACAGATGCATGGAAGGGATATTCTGAAAAGGTTGCTGCATAGTTAAATGTTGGCATGCTGGCTTGTTAGATGTGTCTTTGTTATGTATCCATTTGTGTATATAGCAATTTGTTTAGCAAAACGCCTCTAATAGTGCATGTTTAAAACATGTGTGACTTTGCAGGGTGTAGCAGAGCATTGGGGGACTACATGTATGCTGCAGAATCCAGATGAGCTACATTACATGACAACCTGTGTCCAAGGAGACAATGTAAAGTTGAAGATGGTGGTTGACTGTGACAGATTGGTTCTGGTTTTTGTGGTGATGCAGAAAGGTGTGATTCCTCTGTGTTTGAAATGTCCACCAGCATGTCTAATGCATGATTAATCAGAGGAAGCCTTTGTGAAAGCCTGCAGTTTGTTGATCCAGTTTTCTTCCACATTGAATGCCATTTCTATGATGTAATGGATGAGAATTGATATTCTGGACACATAGAGAAGCCATATGTGTGATAGACTACAATGCCAGAGTGACTTTCAGTGGCTTTAGGCCTAGACTGAAGGCTATGCCTTGAGAATGATCCAGAATAAGACTACAAGCTGTTGAATGTTGCATCATAATATCATAAAGCAGCCAGATGCCTTCAGTGTCAGACAGTGAAGGTATGCCCCGCTATGCTCTATGATTAAGTGCAGAATGGCATTTCAATGTCTTGACATTTGTCTTGATTTCTAAATGTGAGTGTGTAAAACCTCAAGGATAGCTCCCTGTTCAGTTAGATCTGTTTTTTATTGAGAATGAGAGCGAGAAATATTACCGTTTGATATGTGGAATTTTCATGTAATATTTTGAGTGAGATGTTACAACCAAGGTAATGTTTTGAAAGAAATAAACGGTGAATTGAGAAAGGGCTGTCATGATGAATATGTCAATTTAGACTGATGTTTGATGGATGTCTACAAGTCAGAATTTCTTTTTTCAAGAAGAGCTTTCAAATCACTACTCCTTTAGTTGATAGATGACCTACCAGAATTGGCGGCTCAGAAGTCTTGAGTTATTTGGCCTTAATTTGGATACACATGATGTTACACTATGTAGACTAAATGGAACATAATTTTTGATTTCATAATTAAATATGGATCTGGTGTCTAAAATAGAGTTTGTCATATAAATTAATGCAGTTTGCAAACTAACAAGTTTTGGAGAGATTGATTAATTGCTCAGAACATGACATTTGAGTTCATAAAGGCTTTCTTTCAAGCACAATAGCAGTCATTTTAACCACTGAGGTAGAATAAGTACGGTTACTAATAAGCTTGGCTGTCAGACTTTGTAATTGTGTTTGCACTAATATATATAATTTTTGAATGTAACTCAAAGTTAGAAGATGTTTTGCCAAAACAAGAAGTTCATGTTAAGAAACTTAGGACACCAAGTAGTCTGCGTGGAAATTCTGCTACATAATTAAAGAAATTGAAACACTAAAAAGACAGTTTGTGTTACTGGCTTGGCAAAAGCTTCAGAGACACTCGTAAAAGAGCACTTACAACACATAATCATCTCATCTCGGGGCTTAATGACCTGACAGTGTAAGAAAACACAGTATGCTTAGCAGATGAGACTGTAGCCACCCCAATAAAACATTCATCTTGAATTATGTAGAATGGCAATAACCTGCTGTATAGTGTACAGCACCTTTTGGGAAATGGCTCACTGACTAAATGCACACTTGAACTTGCTGAGTGAACATGTTGCAAATGCATGCTCTCTCTCTCCCTCCCTCTCTGTCTTTATCTTGCAGGAGGGAGAGTTTGCTGACCTTGGGTAAGAGAAGTAAGCTCCTGGAGAAGAAAGATGTGGCGTCACCTGCTCAACTCACCATGGCGGGACATGTTCACTGAGCAGATATTTGCTTTAACTTGAAAAGCTCTTCCTCTGGCGGAATTGACAGCTCGGTGATAACGCGTTTAATAGATCATTTTACACCTCTGTCGTAGGATTTGATGGACTGCCTTTGGGGATCGTTGCTTGGAACCTTGCATGGTTCAGTGACTCTATGCAGTTTTGAGTTCCTGTAAAAGGCTTCATCTGCTGGATATTACATGGTTACCTTGGATCTAACATATTGATAACATTCACTTGGATATCGTGGAGATTCTCCAAGGTGGGGTTTCACACGAGTGGAGGTCAAGCAGTGCCAGTGTTTGGCCCTTGAAGAGTTTCATTCTCTGTAAGAGGAGGGTTTATCTGGATGTTTCCTATGAAGGACATGGATGGCCCCCGATCTAGTGGCCTCCGCAAGAAGAGGAAGTCGAGGTCAGCCAGGGATCGGGAGAGGAGATCAAATGGGATAAGGAACAACCACGTTAAGGGCTCCGTCTTTCGCTTCTCCTCTGACTCGGAGCGGGAGGGTGACAGGGAGCCCTGCTCATCCCGCCCGAGACCCCCGCGTAGAAAGCGAAAGGAGTCTACTTCTGCTGAAGAGGACATCATCGATGGATTCTCCATCACAGGGTTTGTGACCCTGGAGGCTCTGGAGGTGAGTGCAAAACCAAAGGGGTAGCCCTTTCAACTCTCTACAACCTTGTGTGTTTTGTTTGAGCTTTTGCATGAAGATCCAGTTGAAATCTCTTTTCAGGGTGTAAAAATGTGTTTGTTATTGTGTGCCTCTCTGACTGGGCCCAGCGTTTTGGCTGGTGTGTGAGCTGGAGTTGAACAGATGTAGCTTTAAATGCAGTGCTGCAGCCAGAGATTACTATCTGTGTCATCGAGAGGCTGATGTTGTTGTGTGTACTGCTCTGGATTTGTTTTCACAAGAGTTTTCCAGCAAAGCCTGAGACCAGATGAGGGATGTTCAGCTGTGGGTGTAGTGGCTGTTGTGCCTTTGTACACTTTGGAGTGAAAAAGCAATTTGATCCATGTTACAGCAGTTTATTCAGAGTGGGAGTAATTTATTGTGCTCTGGCTATCCATTTTCCTTGGAATGCAGACCGGGTACAGGCTGCCTTCCAACAATATAGTTCTGAATTATGACTTACACAAGCAAGCATTTTGTATACACAGCACAACTGCTACAGTTTTCTATAATGTAACAAACAGATGGGTGACAAATTGAAACAAAAGTGCCTTGGTAAGGTGTTGGCATCCAGAACAGCTTCAGTGCTACTTGTCCTAAATTTGACAAGTTTTTGGAGTCATTCTTGCCTCATTTGGTGTTTCAGTGATGGTGGTGGAGAGAGCTGTCTAACACATCAGTCCAGCGTCTCCCACAGGTGTTCATTTAGTAACTGTGAAGGCCATAGCACATGATTCACATCATTTCCCTTTCTCTTTCCTTCTCATTGAACCATTTAGAGTCTGTCTTTGTCCCTGTGGAAGCATCTGTATCTGTATGTTTATGTTTCTGCTCTCATTTATTCAGCTGTATATAGTTTCCTATCTTTATGCATCAGATATGAAAGTATACACTTTTTAAAAGTTTTCCCTGATCATTTGTTAGCAGTATGTCAAAGTAGTTTGTATCTTTACAATTGTCAAACTCGAGGGTTGTCCCGGGATAACACAGCCTCTTGTACTTTCTAATCTATGCAGTGTGATGCCAATCCCTTGGATATCTGGTGTGACCCATCTCAAGGATATGAACAGTAGCACTAGTTCTCACTGTATACCTTTGTTAGTCAAGGCTTTCCAGATCAAGAGTGTTTTACTGTCATTTTTTTTTTTTCTAATTCTTTTCATTCAGAATTGCTCTATTCAGCAGCAACAGGCTCTGTCTCCTCGATTTGTTTGACCTTCTTTCTGTTGTTCTTTCCGTTGATATTTTCTGTGTCAGTCTGCTAGAACGCAGCTATTCAGTCTGAGTGTCTGGTTAGATGACAGCTCAGAAATCATTGTGGGAAAGTTGAAAGTGAGTAGCTCTTGAATTTGCAAGGTCACTGTATGTAAAATAAATAAGCTAAGATGGTACTTTGAATGATCAGTTTAATTATTCAGTTTGTTAATTATGTCTCCACAGTTTAAATGAAAATCATGAGATGCCCAGATATTCCCAGCCTTAATAACTTGTACTGAGATATTTTAGTCAATATTTCAGGGCTTTTAATCCAAACATCCAGAACATGATGTTATGCCAATTTATAACCATAAAACGTGAATTTACATTAAAGTGGAAATGATTGGGTTGCCTTGGGAAGCTTGATTGTAACAGATTTACAGTTTTACATTTGTAGAAATTACTTTACCATTTAATTACCCTACACAACATTTTTTCAACCTTTAACTGCAGTCAACTGAATGAAAAACAGACTTATAGAATACATTGCAGTATCAAATTACGGTAAAATCAAATCACTGATTTAGAAGGCACTAAACAGTCTTGTCACAAAGTGGTTCACTGAGTAACAATAATGCTCAGAGCTCAAGTAAGAGCAAGGCAAAAACAAATGCTGTTTGTGTTTGTGTGAGTGAAAGTACAAATCCGGATGAGTGTTTTAGTGAGAATGTGACAGAACTCATTAATGCAGGATCATGTCACATGGAAGCGAAGGGAGATGGTGATATTGCATTGTATTTCTTCTTACAGTGCTTTAAATATAGCAGTTTGTTGCACTGTGTCCCAAATGTGGTGACAGCTTTAATAACAGAAGCTGTGTGCTGATTCATATTTCTGTACACACAATCATTCAGAGTAGAGACTGGATTATGACCAAAGCTCCGTGTTGAAAACCTGCTGTAGTACAGTACCCCTCATGCTGTCTCGAGCTTGCTTCAGACTTTTTGTCCAGATTCATGTTGCTCCAAGGTCCAAATTGTTCTTCAGCATTCTAAAACTTTGGGCCTTTTTGCTTGAAAAATCATGAATCATGAAAGTCAAAATGGTAGTGCTGTTTAATTTTCGGTTGATTGATTAATCAGTCAGTAGTGTCAGCTCTTAAGAGAGAAGCATTGATTCACTGTTTAATGAAGTTTTAAAAACAGTTTCTCTTCTGGTTTGTGATTAAGAGGTGATGGTGCTGAGATCAAAAAGGCTGAAGAGACAGACTTGTGGTTCAAATGTCTGGATCAGTTTTGGTAATGTGTGCTTGGAATATGAATAAGATCCCACCCCAGTGACTACCTCTAAAGTGCTCCTCAGTGAGCCACTTGACCCCCCACTTACTTTCAGTTTATCTCCTCAGAGGCCAGTGACAGAAGACCTATTTCACTTGGCAGCTCTGATGTGACCATGTTAAAATTAAGCCTGAGGGTGAATCAGGAAGTTTCTGATAAAGATGAAAAGAAGTCAAATTTGCCAGGTTTATTGCTCCCACAAGAAATCTATGAAACTCCTCAGAATTACACCCATCCAGTCCTTCTCCTTCTCTTTAATCTCTTAAATCTCTTTAATGTATTAGGTTTTATCATAACGTTTAACTGCCTCCATAGCCTAGATATTTGCAATTCTGTTTATTCAATATTTGTTTAGGATTATTTTCATAACAATCAATCTTGAGCTTTCTTCATCTATAATGGGATATTTTCATAATATGGGTTTGACTTTTTTTTAACAGCTGCGTTTTACCATCCATGCTGTTTCCAGCCATGGTTTCTTCTGTGTTTGTACCACACAATATTAAATGACTCGATGTAGTATGTATATGGAACTATGCACAAGCATATCACAGCAGCAGTGGCTCTTTTTCTGTCTGAGTAAAGTTAAATTCTGATGAGGTCAGACCCCTGGAGGTATATGCTAGTGCTCTCCATCTGTCACCACAGTGCTGGAGCAACACTGCTCCCAGGCCCGCTTTTCATGTGCATGCTGATATCTTGCATTTCTCTTTTGACTGAAGCGTCCATGATGAGGCTCTTGAGATACGCTTTTCGTAGGTGTTCTGTATCATATTGTTAGCTTGATTACTTGCCCATGTTAAATCGCTATTGAAAAAATCATCAAGAGGTAGCCCATAAGAAAGCATATTCTGCTCATTGATATTTCTTGCTTGCTCTCTCTGATCAACTTTTGCCATTCTTCACCTACAGCCAAGTCTTAACATAATAGTGATTTGTGACTTTGATTAGTGAATATTTCTCATTCTAAAACACTACTGTGTTGCTTAAAAAAAGCCTTTCATCAGATTCATTATTGTGGTTGTAATTTCCATGATCATGACTAACAAGATTTCTGCCTGTATTTCCCTTAAATTGTTGAAAATATTACAACTCAGTAAGGCTATTCATACTTGGATGAAATCCAATCGAAATAGACTACATTTTATACGAGCATAAGGCTCTTTTCTTCTCTTCACACAGAAGTCGAGGTATAGCTCAAAGGATTTCATATTATTTTATTGAGTGGAGAAGCAGAGTTTCATCTGGGTGCACTTGTAGTTCAGGGATAGCAGATTTAATGTATTGATACGAAGCAGATATTTATTATTAGTATAATGATACAGGGCTAAAGCACTACAGAGGTATGCTACAATAACTAGCAGTACATTGAGTCTTTGCCCACTGTTGTTTCTAGTGTTTCTTTCATGTCTCAGATTTTGTGCTCAGCGCGCTCATTTTCCCAGACCTAAACTCTTTCACTTTAAATTGAGCAAGAAATTACAAAGACGCACTGAGCAGTGTTCATTTATGGCACTGAGACCAAAGTACACAGAAGCAGCAGTCCTTTTGAAGGAGTTGGTTTAGAGACAAATTGAGGCCCGAGCAGCGACCTATTACAGCACTTGCAGAAATTGCTAAATTATTGAGTGCCTTCTCCTCCAACCTATGCTGTGTTTCATTTCACTTGAAAGGTGTCCCTAACGTCAGCATACCTTTACTGACCAGAATTGATTTTAAATGATTGCCTTGGTTACCCCACTGCTCTGTTATTTCCCAGTAATTATTAGTCTCTAATATCTAATATCTGTTACCACACAAGCATGCACAGATAAATTCTCCTTAACCTTCATCTCTGCATCTGATGCTGGCTTGATCAGAGTCCTGTCCAATCACAGCCTTTTCTTTTCCACGCTTCCTTTTACTCCTATTCAACAATGAGTCTAAAGGCTGGACCGACTTCTGTGTTTTTAACTCGCATAACAACACCTAATCTTCTTGCTCAGCAGGTTAACAGCAGTCTATTACATGATTGACTGCCTGTGATAATACAATGAACAGCACAAAAGCAGCACTGTGTAAATTAGTACATTTGCAGTGTCTGTTTTACTCGGATCTTGCATTTAAAGGTCTGGAAAGACTTCTTAATTCACAATGTCCCACAGAGCTCCTGCAGGTTTTGTTGTTCCTCTAAATAATTTTCTAATTTAATTTGTTACACTCCATAAAAACAGAAGAGAGTAGATTCACCTAATGCACAAGCAGTGTACAGAATGGCACTGGGCACATGACTGCATAACACCACATATGGGGAGACTGGGAGAGCAGCCGAGAATTGGGATAGACGCACAGAGCTGACACAAGCAGTTTGGGCCCCGCAGTGTAGAAGAAGTCTTTTCAGAATGAAGTGTGTATAGGATGGTTGGGTTTTTTAGTTCTAGGAGAATTTCCTTTTTTGAGGTCAGTTTGGCATTTTCAATTTTCTTTTTTAATTTTGTGATTGTCTTTTGTTCAGTTAGTGGGGCAACTTAAGAATGGTAATCTAGTTGGTAACGTAGTAATTGAACTGGTTGATCTGTTTGTCGTTCTGTTTGTCTTGCACAACAAACAGTCAGATTTGATGGTGTATGAACCTTCACAGGATGATTCATAATGCTTTTGGTTGCCCCATTTGTCAGAATGCAGCTAAAGACTGTCACAACACAGCAGCTTTATACTTAGCTGTGAAGTTTGCGTGCTCACTTGTTGTTTTATTTGACAGGCATCAGTGATATTGGTAAGGTGCCTGTGCTGAGTGAGCCTAAAGGATACTCAAATGCAACACCATTCCCAGCCCCAGCCACAAAATAACCTGGTATCACGTCAAACCATATAAAAGACCCGCCGGTCGACTGTGCCACTATCACGGTAGGCCTCGCCTTCCTGTGAACACAATACCATCTCCTCTGTTGTCAGGTTACCAAAAACAAGCATGGAACATCCCATTTCTTTGTCAAAATAAAGGCACCAGAATTATTTTCAATTAGGTCTTGGAAGAGATCATTGTTTGACTTAAAATTAATTATTCCTTAAAGATATATTATGTATGAATCTGCAATAAAATGTCTCAAAAGGTGTACTTATATCATCCCAAATGTTTCCAACAATGTCTAAACCCAGACAAATCCAGTCAACATGAATAAAACTTAAAAAAACACAATGGGCTCTATCTTAACGATCTGAAACGCAAGTATCAAACGCAAAACGCAAGTAGTTTTGTGGGCGGATCTCAGGCGCTGTTGCTATTATGCCGGCGGGATAAATGACTGTTGCGCCCAGCGCAAATCTAAAATGGGTTGGTCTGAAGTAGCTACATTAGTCATAGGTGTGGTTTGGGCGTAACGTGCAATAAACCAATCAGAGCGTCATCTCACACTCCCTTTTAGAGCAGGTGCGCTTGTGCCATGGCGCATTGCTATTATAATGGAGAATTTGCCAGGCGCACGCCAGGAGCGGTTCACAGCCGAGGAGACGGACGTTCTCGTCAGGGCAGTAAAAGACCGAGAAGTGGCCTTGTGTGGGGATGGGAGAAATCCATCCAAAATTATCTTTGGTTAAACGGGCGTGGGAGGAAATTGCCACAATTGTTTCTACGACTGGCATCCCCAGGACATCGCACCGGGCCTCGGGAGTAGTGCGCACGGGCCGAGCAGTGCGCAACGGCCAGCTGATGAGGGAGCATTGCAAACACCAAGGTGCAGATGATCCAGACCCACTACACGCCGTGGCAGCATTGTCAGACCGGACCGCACTGTCCGGGATGCGGCAAGGTATTAATGCCCGTCTTGACTGGGTGGCGATGTTGCTGCTGCCTCTCAGGTGCATCGCCTCAAGTCTCCAAACACACCACCTGCTCCTGTTGTGCCCCTTCCTCCTTCCTCCTCCTCCCCCCACTCCATCTCCCTCCACCCGCTCCACTAGGAGCACATCGCGCATTGCCACTCCCGGACCCTCACGGCTACGCCGGGCGCGTCGCATATCAGAGGAAAAAATAAATTGGTTCTTCTGTTGAAATCTTTTCAACTTTTTTTGTATGGTTTGCAAAAATGGGAACTGCTTCCTTGTAGATGAGAGAAGCAAAGTGTATGCACGTTAAGCACACGCTACATTATGGCCAAGCATGCGCCCTTAAAATACTGCATCTGAATAAGCGCCACTGACTTTAGACTAGGTTTTTTCTGGTCTGTTGCGGAAGTGTTTTCTGAAACAGCAAAATAGCACCAGTGAACGTTTGCGCCGGAACACGCCTCCTCTTTGCGCTGAACCGCCCCCGGAGCGCAAAGTCATTCCCTAATTTAAGGACGTGCGTCTGCGGAGGGAAAATTCCAATGTGCATCGAATGCAAAATAGGAATTACACAAGCGCCAGTGTACAGAGTCAATTGCGCTGAGTGCAAGATAGAGCCCCAAGTGTGAATATGTTGGATAGATTTTCATCAGCAGTGGTGGTCGTTAAATATCCACCAGCAAAGCAAGTTAAACTGTGGGATAATTAGTGTTTATTCGCCTTACTCATGCAGTGGTTATCCATCACAGAAATCTAGATTACATTACTATTTTAGGCAACAAGAGCACACAAGGAGAGTGTGTGTGTGTGTGTGTGTGTGTGTGTGTGTGTGTGTGTGTGTGTGTCTGTCTGTCTGTCTGTCTGTCTGTCTGTCTGTCTGTCTGTCTGTCTGTCTGTCTGTCTGTCTGCCTGTCTGTCTGTCTGCCTGTCTCACTGTCTGTCTGTCTGTGTTTGTGTGTGTGTTTCAGTTCAGGTTAACTCTCACTATTCAGCATTCAACAGAAACTCAGTTGCATTCTTTCTTTTCCCCTCTATTCTCCATAATGTCTGTCTGAAATGAAGTACATTTCCCACCAGCTCCAGTCAGCAGTCGACATTAAAGTTATGCGACATAAACACAGAACGATATGTAGGAGCCCCCTAGCAGTGGAAATTACATACTGTATATTTACAACAGTCACCTTTGATTGTTCGCCTCACACATGACAGCCTGACTTCAGCCTCCTCCTGACGTGGAATTCAACAATGTTTATCCTAAGTTTTTCAGATGTTGCTGTTATTATTTTTTATTATTGCTTCCTGCTGGTACTGCACCTTCATACACGTGTGCTTTTTGCACCTAAGCAACTTAAACAGTCACCCTCACACACTGACTTCTACTGGATCGGCAGGTCCAGTACATCGTTTGGTGTGAGCCTGGGCTGCACACCCTGCTGCCATTCACTCAAGTTATACTGGAGTATCTGTTGGCATAGCACCGGACTTTCCTCAGGCTGTGAGACACAATTCATCCTCCAGCCGAAATAATTCTTTCAATGTTTTGATTTATTTATTATTTAATCATCCATTTATATATATTTATAAAGTAGAATAAAGAGAATACTACTATATTCTCTTGTACCGTACTGGTGGTATAATGATTATAAAGTTGATTTTGAATCATATCTGTGTCTAAGCAAGAGCTACACTTTAAAAAACAAAAACAAATTGTAAACGTGTGAGTTCCTGCTGATAAAACCCCCTCCTTTTGCAGCCTAGCTAGGAAATAAACAGACCAAAAATAACTGCAAAACTGGTTTTCTTCTCTTATAATTCATATTGCATCAGGTTACACACTTGCACTGTATTTGACATGTCATGCCTAACTGCACCAAGCGGCAGACTACTAGCTGCTGACCACCAGAGAGCGAGGAGATAGTCAATCGAATACAAAGAGCTTTAATGCCTTTCACTGCAGGGTTTACACCACGCTGACAAAAAGTCTATAAGAGGGATATGTATAAACCATGTGTCTGCTGGAGGAGGAATGTTATCATAAGAGCTGTGGAAATCCTCTGCATGTGCTTTCCCTGCCGTTTAAATTTCATTTCAGTACCACCGATGCACCACCAGGACCTTGTTGGTTCCCATTAAGTGCCTATTTCTATTTATGATTTCTGCTGCGCCCATCACTTATTTAATTTTAGGAACCGGCGTCACACCCATCTGTCACACCCACACTGGCCTTGGAGATGTGACACATTCAAGTCAGGGCACGGTGGAGCGTCATAGCTCATAGATTAAGTTGAATCATCAGTGCGTGTGGGCGGCGGGTGGAGGTGGTATAGAGACACGAGTTCAACAAATTCATAATAGGGTCATTGATGAGTTGTTAGACCTTCAAATAACAAATAATGGTGAGCTAATTAATAGCTATTGACATTCAGAGTGGGGCAGGAGTTAAAGAACAGGTCTGCGGCCTTAGCGCAGAGGATCAACTGTGGTAATTATGTCAACAAAGGCTATTCCTCTCATATGGCCAAATGAACATGATGAATTGCAGTTTAACAGTCTGGCGTTTTTCACGTATGCTGTCCGTGGGATGATGCTGTCGGCTTGCCAGCATTTCAAAAACAATTGATTTTCTTTGGCACAGCTCTCAGAAGTCTGCCTGGAGGAGGACTTGTGAGTGCAGGCAGAGAAGAACACATTGATTGGTACTTCATTGTAAGAACGAGGCTAATGTGAAATCAAATGTATTGACAGCTTGTTTCCAAAAGACCAGAAAAAAGTGACATTTCAAACAATTAAGACATAAATATCAAGCCAGGTTTTCTTCAAGCTTTTGTTCATAAGAGAATACAGGTTGATGATCAAGGAGACTGTCGGAGAGAGCTTTTTTTTACTCCATGTCAGCTCTCCTTGTGCCAAGCTGCCTTGACAGATATTTCTGTCTAGTGAATAATACCACTTTTCCAGCCTTTTAATTAATTTTCCACCTTCCACTCATGTATTTGTTCCAGTCTCTTGGCAGTAATGGCAGATATTCATTTAGCTGCATTTTGGAGGTGTCAGAGAGTGATGTATGGTATGCATTAATATGCTGTGACAGCCCAGTAAGTGACATGTTAATGAAATAAGATGTCATCTGTGGATGTTAAAAAACACCCCACAGATTAGATCATTTCTGTGTATTTTTTTTATTTTTTTTGAGATTTCAGGATGGATTCTAACAACTCTCACATGTTTGCACAAACATTTTGATACTCATCAGATTTAATAATTATCCTTCTGCAAGCAATGTGGAGTCATTTTAGAAAATGAGGTTAACTGAGCCAGGGGCCTGTGTAAAGCCTCATTGATCTCATAGCAGTGTACATTCAGTCTCTTGGCTGTCTAATCGACCACTCCAGCAGCTAGTCTATTGTGGTGCTCCTTGGCTGCTGCTGATGGTGGACATTTTTGCCTCAGATGCATATTAATTTGTTCAACTTAGTCTGCATTGCATGCTCGTTTTGCATGCTTTACAGCAGAGACACTGTTTTTCCCTGCAGATTTGTCATTTTTATGTTGAGCAGGTGCTTTAACAGCCTTTCCACCTGTCACTAACAGGTGTCCAGGGTGACTGGACTGTAACTACATAGACCAACAGGCCATAAAATGCAGCTGTAAAATTGCAATCATACTTACTAACAATCATTTTTATTACTAATTAATCTACCTATCATTTTCATAATTAATTAAATGTTGAGTCTTTAAAAGACTTCCAGTTTTACTAAGCACAAAAAACTTGTGATAGAATTGCTCGTCACTCATTTCCCAGAGCCCAAAGTAAATTCTTCAAATTGCTTCTTTTGTCCAACTAGCAGTCTAAAACCCAAAGCCTCTTCATTTACTGTCACAGATGACAATAGAGCGAATCCTCACATTTAAGAAGCTGCAACCAACAAATGTTTGACATTTTTGCTTGAAAGAAAAGAAAACAATGAACAATGAAAATAGTCAATTCTCTGTTCAGGACACATTTAAGACAAGCATTAAACAAAGCAGCCTGATGGTGACAGAGCTGTTATAAATAATAAGATTTAAATGCAATCAGCTGTATCATATCAAAACAAACTAATATGTGAAATGCAAAGTGCATAACCTTTGATTGGTGTCATGATGCGCAGTTTGGCTCATAAACACTTGAGTCAAAGGCAATAACAACACCTTTATCTTACTCGTTGATAGACAGACTGGCACCAGTGCATTCGTTTAAACGCAGGCCAAACAAATATCTAAGTAGCAGGGGAAAAGTGCAGCACGCAGCATCAAACTTCGGAGCTTATGTACAAACTCAAAAATAAATAGAAATAAAAATTGGGACAGTGGGATGTTTGAATAACATGTAGGAATGATCAGTCTTCACAGACTGCTCTGAGCTGTATCAACACATTTTACAATTACATCTCGGTTATTTTAGCCATAGTTTCTTAGCTACATTGAACTGTGTCAGATGTGCTGAGAATACAATGATTTGACATGTTTTTTACAATGCTGAATTTAAGAATGGTTTGAATCTCACAATCAGTTAATGTCTGAGACAGATGCACAATTTCTCAGAGGTCAGAAAGGAGGAATATATCTGTTTACATATAGTGTTGTGAAGCCTGAGTGCTGCTGTTGCAGAGATTTATAAATGACAACCCATACCAATGAACACACAAGTTTTCCATCAGCTTATGTCTACATTAACGGCTAATCTTTGGCTAATGGCACACCCGGAGTGGCTGAAGAACATTGGATTAATGGTTCCACCTCTTTAAGACCTAAGTCCCTGACACTTGTTAATTTAGCACACAGCTCTGAAACGACATTGCTGTGTATCCTCATCCAAGTATTAGCACAGAGGCAAATCACATCCTCATCCTAATATAATTGACTTGCTTCAGTTAAGAAAAATAGATTTCCCTGGTCTGGTGCCACCAGCTTGCTGAGCCCAGGCCATTTTCTTTTCCATTTCATCTTTGTTTTTCATTCTGGCAGTTTCGAATGACAGATGTGAGGTGGAAAAAAGATAAATGTTTGCTAAGGCTGATTGTAAAATGCCATCTCTGAAGTAGAGCCGTGGCCAGAGTCACACTCTCTCTTTTGTGTGTAATGGCCCCCATGATGATGCATTTGGACAGATTTCTTTTCCCTACTTGAGAAGAGACCCTTTTCATGCTTAACTGCACAGTGAATACTAATGGTGGTGCAGTTAGGAATGTGTTAGCGTGTGTGTGTGTCTTTTCACCACAGGCCCTGTGGACTTACGGACACAGCCCTGTTGAGATCTCTACCTGCAGCTTTGAACCTTTGATCCCCCGTCTCTTCTCTGATCCTTCTTTCAAACTGAGCCAACCTACCACTGTTTCCATTTCCATCTGCTTCCATTCCTGCAGCCCCAGATAAGCTTTGCTTAATAACTGCACTGCTTCAGTTCTTTTTGAAAGAATTGTTTACACTAGCCCGAATGCCAAACTATAATCCATAATCACATGCTTTTTGCAATATTTAGAAAATTGGCATATATCATGGTAGCTAATACCAAACAATTTGCCTTCTTCACAGCACCATGGTTATCCCCAGGCTTGGCTGTGTAGTGCAGGATGCAGTTACTGTACATCTTTTCCAGGTCAAATGATATTGAAATACTAATTAAAGGCTCCATGGCTGTGTCTCAGCATGATGTCATCCCCCTGACTTTGCCTGTGGAACTAGCTGCTCTAGATGCTCAGTAGGAGGGTTTATGTGGACTAAAACGGCTTTGGATGAGAGTCACTCAGGTCCTTTAGACACAGTTTTTCAGTTAGCCATGCTATGTTCTCAATCAGCATCCACGGTGAGAATGGTTTTGAGCCATCCACTCTATGTTTGATTTCTGTTTTTAAAGCAGATAGAAACCTGGATGGAAGTTTTGTTTGTTTTAGAATTCACACCTTTTAAATCAGTGGTTCCCAACCCGTTTTGTCTGATGTACCACCTGTCATTCCGTTTGAATTGGTTTTAAACTGGATGTTATTTATCACTTTACATTTTCCTAGAGCAATAGTGTTTTCATACAATAAAACAAATGTTTAGATTTGTTTGGATACATTTGGATTTCTACTGCTTCTACTTTGTCAGAATCTGGACATTTCAACCATTTATCAATAATGTCTAACAGTAACAAATTAATGTCCTAGAACATGTTCATGTAAAGATATTTAGTTATCCACTACATGCCTTTGGAGCCCTTTAAAGATATTGTAAGTCCCAGGCAGGAAACAGTGCTCTGTATTAGGTAGTTGATTTGATCTAAAGTGATAACATGTGTAAACATGCATGTGTAAGTCCTACAACAGCCTCAGTTGTTATCTACTGTATGAAATTCATTTCCTATGATAAAGCATGAAGGTACAATCTATACCTAGTTTTAACATTTACATGGCTGGAATATTAAGCACGAAAGTCGGGCTTTGGAAGAAGAAGTGAGGATGACAGTAATACTATATTTGAAAGGCATGAATCGTGTGACAAATGCCCTTCCCGAGAATTCCTGACAAGGTTTAGTGGAACAGTGAGGAGAGAGCTGCAAGTGCATGTCGGTCTGTAGCTGTGTGCTGCTGTGTGTTTATGTTGGGTATGCGTGAGTGTGAAACAACTTGTAGCGAATGGGTCAGGCCTGTCATTTACTACCTTGTTAATCTGCATATGGGATAGTTGCTATTTATGTCAACAATTAGGACACATCCATAAATGCTTCATACATCATTTAAAGGCTAGGTGTGTGTGTGTGTGTGTGTGTGTGTGCATGGGTGTTATTCATTTGAGAATGAGTTGATCCAACTTTAGGCGGGCATATAAGGCTGCATGTAAAGTCTTTGCACAACAAGGTGTGAAAAGTCTCCTAATGTATTTGATAAATCTACATCCCAACAAATGATTGAGAACTCGGTGCCATCAGCAGATTTAGCTGATGTTTACCTATTAATGCATTGGCTTTCAGTGTGTTAAATAGACGCCACTTGTCAATACTGTCATCAAATTCACTTCGAAAAAGAGGTTAGGAGGTGATCGTATCAATGATTAATCAAATATTAGTTAATTGTTGCTGATTATTAAGTGATTCAAAATATATAGACTAATACAGTAGAGAACAAGTGGCATGCAATGTGAACTATCAGAAAAAAGAACCCTGGTTCGGTTGTGCCACTGGGTGGAGCCTCTTTCTGCTTAATGTGATAAGTTACAGTTTTGTGTCCCCAATCCTGTCCTGTTTTGTCTCCAAAAATTAGATTAAACCCAGGCTTTTATTAGTTATTGCCTCATAAAACACAGTATAGATGGTGGCAAAGCTATTTTCGTACCCACAGACAACACTGTTCCAGCTTTCCACTGACTACAACATTAACTGTTCTGGTTTTTTTTGTTTTTTTAAAGCTGTGTACAGTAGATGTAGCCTCCTCAGCCATGCGGAAGGAGTGAATTGACACATACCCCATGCAGACAGATGTCATAGGCATTGCACTGATGAAATTAATAAAACAAAATGAATTTTAGCAAATGATTCAAACACTGTTGTATAAAAAAGCAGTCATAGTGTTACTTATTCCCAATGACAGAAAGTTTACTTCCTGAAGAAAAAGAAATGATTTAGTGAGATGACCAACTCAATCAATGATGCACCTTAAAATGACACTCTTACGTTGACTGGGTAGTTTGGTTTGTGGGACAAATTGACAATAAATGCAATGCAATCAATGTGTGAACCCAGTGTACATGCCTATTTATATACAAATGTGTCATGCTATGTGTGTATGAAAGAATATGAGAGACTGTGTCAGAAAGATGGAAAATATGCGTCACGATGGGTAGTGAGTGAGAAAAGTCTGACATTTGTGTGTGTGTTTAGTGTGTAAGTGTGTGTAGCGGGGACGGCTACGCTCCAGAAAGCCAGATGGATCAGGAGCTGTCTACCCCAAATGAATACATCGGCTTGTATTGTTTTCAGTAAGTGCGACTCGGCTCATGTGCCTTCTGCTGTAGGGAAAAGAGAAAAGAGAGCCAGATCCCACAACATCACATCCACAAACAGCACATCTTAAGAAAAAAGCCACTGTGGATAAGTGTTTGCCTAAGGATGACTTTGCTTCTGATTTCATTACAAAAACACAGACTTGTTTAGTGGTGTAATCTCCAGCTTAAAACATGAACAGATTTTCCTTCTCTACATTAGTCTTTTCAAGATATCATCTGACAGCTGTTTTGTTTACCTAGTAGATTCTCCTGCTGTTTGTGGTATTTGTGTAGATAGTGTGTTGTTTGGTTGATTTTCTCACTTGATTGACAATGTTTGATAATGTGTGATAATTTTCCGAGGAAACCACATATTATCTGTACTTATGACATATACATTAGTTTGCGAAAACCTGTTGGAAACTGTTTTCCAATGATCGTATAACCATTTCATCAACTCATCCTAACTCTACTTTCAGAGATGGACAAAGATTAGCTTGTGCTTGTAGGAGAAGACATTTGTAATATTACGATCATCTGATAAAATAAAACATGAGAAGTATGGACACTCAAAACCTATCCAGGCTTTCATATGTGAGGGAAGTAAATTCAAACCTTATTTATCTAAAAATTTCACATTTTATTTCTTAAGACTGAAAACTTGCTGAAACTTGGAATTAGCATGATTGTTCTGAGCGCTACTGGCAAAAATGAAAATGTAATGCTCAACTAGATAAGCATGAGGCTAATTAGTAAACATAGAAAAAGCAGCCAACCAATTCAATATTTCCCAGACAGTGAGGGTAACTGATGAATGTAAGATATTATTTATTTTGTTTATTTTCAGGTGAAACTTAGAATGTTGAGCAGGGAGTTTCCTTTTTCTCTAGTGCTTCGAACACTACTTATTACAGCCAAGTCAGGTCAGGGTAGCCAGGCTATGGATGGACTGTCTGTATGACCCTTCAGGGCTCTGATGTATCACTCAACTGAACCTTGATGCGCTTCCATCTATATGGCTTCGGTCCCCTTGTGATGTGTTTTCATTAAATGTGTCCTGCGGCTCTGTAAATGGGAGGTTTACACTGAGACAAAAGGTGCTCATATGTAAATGTCAGCATGGTCTGTTGATTTAGCACATCCAAGGGTGTGCATGAAGCATCTACACGCATGCACATGCACATATGCTGGCACACAAACATCGACACACGCGCACACACTCTCAAGCAGTCGGGGTTTCAGGATGGATTTAGTTTTGCCAGCTAATAGCAGGCTATCAGTTGTACTGTACAAGCAGTGAGTGGAAGCAGCCCGTAGGCTATCCACCCAGGCCTTATCACTCAGCAAGCAGACCCCATGATAAGGTATTATGCTTTTCACAATAGTCTGCCGTGTTTTCTCCTGTTTGTGCCGTTTCCCCGTAGTGCATGCTGTAATAACCCAAGGCTCCCAATTACACAGACTGAGTGTGTTAGGCGTGCAGAAGCCTCTTTCGTCATATCCATTGGGCTTGAAATGCTGGTGGTGATTCAGTAGTCAGAATGACAGTGAGTGATTCCAGAAGCTGGGATATCTAGGCCTACGCTGTTACATTTGCAAGATTTTTCACCCTCTGCGAATTTAAGGGCACAGTAATCCTGCACCCTCCTCATCTATCTGCTCTGCATGATCATTCCTGGTTGAACTCTCTGATCCTCTGTATATCAGAAGGTTGCTGTCTTCTCCATCATATCAATCTCTTTCATTCAGTTGTGATAAGAGGACTGTGACAGCATCCTTAGAGAAATCAGATGATGGGAATAGGACACAGACACACAGAAAATAGTATTCCTTTCATACTGGCATTAGTGGATTCCTCCTAAGAAGTATGTCTTCTGTATTACACACTAATTTATTTGACTTATTTGAGTCATAAGTGCTGCAACTAATGTTTATTCTCATCACAGGTTAAACAGCAAATTGTTTTCTTCTCTATCCTATGTCAGAAAATAATGACATATGGTATTTCATTTTCATAACCCCAGGGTGGCATCTTCAGCTGTCGTATTTCACTCTAAAAACAGTGCAAATCTGAAAGAAAATTAATTTGCAATGGCATAAAACAGAGAAAAGCAGGACATCCTCATTTTTGGGAGCTGGAACAAAATAATAATTTGTAGCCTTGAAAATGAATGATCAAATCCATCAACATCATCATCATTATTATCCTCATCGGATTACATCAATTCATCAAATACCAAAAGAGTAATTAAAATATTAGCTGATTAATTTTCTGCAGATTGAATCATTTATTAATTGACCAATTGTTTCAGCTCCACAACAGTGTACTAGGCAATCACACTGTGTAGGTTTTGGTCTTGCAAAAAACACAGAGTAGGTAAGATTTGCAGTGTGTTTTTCATTTTAGTCCACACAATTGTTGACATTTTCTTGGTCTGTTTTTGTTTTTTCTTGTCTGTGTCAGTTGGAGGTGCATAATGTTGCCTTTCTCAGCTTCCATTTCAGCTCTAAGATGAAACAATCAGCTCTCTGTATGGCAGGCCACGGCTGCTAAAGATTGCCTTACAGAAATATGTTGTCACTGTTGTTGTTATATGAGGCAGCAAAACAATCAGCTGTGCAGAGACACACAGATCAGTCAGTCAGTTGTGTCTCTTACATACTGTAGCTTAGTGTTTGCTCAGGTGATGAAATATTTCACAACACACACCCCTTCTAATATTTTTCTTGATAAATCACTGGCTTATTCGGATAGAAAAAAAGTCAGTATGATAAAAAGAGTAATTTTAAATGGAGAGAATCATATGATTATAAGGCAACTGATATTTCGGGATAAACTTTTTCTGTTCAGCATTGTAAGAGGTACGTGATTGTAAGTGAGGTTGCCTAATGTCACTGTATTTAACATATAAATGTAAAGGATGCTTTTCAACTATGAACCCAGAGAGTAGAGATGACATCTAAATATTTGAATATAATGAGTCATTCTGATTGTGCCTTTGTTTAAAAGACATGCTTTTTTCAGTATAAAAAAGAAAAAAAGAAAAGACAGAGGGCTGAATTGATGTTCCTCCACTACTAAAGATCACACAGACATACTAGCCTCTTTCACACTGCCGTTTGCATGCGCGGATCCTGTGCCAATTCTCCGCACCCGCCTCTGTTTGAAAGTTTCAGATGCGCAGAGGGGGGAAATTTCGCTCTGGCGCTGATCCGCCTCTGGAGGTAGTATCAGGGCCGCGTTATTGGTGAACCGTCCCAGTGTGAACGGATAATCTGGAGGCGCGGAGTGAGGGCGTGTCAGTCTGACTAGTCTGATAACTGCACAGGTCCTTCACTCCGCTAAATACAGAGAAATGTCCCACAAAGCAATGTTACAGGACCAAACAAAAGTAACGTCGTAACTGTAACTGTCTCTGGCAACTTATATGAGGAAAAAAAAACACAGCTGTACGTGGAGAAGCGTCTGTTCTCCTGTCTGTCCTACCGACTCTTCATCACATTTCTGCCCAAAAAACAGCATTTGTCACCGGCAAAAACTTTAACTCACCGAGTGTTTGTGATAAAAATAAATCACTGCGACCGTCAGCCCTCCTGACCGAGACTTCAGGGAACTTTCCCCCAGAAAACAGCCTCCGTCCCCGCGAGTGAGGGAGTCAGACAGCGTCCAGTTTACTGATGGTGATTATGTATAATTATGTAATTTGGCGTGAAAAATGTTACTTTCACTTTCTAGGATGTCTGGTGGGTCAGGATATCAATCACTACACATTATAACAGCATCCATATGATTATAAACTGTTCGGACAGGGGGAACACCTGGGAAACACCGACGTCATCAACATGACGTGTACCATCACGCCTCTTTAGGAGCCGCAGTGGCAGCTTTCTGTGTGAATCACAGCTGAATGGCGGAGATGCTTCGCTCTGTGTGAATCACCATCAGCGGAAAACTGGCGAACCACCGCTCCGGAGATAATGCGGAGAAGCTGTGTAAAAAGGGCTACTGATTTGTTGGCTGCCACTCTTTCCCACTTTCAACAGTCGACACACCATCAGTTAAATGGATCAGTCCACTTGGTTGTTCCAACTCCTGTGTCGTTTTAAGCTATTAATCCAGGCCTGTCTTTATGTCTTATTGGATTCACAGACAGTCAAACCTGCAGTCAAACCTGCCTGCAGCCCCAATTACAACCCTATTTGAGTTGTTGAGTGCACATCTTCACCATCTCTTGTCAAGCTGAAACTACAATTGTCCTCTGCTGTTTCCAAACATTGACTCATATCTGTACGTAATTCACATCAGTATCGTAGTACTACATTTATTATAGGGTTTCCTGCAAACTTCATATTTATGGCAGACCTGCTTTATATTAAATATTTGACATCTTTAAAAAAAACATGTGCTTAATCTGTGTCCCTGTAACCTCATGTTCGTTACTGAGTGGAAAGTGTTTGGTTCTGTGCCCTGAGGCACTTGACATTAGATAAGGCAGCTGGCACGGCTCCATGTGCAGTGAAAGTGATTTACTGCTGGCTCTGCAGCCTGTAAAAAAATTCACAGTGGAGCACATATAGAGTACATTGTCGGCACAAATGCACCGTCGCTCATCCCGTCTCCCGCGGTCTGTACATTAGAATACAGTGTCACGGTGGAGTGCTCCTCTCTGTGGTGGCCCTGTTTTCAGTACTGCACAAATGGCCTTGTAACTGCAGCTCTGGGAACAGGAGGGTTGAGCCGGAGGAGGTGGTGGTGGTGGTTGGATCCTGCTTGTCAACAGCTCCTCAGTGTCTGCAGGGTCGTTGTCATCCTGACTCTCCCACAGGGCTCAGGCTTCAGCCGGCACTGGGGACTTGTGCTGTCTGTCTCTGCGACTGTCTGTCTCACCCATCTCTCTTCCTCCTCTGAGCTGCCTCCCCCCCAGAAGGACTGCTGTGAAATGAAGCATTGATTGCCCTGCAGACTGAGCATAATACATAATTATATTTGCCCCCCCCCCCCCCAAAAAAAAAAAGCTTTCAAAGGTTAGACAAATCAATAAAGGCTATATGGCTGATATTCAGCATTTTAGATTACTTCTGAAAATAACATTTGGATTCCTTGATTAGCTACAATCTTTGGTCTATTCTCAAACTTTTTTTTCCCAGCTGGCCATCAGACACTCTGTATGGTTATGAGCAAGCCAAAGCAAAACAATGGCTCTGTATCAGGCATGCCTGTGATTGGCTGGCTGCAAATGCAGAGCACCCTTTCACCTGGCCCCTGTAAACTTATATGCATTTGCACTGTGGCCTCACAGCAGGGGTTAACTGTACTACTGACCCAGAATATTATGTGGTAAACTCTGTGGTAGTGAACTGGTTATTGACAGATTGACCAAAATGTAATTTTCAAATGCTGGCAAAGGTCTGGAGGAAGGAAGAATCTGCTCTGCTCTATTGGTCCCATTACTGATTAGAAAACTACTGCTGCTGCTAATAAATAATTGAACATCTCTGTTACCTGTTGTGCCTTCCGGCAAATATTCAACCTGATGGAGGTTTGTGAAATGTAAACTACGAGTCATTGTTGTTGCTCCGAACTGCTACTTCTCACCATTCTTATTGGAAATCTGTCTAGATTTGGTGATTCGTATGATAGGATTTTCATGAATGTAATTTTGTGTGCCTACAATGACTAAATATATTCTAGTGCTCTTTAAAGTTGCCCTACTGGCCTGTTTCATGCTTTCATTTCGGCCAATTAAAAGCTTGGGTAAATAGCTCCATTTTGTATCTGATAAGAAGCATCAAGGAGAGGAAATTGTTAATTTAAAAGAACTTTGTTGCACCATTAGTCATTATCAGGATTAATTGGGCATTTATGTTTTTTAAAGGATATTTTTTTTTTTAGCATGTAATGAACTGTGTCCATTTTTTGTTTGTGTTGTTGTCAGAAGACTGGTGGATAGTGTCATCCACCAAGATAATGATCTTAATTATTGTATTTGCATGAAATTGTTATTATGGTTCCATTTGCCATTCTGTTCATTAGATGTGATAAACAGTTTGCTGTGGCTCGCTGCTGACTGCCAGCCAACAGTTTGGTTAAATAGCTCGCTTCAGAGTGGTCCAGTGAGAGGGAATATGGCTCCCCAGGACTTGTCTCAAAATTTGTTACTGATATGCGCTGAAAGCACGGAAAGAAACACACATACACCTACACATACTCACGCGGACTGCTACTGCTCGCACAGTTTATTGCATGCCAGGTAAATGATTAAGATATTAAAATGTTATTATGACAGTACAAATGTGCTTCATTTAAAGCTCATTCTATAGATATACTGAGTATTTTGAATGACCAAGGGACATCATGTAAATGTGGCAATGAAAGCAAAATGCATCAGAGGGTTTGGGAAACCAAAGACTGTCCCAACATGACAGAACACATGCACAATACATAGACTTCAGAAGTAGTGTAAACTTTTATGCCTTGATAAAAACTCCCCTTTGGCCACAGGAGCATGGGCAGTACGATTCAGCGTTGACTCCCTCAGGTTCCAAAACCAGTGCCTGCAACAGCAATTACTCTTCTGCCTATTTGTAATTCAACATTTTGATTAATTCCACTGTACAGCTATGATGCAGGTCTGCTGTTGTTGAGAAACTGTCCGTCTGCAAATGAAGTTAATGAAACAAGCACACATGCAGTTATTCATTAAAACCGAGCTCAATAAAGCAATACATTATGCAGAACAGTTTGACTTTTTTAGTCTCCACAGCTCCAGAGGTTGGTGGCTGATGATTCATTGTTCCCACAGAAGGCAAAAATGAGTCAGGTGAAATTCTGCAATAATGATTTCTATCACTAGACTTAAAATGATGTATGTCTGCCACACACTCTGCTCCAGGTACTATGAGGCAATAAGCAATAAAAAAATAAGCACGAAAAAGGCAAAGTCACCAAATCAGCTTCAGGTCCCTATTCAGCAGCTTCAGTTATGTGAGTCAGTGTGTATGGGAAGAACTTTCAGATTCAGCACTGGGTTGCACCAGCTGTGTGTAAATTCAAACTCAGTCGAGATACAATTTAAATGTGTAGTCAGATAACATTCTTATTACTAGCTGTTATTACTGTATGACAGTTTGCAAGTGTAGCCCTATTATGTGCTTCTTATATTGTTACAACTTCATCTGCCCGTTGATAGTTCAGCGCCATATTATCGTATCATGATATCAGGATATCGTTATTTTGTTTTAGCTGATGATTTCACCACAAAATGTCACTGTTGTTATTTTAAACTAGCTGTAGATTAGATAGTTATCACCTTATCAGGATCCTTTGTCCAATTTCATGCACCTTTTGTTGTTTGTTTATTACAATAGTAAATGTAATTATTTTCAGCCCTTAGCCCCTTTACTGATAAACCACAGATGTTGTTACTGTATCGGAGAGACTATCCAGAGACACAGAAGTTTGATGATTTGAAGCATTATATTAAAGTTTTATGACACAGAAGTCACAACTTAAGTAGTTGTTGAGCATCAATTCCCTTGAGGGAACCTCCCAAAAGGATGAATAAAGTTGTCTAAGTCTAAGGTTGTCTTTTCTCTGGAGCTTTTTGATGAGACCACATCATACTTTTGGTGTGTGAGTGCACAAATGTGCTGACGGAATGGCTCAGACAAGTGTTAGGGAAACAATCTGACAAAGCCTTGAATGAGTGGCCATAATTACTGTGTCATTATTCTCTTTCCCTGCCATCTGTAAGCCAATGCCAGTGATATGTAATGATCTTTTTGGAGCTGTTGTTGAAAACACTCAGCAAGGATCTTTTGACTTGAAACCCAGTCTAGAAAGGTGTCAAGAGGGGCAAACATTTCTACCTATAAAAGCTTAAAATGTATCTGAATCAAAGCTGTTTCTAGTAGTTTTTAAAATGTGATGAAGACCACTAGTTTCAAACCAGTATTGTTTTTGGAACATCCCAGTGGTTTGGCTGGATTAGGTGCACGCTAAGCAGCCATAATATTGTGGGTAGACATCTGGCTGTGGGCACGTGTTGTAAGTTATCAGCTCTCTGCTGTCCCTACTAGAGCCAAATGGACTCCATTTCTGAGGCAGGCACCAATATTGGTCAGTAAAAACTTACATTATTAATGTATTGGTCAGTAAAAACCCTTTCTTTGCAGTGATCCCTCAAATGTGGTTATCAGACAGATGTGACAGATATGTAATAAAGACAAGAAATTTTACAGTATACTTATACTTTTAAAGTAATTGTCTAAAATGACACAGGTGCTGTAAAACAATGAACTTCACTGGTAATTCAATAATTGCAAATCAACCCAAGCATCTTTTTCTGCATAATTTTCTGTATAAAAACTTTATAAAAATATTTCCATTTGGCACATACTGGATAGTATCAGCCATCTGATATATTGGTTGGGCTCCAGTCTCTCTACTGCATCATGTCTGGTAAAGTACAAATGCATTTAGAAACCCATTCTGACAAAATAATGTTTGATACCAACTGTCCTCCCTACATGTATCTCAGACAAACATACCTCTGGAGAAAAAGACATACTTGGTTTCAAACTGAAGACCTTTTGTCTGCTTGGCAAGCTCGATAAGTATCACACTACATGAACTAGCAAGCATTGAGTCACCCTCACCCTCCTCTTTGTCTGAAACTTAAGCCTCTTGTCCCGCTGTCAGCTGAGACTAAGGTTTGTACATTTGCATGCTGATTAGGACTGGGAGTGACTGTGTGTGTGTGTGTGTGTGTGTGTGTGTGTGTGTGTGTGTGTGTGTTTGTGTGTGGAGGGATTGTAATTGGGTACGAGTGTTGGCCAGATTTAAAGCCCCACTGAGCAATTAGTTCAGCACTGAGTCGTACTGTTAGGCAATTTTCCTTCGCTGTCAAGGAATTCAGCGACTGAGTAAGATCATAAAACTTGTTTTTATATAAAGCGACAGTCAATTATGAAGTAATGAGCACAGAGTTAATGTAAACCTAAAAACACTTAGTGTTATCACTGGAAATATACAAAACAGGAAATGTCAGTGCAGATTGTGTTGATCAGGTACAAGAGAAAATTAATGGAAATGTCAAGATTGAATGTAACTCTAGAAGCTATGGCCCCATTTGCACTTGACTTTTACATTACCACATTGCTGCGTACATGTGTCTCCGTTGGCATGGTCTATATGATCATATGTGTTGAAATGAGCTGCTTTTTCAGGAGGCCTTTGTGAGACAGGGTGAACAAAAGCAAATTATAATGCATCTGTGACTATGATTATCACAGGAGAGACACTGTAGGCTACTTCCATCAACAACCTTCTAATGGAGTTATACTTGGGAGGAGTAAATATCACATATATGCTTTTTGGCGAGTCAGATGCATTTACACCTTTTTGTGATTGTCCAAAGATGCAGTCTAAATTGGGTTCGGTTTAAACAAGTGACAAAGTAATGCAGTAGACCAAGAAACAGATTTGATCCAACTCAAACTTTAACACATCTACCATTACAGGCAAGCTCATCACAGGTGTCCATATTTGTTGTCACTTGTAACTGCACACTGCAAGCCACATTAACTTCAACTGGTGTCCTTTTATCTTTTACTAAATTCTAACCTACACCAAATTTGACTTCTTGTTTCTAATCTTTCATCATGTGCATGTAATTTAAATGTTCCATTTGATATCTACATTGAGTCTTTTCTTTCTGGGCATTGCTGGCATTACTGACTTTGATTTCATTAGCAATTTTAAGGAATATCCAGTTAATTGGGGCGAAGGCTGGTAAAATGTTAGATACATTTTTAACTTTTGGAAACTGCCTCACTCCTTTATGATTTTGATTAATCCTATGTGCGCAAATGGTTAGAGAAGTGGCTTATCTCTTGGTGACTGATCAGGATAAAAGCAGGAATTTTAACTATGATCATAGAAATACTGAAAAACAAGGACTAAACTTTGATTGATGTCTTCTTCTAAAACCTATTTACTGTCCCAAACATTATACTTTACATTAGATTTTAAAGGGATAGTTCGGGTTTTTTGAAGTGGGGTCATATAAAGTACATATCTATAGTCGGTCTGTTCCCTACCGTAATTGCCGATCAGCGCAGCCTCAGTTTGGAGAAGTAACGAGCCACTCCAGCCCAGACGCTCAGCTTTGTACTGTAGTGAACGGAGTCCAGATGCAAAGCAAATTTTAAGCACCTGTGTATATATAGAGAAAATTCACACCACTTTACATCACCATCAGACCGCCCTTTCTTTTGGCACTACATTTTCTCAACCGTAGAACCTCCATATCCCTACGCATTAGCGCAACTGGGCTTCGCGCTGTATTTTCGCCACTTGCAGATCAACTGTTAATGCGTTACGCTAATGCGTTTGTTGTTTTGTTCTTTGTTTTTTTTTTTGTTTTTGTTCTTTTTACAGAAAGTAAGTGATGGAATGCTACAAGCCTACTCTACTGTAGTTCAGTATGAGAACAACACCTGCAAGACTTACCACTCAATGACACTGTTGATTACTTCTACATTCATTTTTAGGAATTAACATCAGAATTACCGGTTTGAGCAGGTGTTCTAAGATACCAACATTTTGTCTGAAGCCATGAAGTCTGAAAAGATGCTTCAAATTACTGTCTTTTTTTGCCTTTGCTACAGCCACCCATGGGTTTCATCACCTCTCTTGCTCAGTTTTTACTGAAATCCACAACAGTTTGCTCCTGATTTCAGCTCTCATTGTAGCATTAAGCACAGAGAGCTGAGTGGTGCTGAGTGACATGGGAAGAGTATTTCATATTTGAAGAGCCTTATTGAATTGAGAACTCTTGAATGATTATGCTTAGCAGAGCTTTGCCCGAGAGGGTGAGCTGTACAGACTTGTCACTCTACAGGCAAGCAGAGAGGATCAATTCTTTGCAGAGATTTTGAAACAGATCAAACGTTTTTTCCGACCATACTTTCATCTGCAGGACACATTGTGAGCCATCTCCAGACACTGACATCGACTGAAAAATTATTTTTTCGTTTTTGCAGGTTGTTTGTGTCTGTCTGTGTCGCTGTGGCTGCTTGCAAAATTGTCTGCATATTGTACAGCTCTATGTATGTACACACTTTTAGTTGATGCTGTATGAACGTCAAATCCAGCAAAGCGCGAGCCTGAAAGCCTGAGTTGTTGAATGTGCTTCTTGTCATTGCCTAGTCTTTCATCTCTCGGTGTCAAGAAAGAGCTGCTTTGCAAGGGAAAATTGGGTTTTGGCAGACAGATCTGTAAAATATAATCAGAGATGCCAGAGTTGGAACTAGTTAGCTTGCCTACAGTCTGCCAGCCCACATTCTGTATACTGTCACTATCATAAATATTTAGTACAGCTCTCACAATATTGAAGAAAGCAGCAGGAATACAGCAACGCCGCCTATTGTCATTTGTAGTGGTGAGTATCATTACAGTCGAGCACAAATTACTACATGTGCGTACACCAACATTATGGTATACTAAATTTGTATTACAGGAGAACGTGCAGACATGGGAATGCTAGTTCGATAAATGTAATGGTTCAATATGTAAGTAAATCAGTATAAAGCAGTAAGCAGTGAACTGACCTACTCAAACACTGATTTTAGGGTTTCTTACATCTGTAGAAAACACAGATTTAAAGAGGCTCAGATTGAGTCTCTAGTACTTGCTATATCTTTAAACAATCTGCTGGTGAGATTTTGGATCATGATTTAGCCTCTATTGCTTCTTCCTAGGAAGGCTAATACTAGTTCATACGGGTTAATGCCTTCATACACCGAACCTCTTGAGAGTCCACTGGTGTAATGATGTGCTGGAGGACTGTGGAGCCTCAATATTAAATTAGCCTGATGGTCTCTGGGAAAGTGAAAAATTCTGCCTGAGATTACACTGACTCTTGTGTGTGTAGACCTATCCTATGTAGATTCGCTGTCATGTAAGTTTTATATAAACATTTACATTTACCATTTACCATTTACCATTTACCATTATGGCACATATAATTGTGTAGTGGATCATACACTGAGAAATGGCAGGATTTCATCCTTGATCTGAGGATTGGAGTCTGCTCAGGAAGTGGTGGTCTAATTATTGTTGTGGTGGCTGATGAAACAAGGTGCTGTACGAGAGTTGTACGCCAGCAGGAATATAAACAACAGTGGTGGCAATAGAGTGTGACAGCATTGTAGCCAAAGATTTTCAGAATTTCAGAGGTGAAAATGCTTTCAGAGAAAAACCAATAACAATACTAAAGGCTTGCCATTTTATCAGAAGGTGTTTTTATTGTTTCCACCATACAGTATTCAACTAGCTCTGTTTTAGAGGCACTGCTCAGAATAATTTTGCTGGATATCCTGCATAGAGTCTCAAAGGAGGATTCAATAAAATCCTTAACTTTTAGAGGTACTACTACTACATTTAAACAGCTCTGACAATTAAATGCACTGGAACACAACTTACCTGAGTGCCTGTCTAATTGCAATACTTTGGAGAGACAAACTCAAATAGTCCCACAAGTCAGGACGTGTATAATGCTTCCTGAGCAGACAACTTAAATATGATATGCACTTTTTGTAACTGTGTCTGTTAATCTAATAATATCATGGATGATAAAGCTTGCAATCCATTGTGTTTTTACATCACATGACCTTTTCATCTATGTTGTTCTCTATCCTAAAACAAAAAACAACAACATACAGTATGTATTAGTTTATTGTGAGGTTGCACCTAATGCCACTAAACTTAAGGGCTTCTACTTAATATAATTTTATCATCAAATGATATGCTGATCATTTTCTGAATTAATTCAAATCTATAAAATGTCAGAAAATAGTAAGTTTCCCTAGGCTAAAGGTCACGTCTTCAAGTACTCTGTACTCTAATCAGCAGTCCAAAACCAAAAGATATTCATTTACAATGATATAAAACAGACAAATGCTCACATTGTGTAACCATTGAACCACCAAATATGTATTTTGGATTGAAAAATTACAAAAATTATCATTCAGGTTATTAACATATTCATTGACCAGTCAATAAATCAACTGATTGTTTCAGTTCTTCTCTCGTCAAAAGAATACTGGTGTCTGAAGGAGATGCATTTCACACCATGTTTCTAATTTGATTTGCTGGAATCTGGTACACCTGAGTGATACTGTACAGTCTGTGCAGTCTATTAGTCAGGGACATTCCTGTCATGTACCATACACATGAGTTTTTCTTAAGACAGTCTTAAAATAAAATAAAAAAAACAACAACAAAAAAACTAATGATTCTTAATAGCTTCAATCTTGTGTGGTGTTTTGTTAAACAAGCTTTGCTCTATACGCCCAGTTTTGTCCAGCGGAGGATTTAAGCATTTGTCTGTTGCCAGTAATCATGGCAAGCTTTTATTCATACTGCTAGTATCATTGCCTTTTCTGGCATGAGAGATGTTTTTCTCAGAAACTGATGAGCCTCAGAAGCATAAAAGTAATCCTGTCGTTTCCAAGTCGTTAGATTGGATTTAAGTGGTATTTAATTTAATTACTTTATTAGCACAGAGTGAAAATATAGAGATTTATGCCTGCCTGTTGTCATTTTAATATAATGTCGCCGCTTACACATTTTGAAGAAGGGCAGTGCGTTCCCTGATAATATAACTTTCGCTTAAAGTTGTGGAATTCCTCAAAGTGATTTCACTCATACCTGTTTACAGTTATTCTTCAGGTGATCTGAATGAAAGCATATACTCTGCATTTTAAACCCCAGGAATCAGCTGATGGCAAAAGTAAAAAGCAACACATAGTCAGATAAGTTTAAATGTTGGGTGACAGTACAGTTATTCATTAAATTCAAATTACACCCTGCCAGTTTGCGCTTTTTGTATGTCCTTTTCACTTTTTCTTCCTTATACAAAACTGCATCTAATTTTTATTTTGTTTCTCTCATCCATCGTGTATGGCCGGACAGCGTGGTGCCACCTGCCAGACTCCCATTTTGACTGAAGGCAGCCATACACAACGTTTGGTGTAATAAGATTGCTTAAAGAGCAAGGTTGTAAACTAAATGACTGTCTGGCAGATTTTTTTCTCTCCCTTCCCCTAAATACATCTTTTAGCAACAGTAATTGATATTGATGCCTGCTGCGGGAAGTGCTCCTAAATCACAGGCAGACTTAGGGGACGGGCGTGGGTTTAGCAGTTCCAGATAGTGTGAGTTATGTGTGAATAAGTACTCGCCGTCATTAATGATGTGTTGTTGCCTTGTGCTCCTGCTGGGGAGCTCTGACAGGGCCTGATGGATGACGTGGTCCTGATGTGCCCTCCTGCAATCACCTATGTGTGGTTTGAATCAATAGTTCATTAGAAATTCTGATCACTCTCCAGCAGTGGAGGAATTTCATTTTATTTGTTTGACTTTGTTTTGTACGACTGGCTGGGCATGTTTGTTTAATAGTGAATACATTATCAGTCAGTCACAGAAGTGTGTGTTTTAAATTCATCTTCTATATTAGCTCTCTTTTTTTCCATGAAAGTAATCGTGTTATAAATCTCCTTTTTCTCTCTAAGCAGTCGGCTTATGTTTCATTTGCTCCAGCGCTTAAGTTGATGGGGTTCTCTGTATTATTCACTGTGAAGCGTGCTCGTATTGTTGATCTGTTTTTCACACACAGGTTGCAAATATGTGTTAATCAGTCTGTTCAGAGCCTGTGTTAAACAACACCCCCACTTCTCCTGATTTGCCCTCCAAGTGAATGGAAAGGCAAATTAATTTGTGCGCTCCGTTGCTTACCGAATCGACTTGTTTCCAGTTTGGCCCTGTCATTAGAAGCAGATAATTTGTGCATGTGGGAACCAGGGCTCATGCTAGTTCAACAGATCCATCTCATCTTGCAAGTTGACCAAATGGAGCATGAATGAGGACTGTTAACTGTGGCTGAGGCTAAATGGTTGCTGAGGATGCTCTGGGTCCTTAGAAGATGGTTATGACTAATGCCAGTGAATGGTGTAGTGTCATCCCATATGTTTGCAGTTCATAAAAGGGACGACAGGGACACAACTGCTATACAATTGTCTGTGGTTGGGAATGGCCAAATTGTCCTTGAAGAAGAAAATAAAATAAAATTCTAAATTTATTAGATATTTTCCCTTTTTTTATTTTTTCCTTAAACTTGATTAAGTTGTTTCTGTTCAGTCAGTGTCCTTCAAGACTAGTTTGCTTAAGTGCCAATTATGTTTTATATTGCAGTGCAGTGGATTAGCCGGCAAAAATGTGCTCATATTAATGAAGAATTGATTTTGAGTTGAATTGTGACACCAAGAATCTGAAATGAATTGTGTGATTCCCTAATATTTCCACCCCTGTTTGCACTTTAATCAGCATTAACCAAAAGCCTGGTCCATGTTAATGTAACTTAGCAAAGAATAATTACATTTGGTATCAGTGTTTTAGACTTAATTGAGGGTATCTAGTGTCCGTAGTGTTGAGTTTGGAGATGGTCGGAATCACAATTCAGTATCATGAAAACCACAAGACTTTGTTCCAATATTGGTTCATATAACAATTACTGCTCACTGTATATATGTTCAATGTGTATAACAGTTCACTGCGCAGGATTGGGTAGCAGACTGCAACTAACTAGAAACTCTCCTCTCTGTCCCCTACTGTTGCTGCTAAAAATGCCAGGTGGTGCAAGGACCAGCTCTGTCATTTCTTTTTTTAAAGTATATTTTTTTGGCCTTTATCGGCTTTATTGATAGAACAGTTGAAGGTACAACAGGAAACGGGATGAGAGAGAGTGGGAGTGACACGTGGCAAAGAGTGGGAGTGACACGTGGCAAAGGGCCACTGTGGCTCAGTGGGTAGAATGGGTCGTCTAGTGATCGGAAGGTCACCAGGTCACCAGTTCGAATCCCAGCTCCCCCTAGTTGCATGTCGAAGTGTCCTTGAGCAAGATACTGAACCCCAAATTGCTCCTGATGAGCAGTTGGCGCCTTGCATGGCAGCCTCCATCATCAGTGTATCAGTGTGTGTGAATGGGTGACGCAGCATGGGTGAATGTGGCATGTATTGTACAGCGCTTTGAGCTGTCGTTAGACTGGAAAAGCGCTATAAAATTTACCATTTAATGTGAAGATCTATCTTATCTCATTTTTGGTCTTAAAATGAGGTGTGGTGAGGCTCATTGATGGCGGATGGATAGACTGATCACATATGGCACATTTAATTAACAAAACCAAAAGGTGTACGTACAAACTCTCCAAATGAAACCAATCAGGAGTTTTAAATAATCAGTGAAGTCTATAAGCTGTTTCTCGTGCGCAAATGTGCATGCTAATGTAGAAATACATATATTGTTTCTGCTGCTGGAGGATCGCTGCAGGTAATGCAAGTAATATTTTACTCATTAAGGACGTATTGCTTCCCTCTTATCCCACCTGTTATTGATCAGGATGATACTTTTTATGACCAGTCCCTCCTGATCCATGGAAATCCATGCAGCAGCACTCTGCTCAGTTTATTTTTTCATATGCCGTCAACAGTGTTGTGCATGAAAGCGTTCAATGAACCATCGTTCATGAACTCGTTCATATTTTGGGCGAACGTGACCTGAACGTACTGTATTCTGCCTGATGAACGTTATTGTGAACGCGTTCATTATGGCGTTTGTGAACGGCGCGTTCTCACAGTTTAACTTCGTTCAAGATAGTGCCAGATTTCCATCGAGCCTTCCAGGCGAAAACCGGCTAAAACACACCTTGAACAGGCCTTAATATGTAGCGGAAAAACACCCAATCTGGCTGTTGTGTATAAAAAGGATGCTGGACGAGAAGCTTGTGCAGCTCGCTTTACTTTCGATCAAAACGAAACTTAACTATTTAGACAGAAACAGCAGCATACCAAACATGCAGTGAAGCATTACCAGTTGAACACAGATTAATTTGTCCTGAATGGACACAACACTGGCATCACCAGCCTACACAGAGTCGCACCAAAATAATAGCTTGCATCAACATATTGAAAAAAAAAAAAAGAACTATGTACTAGTTCATATTTGGAACTGTGATCTTAGTTCAAAATTTTGAATTATGAGCTATGAACTTAACTAGTTCATTTTAAAGTTTGTGAACTGAACTTTGAACTAGTTCATGTAGAAAGTGAACTTTGCCAACACTGTTTGTCAACAGATTTGTTGATGGGACAATCGATTCACATCCTCTGTCCCTCTCTGAAGACAGGCCGTGGTGCACATGGCTCTTAAAGGGAATGGGAGATCTCTTGGATTGGTTTAATATATGTTCTGCCCAAAACACGCCGATGACTAATTCAGAGTCTAAATACAACCCATTTGTGCCATGCGCCACACTTTGCACCCAGATTATCCACCATTTAACAAGCAAAATTGACTTGGACATGACCTAAACTCACTAGCGCGCTGCGCTTTAGATGATGCTCTATTCTAAATAGGGCCCTTAATGTCCTACAGATTAAACTGCATTGAGTGCATAAAATCACAAAAGTAGAAATTCAATGTTTTGTATGAGATAATAATGAAAGAAATCCCATGTGAGGTAATTACAGTAGGAAATAAAACATAAATATAAGTATTTTTCTTAGCCTCAGTCATCTGTACTTACAGCAACTGCATCATCAATCATGTGAAACACTCTAGATGTAAGTTTATTGTGGCTTTTTGAGTTTCTCAGAAACAAAAGCAATGTTCTCACACTAATAGGCTGAGGTTAATTAAATCACCTCTTTGTCAGCCCTCAGGTGCTAATCTGCTCTTAATTGAACGGATTGTGGTAAATCAGGGGAAACGTGCCCCTTGAGCTCTGAATTACACAATCCTTCCTAATTGTGATTGGATTTAGCAAAGTAATTTAACTCTTTTCCTTGTGGGCATCAATGTATGGAGAGACATAAAGGTGATATAAGGTCTTTGTTTGTATGGACACAGCCTGTTTTTCATGCAGTTGTAAATGACTCTGTTCTGGCTTGTGAGATTCCTGATTTCATTTGCAGTTTGCATGTTGTCATGTTTGTATAAGTATGTCGTGGTGAGAGGAGATTGCAGCGGGCTGTCTGACCGGATACAGGGGAAAGACAGGAAGGTAGGAATGAGGAGGAGAAGGAGGAGGAATGGGGGAGTTTGCTGTGGTGGCACATGACATTATTTGCTTTGTGGAAGGAGGCTCCCAGGGACACTCAGAGAGGAGAGGAGGAAAAGACGGATGTTTGTTTTCCTAAGAGGCTCGGCTCTGTGTGTGGCAGAGAAGGCCCAGTCAGCAGAGAGGAGAAGATGGCAGGCAGGCAGGCAGGCAGGCAGGCAGACAGACAGACAGAGAGGTGAACAGACAGGTGAACAGACTAGGGGAGATACGATGGAAGGAATCAGAGGCTGACTGACAAGCATACATACAGAGAGAGAAAAGCAGACAAACTAACTGACACTCTTGACAATCAGTTGAGCTGGGGGCTCATCTCAGCATGCTCAGGCGCAGTTGGTGAAGATGGACAGCTCATTCCCAGTGCTATTCACACTGTGACAAACCACAAAAATAGTCTAGTAGAGGGGAAACCTGGTTGGTGCTTTTTCATCTCATCTGCAGACAAATCAAAGAAGAATGTCAAACAATGTTCTATACTGCCACAACAGCTCTACCCGCAGTTGATGCAAAGAAAATATCCATCATGTAAGCACTTAAATCCTGCCGGTCCTGACTTCTCTCTATTTACAGTGAAGCACAAAAGCTGTAAAAGCAAAAATGGGGAGCAGCTTCTCATCCCCCTCAACCTTACTGACCATGCTGCTGCTGTGAGCTTAAGAGCTTTAATCAACATGAGAAGCAACCATTAACTAGCAAAAGCCTTTGAGCCCTTTTCACACCAAAGTCACATTTTGATGAAAAGCATAATTTAACAGTTTAATGGCAAACTTCTTCAACTAACAACAACTGAGCTAACTTACCAAACACCTGCCATTTTACTGAAAACCAGCCAATTGCTTTGCTGTTCACATCAACCTTTTCCCTTACAGTAACATTTCAAGGTTTTGATTTTGGTACTTGCATCATGTGGCATTTAATCCATCTAATGCAGCTGAAGCACTTTTGCTTTTATCCTCATTAAAGTTCATTTAAATGTACTTACCATAATGACTAGTGGTCCACAACAGAAAAAGTTAGCATTACTATCCATAAACATACTGTAAGCTTTACTATAGTGCCAGTTCTGATTTAGTTATCCAAAGTCTCAAATCAATATGTTTATGGATAGTAATGCTATCCACAAACATATCTAAAGTCTCAAATCACTATGTTTATGGATAGCATTACTATCCATAAACATAGTTTAAAATGTAAATATGGTCATACCATGTGCTGTAAAGAATTTATTTCCCGTAACCCCCATTTTGCATTGTAATTTTAAATGTGGGTACAATGATAATCTTGAGAAGTTTGCAAAATGCACAAAAAACTATATTGACCTGTCTGAATTCATCATAGCTAAAACTGCTTGCACTTCCTGAGCTGTGCTGCCTTATTGCATTTCATGGCCTAAAAATGAAGTGGTGCTGCAGTCCCATACCCCAGTGTGGAGGCATACATGCATGACTACACACATGCATGCATTGCTTTTACAGGAAGAGACAGCAAGCGCTCTGCAGTGGAGTCTTCCGAACCTTCCAGGTAATTGCAGTATCTGTTTCAGCTGAGGAGTAGTGATTTCTGAGAGGTGTGAATTGTATGTGTGTGACTGTGAGTGAGTGTAAGGTTGATGGCAAGCCAAGCAGCATGGTGAGTGTTACTGCCTCTGCCCTGCCGAGCATTCTGATTAGAATTTCAGATGTGTAATTCGCTGCTTTCATCACCCAGTGTCCTAGCATCCTTCTGAGCGGGGTCCCATCTCTCCCACCTCCTGCCCCCATGAGACAATTCCCATCATATGGCTTCTGTCATCACTGGGAAGGGAGGGACAGCAGGGGGAAAACACTAGCCTACAAGTTGTTGGTGATAAGCATGTATAATAAGCTGCACATTTTGTTGTGATTACACAGGAATGAGGCCACATATGGTTTTACTGTAATGATGTCTTCTACAGTAACAGATGGTTTATGGCCTGCTTAATGCTAGCATATGTGTGTAGTTGGTTTAGGCCCTCCCATTTTAACTGGACAGCTTTCTTACCCAATCATCCATAGGGAATAGTGCAAGAATTAGTCCAACATATTTCCCTGTTTAATTCCTTGTATGAAAAATGGGTCAGTCATATGTTAATGTGGAGCGATGGATATAACTTGTCCTAAGTAGTATCTATTGGTGTGTGAGTCCTTTGAGTAAAGGGGCTTAACCTCATTCATATATGATCATAATGGTACTACTTTGCTGGCTTGACTTTTTACACCCATTTAGAACAGTGAACCTCATTTAGATCAGTGAGTTAAAACCAAGGAAAGGGATATCAACATCAACATGCATTGCTTTGTCAACTTCCCAGTGGAGGTCAGTTGAAGCATTCACTGTATGTCTTTATTTTGGCCTACTGAGCTTTAGCAAAAAAGTCTTTCTGGAACATGCATCCATGAACATATTTGCTTCTCTTGTTTTTACTAAATGGAAATTTTCACTCATTTTTGGATGATAGATGATGCCCTGACAAAACTAATAAGAGTCGCCCAATTTAGAGGGAGTTGGCAGCAGTGGCTTTTCATGATTTGCATAATCTGGGGTTTTGCTGGAAAAAAGCCACTGCACAGCAAACAAACCAGCACTGTCAGCTGAGCATGAGCACAAGTGGCTGGAAATGAGGCAGCCTAACTGCTCTACACTGGCATGTATTACCTTTCTCATGAGTAATTGAATAAAAGGAAATTAAACCATTTTGGAGTGGTCTCAGTATACAGCACGGTGTTTTACATGGTGCAGGCAGCTTTTTATACTTTTTAAGTTAATCAGACAATATCACTGAATATTATATCTATTATATCTATTCTATGGTTCACTTTATAATTATTTGTATTACCCCATAAAACAATCAGAGAAGAAAGTGCAATACCACTAAATACAAATCCCATTTTATATTTGACCATTGGAGTCTAGACCTGTTACAGAACTCCAAATACATGATCCCATGTTGCACCCAAGGCCAGTTTCCTCTCTATTGAAGACAGTCTATTTGACATGCTTTCATTCCTTTCTAGATCTTTTTTTAGATTTTGGATTTTGAACAGAAGCTTCCACAACCTACTTTTTAGACAAGTCATAGAGATTGTATGACTTCTGTCGCCAAGCGTTACATTACGTCATTAGCTAGCAGACCTGTTCTATGTGAACAAACAAATCAAGTAATGTAGTCAACTAGATGGCTATGCTGATTGGCACAATTACTTTGCATGGCTCTGCCTTGAGTGACGTAATGTAAATAATGCACAGTTATAACTAGCAGCATGGCACATGAGGAAGTAGAGCCAAAAAAGAAGAAAAGTAAAACATTCTGTCATCTGTTATTTATAAGGATTAAACAAATGGCTCAGACCCTAAATCAAGATAGAAAAAAAAAATAAAACCCCAGCCTCCAGCTGATTTAGAATAGACACTCTAAGCATATTTAAGGAGCAGTACTGAGACCAATAGCCTGTCACTGGAACTAGAGAAAGAATTGAGTTCATAAAATTTATGGGGGCTTGGATGTTCATTTTTATGACTGATAATGTGGACTGGGACCACTGCTCATAAGGACTTTGTCTTGTGAATAATTTACCCAAGCTAGCTCTGTGATTGAAGTGTCTTTAAATCTTTCGAGATATTTACATCTCTATCTATCTGGTGATGAGTGTGGAGATGTCAGCCTATTTTTACTTTAGTTTTACGCCAACCCCCATTAATTGTCAGTTAGATTTATAATACACCTCAGTTGTTATGGAATTAGATTTGTGCCAAAAGAAACAAACAAAACTTCTTAAATGTCAAACAAAAACAGGAATTTGAGAGAACATAAAACTCATTTCAAAAATAAAACTTAGAACTTGCAATCAAATAATTTGTCAAATAGTTTAAAATATTGGTCTTTTACTCTTCTAATAATGCATTATTTTGTTTACGGTTCCCTCTGCTGGTCTCTCTCCGCTCAGACTTTTTGCGCTGACTCTCAGCTTTGCGGTCTCGCTGCAGCTCTTTCTCGTTTGCGCTCCCTGACTTTTTGTTTGCAGTTTTGGCACAAACCTCTCGGGTAGGGAGGCCTTTTCAGCAGAGCATCCCCATTGGCTAATTAAATTTTGACTGACACAGCTCAGTACCTATGTGTAGGTAGCTAGCGCGCTAAACGACCCTGGCTTGGCTAAACGAGCTGCAGAGAGACCGCAAAGCTGAGAGTCAGCGCAAAAGTCTGAGCGGAGAGAGACCAGCAGAGGGAACTGTAAACAAAATAATGCATTATTAGAAGAGTAAAAGACCAATATTTTACACTATTTGACAAATTATTTGATTGCAAGTTCTAAGTTTTATTTTTGAAATGAGTTTTATGTTCTCTCAAATTTCTGTTTTTGTTTGACATTTAAGAAGTTTTGTTTGTTTCTTTTGGCACAAATCTAATTCCATAGTTCTTCAGTGCCTTGTCTCAGTAACTGGCTCCGCTGTTCAGACAGGGAACAACAGTAACTAATGTTAGTTTAGAAATGAAATCCGCTAACATGAACGTCCAGCACAACACCATGTTCCTCTGAGCCCCTTTAACCTCGTCATCCTTAGGTGAATTGAAGAGGACTAAAAGCAGGAAAACAGAAATTTCCTCTGGTGACATACAGTCTAGTTACTACTTTGTTTCTGTTGTGATAAAACACTACAACAGTAGTATAAGCACAGGACACTAACATTGGAATATTGTCTCAGTAATGTCATTTGCACAGCAACATGACTCTCCAGATAACTAACAGCAAACGCTAGCTGTTGTTGTATGCAATCAAGTAAAACTGGGACAAGCTACATTTTGCCTAAATCCAGTATTGCTCATAAATGTCACATCTACGTGGGGAAGAATGTGCATTTTCAGAAAAGGTAGATTTCCCCAAAACTTACTTTAAATTGTCATATTGGCACAATGCTGAGGCCTATGATGCTTCCCAGTTTATCATACAAACAGGCTATTATCAGTACTTTTGTCTCGTATTGGTTCAGAGTACCCAGAGGAAGGGATTTTTTTCTATTAATGACTAATGATATTAGTTTATGAAGTGATTAGTGGGTACAAATACCTCTTATGTGGATGCTTATTATTTTATCCAGTCACTTAATATCGTTGGTATTTTACTAGCCGATCTGCATAGCTATATTTATGTTGGATCAAGATGAGTGAATTTACCCATGTTGATGTCTAGCAGCGTTGGCAAGTCTAATGTTACACTGCTTCTCAACACTAATTATGTCTTGCTTCTCCATGCTGTGTTCCCACTGAAACTGGTTCACATAGAGTCATGTCAGCGTTGCAGACACGGAACTGTCTTGTATAATCACAGCGACCTGGAGCGTCAAAGCATCTGTAATTGCAGTGTGACTGTAAATGATTTACGGCTGGATGAACGTGTCATTTACTTTATTTTGATGCTGGTAATTGCATATGTTATGATTATGCAATTGTCAAAGCAACATGCTTTCAAATTGGAACATTTAGGTCAGAATAAATAGTTTTTGCGCCAGTAGGGAAAAAAATGAGCTCTGCAATTGTAATTCAGCTTCAACTGCCTTGCACATATGCCAACACACTCTCACTGACACCCTACAATCATTTAGTAAATCGTGGCCATTGCAGGCCACATTCGGATGCGGAGAGGTTTTGACTTCTCCTCTGTTTTCAGCTGCTGTGCTTAGCCAGAGGGGCAGTGTTAGTGCCAACCAGCCAGCCAGCAGCTTACTACACTGTCCTCCCTCAGCATTCAGTTCACATGCTCTCAAGGACAGTGCTGCCTTGCCACCAGTACTAAGCTGTCTTTTTCTACTTTTCTCGCTCCCCCTCCACCTCTCACCATCTCCTTCTCTCTCGCTGCTCCCATTCAAGTAATGTTTTGGCAGTGCAAACAAGCCATTAAGATTATATTGCATTAATTGCCAACACTGCTATCATTAAGAGCTCATAATCCCTGAGTAACTATTGCTTTTTATGATAAGCATTTGGTTTGCCTCGTTACATTGCCGCCGTGTTTTCTCAGCATACTGCACAGATATGAAGATGCACTATATGTCTGTTGGTGTGGTTGTCCTGTGGTGATTCTAAAGAGATTAGTTTAATTGTGCCTGCAAGGAGCAGAGCACTTCACAGGGCCATCCAAACTCTATTACCGTTGCTGACTTTAGCCTCTAAAGTTGTGAAGATGCCCGCAGTCACACTGTGGCAGCATACATTTGATGTTCAGTGTTTTTAGAAGGCGAACCAAAGTACAGTAAGTGCCTCAAGTGTTTGCCCAAAGTGTTACAAATATGTACTGAAGCTTGTGACAAAACTTTTCTCTGTGGATGCTGAGGAATCTTGGCAAATGCATTCAATGCAGCCACTGACTTATATTCATATTCAACTGTTGCATGTTTCTGATACTGACCTTATAAAGTGGTTAATGTATAGGCCAACACTTCCGACACATGTGCCTCACCAGAAATGTGTGTTAATGTGAAGACATTAGCAGGCCTGTGGAAACAGCTGTTTGTGGTGAGATAACACTACCACAACTTAACTCGATGTAGTTTTTCAAAAGGCATGCTTTTCAGGAAGTTGTTGATACATTGCATGGGTAAACTAAAGTTTGATTTTATTCATTGTTTGAATGTTACAATGTATGTTCACTCAAATACTGCCCCAAGGTACAATTTTGAGGTACTTTGCTTGAGTTTTCCATTTTCTGCATCTTTATACTTATTTTATCGGCTGGCATAAGTTGCAAGTTACTTTTGCAATTAACTTTTCAATGGTTTTTGAATAACTCTAAATCTACTTAAGAGGAGTTACACTTGCAGGCCCTTACAGTAGATGAATCCCGATGCTACAGTGAGGTAATATTGTATAGATTTAAAATGTGCTACAAAGAGAAAGCTAATGTCTGTCCAGGATCCTGAACCCCTTTGAGTTATTTTGAAATTAATTGAATTAAAATGAAATGTTAGGTTCCCAATTCAAACCTAATCTACTGTGACAAATGGTAGTAACTGTATTCAATAAAACCTTGTCTTTTGTGGCAAGTGTCGGAAAACCAAATTCCCTTCCCAGACTGACTAAGGCTGTGTGCTCCATTTTAATGATTGTTTTTGGACAAGGGCCTGCCATCTGAAGTTACCATCATCAAGCTGCCTTACCTTTCTGTTTCCTTCATGTACCTAACGTTTTCAAACGGCAGCAGTGTTCCCTTTCAGCGGTGACAGAGGTTCGTCCTGTTATGATGAAAACAGCTCAGCAGCGTGAGTTTCCTGTTTCAGTCACACCCCGGGCTCTGTAACTCTTCTAAAGACACAAACAGCTCTTTCGCCTCATGGGGACATTTTAATGGCTGCAAACCTCACATCCATCTACTCCTACATGTCACCTTCAGATAGGCTAGGAGATGGCAAGGGATGTCGGGGGGAGGGGAGCAAGCTATCTCGCTTTTGTGCATGTGTGTGTTTTGGGTTAGTGCGTCTGTGTGCGTGTAAGGTAAAACAGGGCCAGCCCGGGTAGATTTTTCATTCCTGAGCCCTTCACCCCTGGCAGTCACAACAGAGTGTTTCATCTTCCTCATCATTCATCCTGGATACATACAGCCACAAAGAGCAGGAAAGCATAAATAATGCACTTTATACCACTGGCCCCTAGACGCTCTAACAATGCACATGGGCTATACAATACATTCAGCTGATGATGCATCGGTGCAGTTAATGCTGGCCAGAATACATTGCTGTTTCATAGAAGGAAACTAGATAAAGGCCCACAGACAGCAATGATAGCTGTGTTTTAGAGGTGTCCTACTGTGTAAAAGCAATAATGCAGTGTAATGGTGCACTGTGGTGCTTTGCAAGCAAAGCAAAGAGCTCTTTATTCTAACATGAGGCTATGTCGACTGACCTGAGATCAAATTTCATCACATCGTTTTAGCTCGTTTAGGCTAATGTGCCTCCATTTATATCTTTAAATGGCACTCAGTGTCCATACACTGTGTGTTAACATTAAATAAAAGCCTCCCTGACTCACGTATGAAATTTTGGGCGTGAGCAGCTCTAGAGTGAATTCAGCGATTTGGGAGGGATTGCTAGCTGAAGACTTTTGCAGAGCAAGAATCAATCAAGCTGCCAGTTGCTCAGCTGACAGCTTTATTGTGGGGAGAGAACAGTGTTTGAGATCTCCTCAGATAACAATGATAGAGACGCACAGAGACAAGCCATAGAAAATATGGGCTGATAATGATAGTGGGCGAGGGGGTGTAAGAAGCGGTGGCACTATATTTTTGTTAACTCATTTTATTTGCACTTTTCCTCATGACTTGTTCTGTCAGCTGATACTTGAATGGCTGTATTGGATTGTGCCATAGTGCTGTAATACTGTGGTATCATTTTCAAGATGTCAGTCTAGGCTCTGGGGATTGTTGTCTTTTTTGACATTTTATACATATTTAGATTAACTGATTGATCAACAGATTAATCAATAACAAAATAGTCAAAAAAAAAAATGTGTCCATTAAAAAAAGTGTATGAAATGTTGTCCACTATCCAGAGATGATTTCAACATTTCAGTAGTTCTCACCAAATATTTTGAAACGCAAGAAAAACAATGTTTGATTTATCAGTCTTCACCAGTGCTGAACAATTGTATAAATAAAGTGCCAAACTGAAAGCTGCTGTTACATCTGTAGTCATCCATCACTACTCGCTGCTTGATAGTGTCAAACTGGGACCCAAATCTATCTCTGATATTACTTGAAAACAGCGAACAAAGCTGGCTAATTTAGAAAGTTCTGTCATGTTTTGTGAGAAGTATTATCATCTGCACATCATGTAAACCTGTGATCAACTTGTAAGCACAGATCTGTTCATTTCTGTCAGAGCTTGTCTGTTAAAAAGTTGTACACAGCTCCAAGACCTGTCCAATTACAGGTTGAGGTCCTTAGTTCTTTACAACTGCTGCTTAGAAAAGAATACAACCTGGGAGTGAAATATGTGATGATGATGTGGAATGTGTGATTTACAAAATCATAGAAAAGACACATATTCACTGTTTTACAGCTTCCTACTCCGTGCTTCCTTATCCGAACAAGCTTTTTATGAATATTTCCTTCCCCTATTGTATAAACCCACATCCTTGCTCGTGCTTTGTAGCGGTTCCTTGTGCTTTGTGAAATGTAGCGAGCTAGCACATCCCCGCTGGCTGGCAGCCATTGTTCTGTGATGGCGAGTGTTTCTGTTTACCTTGGCAGACGGCTCTCTGCTGCAGGCTGATGGGACATGACTGTCTGGATTTGCAGGAGGGCCTTCCATTTGTCTTCATCAGGGACTGAGCCCAGATAATGAGAAAGGATTGCTGCACAAGTGATTAGTTGAATTAAAAGGGCAATATCGCTTAATTAGAGAATTTTATTAGAAATCTTATGACCTGAAATCTTATGACCTAGGACAGTCCAATATCTTTTTGTGGACACAACAAAGCTGCACAATTCAGATCTAAACGTGTGTTTTGTTGTCCTAAGATGCAGTTTCAAATGATTAGCACTGAGGCCCAGGGAGTCATTTAACAGTTACAAGTAATGATACTTGGGATGATAAATGATTCCACCTACACTGCTATTTTAATCAAGTCATCTTTGAATCTTTCAGGTCACTATTTGATCTATTTTTATAATACACATACTATTTTTTGCCGTTTTTCCCACACTTAGGGAAATATAAGGTTGCCATTGGGGGATTATCTTAAAATAAAAGAACTTTTATATTATAACAGCAAACTCGATTGATTTGCAAACTAGGACTTGTCTTTGTCTGCCTTTATCTGTGGGCGTTGTGGCTGTTTCTATCTATTCCAATCAATTCTCTGTTGAGTGGTTCATTAGCGTGGCATCACAGATTAGAGATTCTCTTCTCGTTACTGCTCAACAAAGCGATGGTAAGCGAGGAAACAGGCGTCCGAGGGAACAGGATAAGCATGCTTCAAAGATGGTTTACTCTAAGAGGAGAAAGCTCACTCTCTCATTCATTTAAAATTTGAGAAAACATAGCAGCTGATAAAAAGACATGTTGATGCTTTTAATGATTGTAATTCAATCTGAAGACTCAAGTGGGCAGAGCTGAAGCCACAGAGCAGCTGCAATTTAACAAGATAATAATGTTGTGTTGTAGCAACATTAACATGAAACAGACAACTAAATGGAACCTCATAGCCACCACAAGCAGTTTGATTATATTATCGTAGATTTCAGACCTCTAGATTCAAGTTAGATGGTAGTTGCAAACCAAGTAGTTTTCTTATCTTCAGTGTTTTCACAGGCGGCTGGACATTAAAGGGGATTAAAACGGTATTAAAAGTGAATTACTCTCTCAACTTAAAGCAAGCAAATTCTGCTGCAGTTCAAAGTATTTCAGAACCACACACAGCAACACCAAGAGTACAAGTAGCTCAGGGCTGCAACTTGCAATTATTTTCATTTTCGATAAATCTGTTTGTTTAATGTTTTTATAGACAGATTATGGTTTAATCTTTTCAAAAGTGAAAATGCTTGAAGGTATTTGTAATGCAATGGTACAAAATTTTCATAATTTACTTAAACAATCAGTGTATCACTTATTAAGATGTATGAGGGGTGGGACAACATATTCTTACAGCATTGCATTGTATTATAAAGTATATTTGTATAAAAGAGCTTTAGCTTTGTGATATTTGGCTTCACAAATCAACTTGACCCAAGTTTGGCCGCATGTCATTTCATATGGCGTCTTCTTATTGCTGTGCGCATAATGTACATTTTTTCTGGGTCTGTGTGTGTTTGCACGTATGCTTGAGAGCCCATCAGCATGCCAAAGTATCATTATCCCCCGACTAGGGTCACGACCTACAGACTGCATGGAGACTAAAAAGAAACACGAGGCTGTTGAAAGTGTGTTTGCTCTGCTGTTTTATCCCTCTGAGAAGCTGCCGCCGATGTGAATCCCTCCCATTAAAATATCCTCTTCTGTGTTTGTTTCTGTCGGCTCTGGTGGGTGAACCCTCCACTGTTCAGGTTCAAGTGATTTTACAGGCCTGGCTGGATGTAAATTGCACTGAGCTCCAAGACAAACACAGGTAATGAGCTAGATCCAGCCTAAAGCAGAGACATGGTCTGTGTCGCCGTTCCCACCCACTCCCTTTTGTGAGTGCTTTCAGTTGTGGCCATAGTGCTTGAATAGGTTTAGCTGATGGGGGATTCTCCAGTTAATCCACCCTTAAGACATCGATCAGTCCATCACAGGGCAGAGGGGAAATTATTACAGATGAAAACAGCTGTTAGCTACATCTCTTCCCCTCTCTCTCCTCTCTATCCATCCCTCTCTTCATTTTTTCTTCCTGCCGCCCTTAGTAAAATCAGTCATGCATTGTTTAGCCTGCACATTCACTGATTGATTTCTCCCTCTGTTTTCAATCTGTCTGTCAGCCAAGCTTAGCGTTTCTACTCCCCGATCCATACACTTGTTAAATTCCCACTCTCTGCCAGCTTATAAGGCCATCTTATCTTTGTGCAGGAAATTTGCTTTTGGCAATAGATTGAATATATTGGTGTGTGTGTTTTTGGCAATAGAGTATTATTCAAATGCATCGATACTTTGCATCAACATGAACTTTTCAAAAAGAACATGAGCCTTTAAAGAATGGAACGGCCTTCAGATATTGGTAACTGACTTGTTGTCTCATGACTAAGTTTTATGTAAAAGAATATTTAAAACTGAAAGCAGTTGAAAAAAAGAAAACAATCAACAATGCAAACAGGGATGAAAGTAAGATGATAAAAGTGCCAAGCTTTTGATTCATTCTTGATTGTTGTTTTTTTTAATCACTGCAAGTGATTTTCTGATCTGCAGCATAATCAACAGCTCTTTGAGTTTTCTCAGACAAGTATATTCTGAGCCATTCATTACAGTTAGCAGCTGTGAACGGAATGTGGGAAGTTAGGGGAACGGTATACAGTTGCATTAATGTGTTTGTTTAATGATTGTATGGACTTTTCTATACAAATAATCAAAACCACAATGATGACATGAATATCATTGTTGCCTTATTACTGGATGAGCCTGTGCTGCAGTAGAAGACATATGGCTCTTTTGAATAGAAATACACTTGGTACATTGTACATTGTATATTGTTACGAGAGAATCTCTCTTATATCCTCACATCCAGTTGAATCCCATTTTTATATGTATGTTGTTTAATGAATCGATTACACAGATGTGTCAATCAACTATGTTTATTCATACAACTGACTGTATTTAACATGACTTTATGAAATCAGACCCCATTTTTGATAATAGGCATTCAATGTATTTACACTCAATTATTATTTTAGATACAGTTGTATCAAAAATGCATCCAAAAAACAAGTCAACAGTTACTTTTAGCGTTTTAAGTTTTTTTGCAAAGGCGTGCTGGAACAGTGAGGAGCAGCACAGTGAGCTGTTTGATGAAGAGCTGCAGGTGACAGAATGCACACCTCTGACTTGTCTGCAATATGACAAAACTGTCCTGCTGTTGTGTGTTAAACTACTTGCAACATGTGCAGCATGAAATCAGATCACAGTTGCAATTATTATCGACTGACTTCTTCATTAGAACGAGGTGAGTTTGTTTGGTTGTGACGTAAACAGATACACCAGCTGTTCTTATGTTGTATTTCTAACAAATTAGCTGCTGAAAGAGCTTTCCCCGCAGTAGCTTACTCTCAAATCAACCAGGACTGAAAATAAGGATCCCAATTTTGAGCTTCTACAGTAACATGTTTTTGGGGTAGCATTGTTACTAGAAAGGTTGATCGACTGATACAGGAACCCACCTACATATTGACATCATTCACATTCTTTGTTGCTAGCAAAGAATAACATAGTTGATATATTACATCAACAGATATTACCAGTGCATGTTGAAATGTCTAGCTCAGATTTAGTTTGGGGTAAATATTTATGATATCTGCACTTAAAATCAGGACGATACAGACCATCAAACTGGATTTTGCACTTGAAATCAACTGGAAGGTGAAAATGAGGAGAAGCTGCTACCTCTTCTGCTGGATGTATTGCCGTTAAATCCCACACAGTATCCATTATTTAGGTAAGAGAACGAGAAAGAATCCCTGTTGGGATCCTGACTGATTAAAAACACATCCACTTGCCGAGACACAGTTGACTACAGGAAGTAGTTCCTCAGAGCACCGAAGGACACATTTGGGCTCAGACTGTGCTGCAGTCTAACTGGTCCTGTGTCCTTGAAGCACCTCTAAATGTGATTTGAACTGTTGGACTGGACATTTTCTCTCTGTCTGACTGTCTGTCTCTCCTCTATATCCTTGAACTGCTCCCAGGCCTCTGTGGTGCTTTGGAGGAATTCACGCAGATCTGTTTTAGTGTGTGTGTGTGTGGGCAGACGAGGTGTGTGTGTTTTTTTTTTGTTGGTTTTTTTGTCAGACCCATTGTTCCACTCACCCTTACTGTGCAGTACGGCTGTGTGCACTCAAACACACACAAGTGGGAGAACTCGATGTGCCAGGCGCTGCATAACTGCAGAGCTTAGCCTGGGAGTGTGTGTGCGCGTGTGAGGGTGTGTGCGTGTCTGCGTGCGTGTGCATCCACCTACCAGTGTGCATCCTGTTATGTCTGACATGTAGGAACAGTGTTTCGTCTTCCTTTTTCCTCCCTGAAACACTTTGAGCGACTTGACTTTCAAGTGGTTTGTGTTCCAAAAACCTCCTACGTCACATTTGTCTCCTTTCCAGTGTTCTCTGCCTTCATAGCCCTTTCACTGGCTTTGATCTTCACACGACAGCCTCGTACTGTCTGTGTGTGTGCCGCTTGAAAGGCTCCATCATTCATCTGTCTACAATGCCACAGCAGCAAACGCCTGGCTGCATACAAAACAGTTATCGGATATTGAAAATTCTCTGCTTGGTTACAAATACATTTTGTGTTCTGTCATTGAAGTGATGTTGTTGAGAAATCATCTGTGTCAAGTTTCTAGTTTTCTGTTGTTTGTATTACCAGAGGGGTAATACAAATAATGTTCACTGTTGTTTCCTCAGTCCCCATCTTGGCTGGAGACTTTTGTTTGCAGTCTTGTTCCTATCGTGATGTCTGCATGGCATGAGGTGATCCAAACATCTTATGTACTTTATGTGCCACTGTGCCCTGTGCTTAAAACAGAGTGGGCTGCAGTCATGGGGAGACACAGCAATACAAATGAAACACCCATCAAGGTGACAAGACTAAGAGTCTGCAGCCATGCTGGTAGCTCTGTAGGCTGAACTAAGGTACAACAGTGCTTTGAGCTACGTACTGACAATGACAACCAAACATACTGATGTTTAGCAGGTAGAATAGTTACCATACCGCTGTCACCATCTTAGCGTAGCCTGTTAGCACGCTGAGATTTGTTAATTAACATTTAGCAAAAAGTACAGCTGAGGGTGATAGGGATATAATTCGGACTGACCTGATGACACAGTCTTAGGATCACCAAGTTATAATAATTCATCCTGTGGGGAACATAATTGTTTTGACCCAACTTCACAGCAGTCCCCCAAATAAATGTTCACATATTATTTTTTATTTATTTATTTTTTTGAAGTTTTTTTTGGGCCTTTTTATGGCTTAATGATAGGTTAGCTGAAGAGATGACAGGAAACAGGATGAGAGAGAGACGGGGAGTGACACACAGCAAAGGGCCCCAGGCTGGGAGTTGAACCCGGATCCGCTGCAGCGAGGACAAAGCCTCTGTATATGGGACGCCCGCTCTACCAACTGAGCTAAATGGTGCCCCGGTGTTCACATTTCACTCAACAATCACAAAGGTCAACTACATAATGGAGCTGGAAAAAAGCCAATACGCTCCCATAAATGCTCAAATGATGCACAACATGCCGTAAAGAGAGTAGCATGTGTCACGTGACTAGCTGGAGCGAGCTTGAATGAAACTCTCATCATGTGTACTGTGTGGAATTACTTTAAGCTAACAGAACAAAAAAGCAAAACAGCTGAGTGCAATTTATGCAGTGCAAGGAGTATGAAATTCTTTTTAGTGCAACAAAATTAAAATTTTTCAAACACAACAATTTTTTCTCTGGCACGTTTGGTCTACTGTGTCGAGTTGAGCCGAGCCGCACCGGCAGTGGACGTGCTCCGAGTAGGCTGTGATGATGTCTGGCTAACGTCCTTTTTTTTTACTGTTTCGGGTCAAACTAATTTTTAATGGGAGTGCTACAGGCATTTTTATGATAGCATCAAACTCACTATTTCTAAAACACAAAGAAGGCTCGACACAACATGAAACTTTGCTCGTAGTATCACCAGGGTTTCTACACATGAACACGAGCATTGAGAACATTGTTTGTGTACACAGTTTGCTAAAAAGAGAGTTTTTGAACAACTCACGTTAGCAGTTGCTTGTTCCGCTAGCCGCTGTCCTGCCAGTGGAGAAGTGTTGATTTCTGAATGCAACGTAACTTGGAGCAGAGTTGAGGTGGAACGCTACTGTCTTCCGGCAACAACTATCCACGCGATATCTCATGTGACTTTTCTGGATTTTTATTTTAGTATTGTTTCTTATATGAGGCCCCTTTTCCAACTTCAAGGTCAATATTGTTTTTTGCTAACGACAAAACAACGAATTATCTGTTCATTTATATGGAGCTAAGCTTTAGGAGCGGTCCACCTTAACTCACCTCCATGATAAATTGCATTAACATGGACCAGCAAACTGGTTAAGCTGCTGCTGAGTATAAATGGTGTAACCATACCAAAAATAGGCTTTATATACAAGGCTTTTTTTTAAGATTTTTTCTGGCATAGACACCTTTATTGAGCAGTAGTTAGATAGGAAACATGGGAGAGAGAGGGGGATGTGACATGCAGCAAAGGACCTCCAGCTGGGATTCGAACCGGGGTCGGCTGTTTATATGGCATGTGCTCTAACCACTCGACCACCTGCACGCCATATTCAAGATTTTTTTATCTGTACTTGTACAGCCAGATGTGTTATTTTCTTCCCATGAGTACATACACTAGTCTTTGTCAGTGCTGTGAGCAATGTGAGGGTCCATGTCATGTTTCTCTCTGCTATTTACTCAAAAGAAAACCTTTTCCTTTAACCTTTTCAGCTCCCCTGACCATTGTTTTGTTAAAATTGTTGACTGACAGACAGAAAATATGACATGGCAAACTAAAGCATCAGTGTCCAAGCTTTTGTCTGGCAGCTGTAGCAACCCAGAGACGGCATGCACGTTTTTCTTCTGCTGATGTCATTATTTTCTTCCCTAATAATTGTCAAGTGTCTGCCAAAGCATTGAGCATTGTTCAGACGTATTATCAGTCCATCTCTGACCATTAAAGTTTGTTCATCCTGCTTACTCGCACTTTATTTTTCTCACATAAAGGGTCTTAATCATCTGCTTCAGGGCTAAGAAACCCTTGTTCTTTCCCCTGACCTCATTCACCCTCTTTTTAAAGATGTGGACTTGAAGTGCAAAATACTGTAACTGCAACAGCGTAGGCATACAGCTTTTTCCACTTATCTTCCTCACTTCAAGATTTTCTCACTCTTATCTGTCCCTGTTAAAGTGCTGCTTTCTGAAGCAAAGGGAAGCTGCCCTTGCTTGGTTCCACACTGAGGACCTTTTGTGTGTTTGCAATAGTGCAGTGATAATCACTTGCTTCTGCTGTGTCTCCTCTCCATCTGCCAGTCACACTGCCTCCTAGGCCTGTCTTCTCCGCAGCCACTTATCTTTATCCTTTCCTTTACCCTTTCCTGTGTCCTCTTTCATCCTATCCTTCCCCTCATGCACTCCAAAACTTACTCAGCACACACCCTATCTGTGACTTCTCTGTGCAATGGGTGTCTGACAGGTGACAGGTGGCACAGATTTCACCGAGACAGGATGTCACCGCTGCAGAGTGGTGTCTCTCCTGGCTGATGAATGGGGGAAATCAGTTTGCCGACAAGTCATTAGTTATGCTCAGACACATAGCACTGACATCATCAGCTGCATGCAATGGCTCTGATAATTTGATAACCTTTAACTGTAGTGGAGGCAAGTTTATCCCAGGATGACACATCATAGCTCTTCGAGCCTTTCACTGGTGGTAAAAGCTGCCATCGCTGTTTAGTGGTGACCTGAGGAAAGCTTGACAGACAGGAGGAGAGGAAGAATGGACTGTCATCAGGGTCACGGAGCCCAGGCGTACTTTTGTTGCACAGCCTTTCCTCCCAGGGGACCTCCCTGCCACAGAGAGAGAGCAGTGCTGCAGGGCAACCTCTGATGTGCAAACACAACAGAGTGACAGCTCCTTAAAACGTCTCCGATTCCACTTCCCTGCAGACGCAGAGGCATAACCCACAGGATATTGGTCGTAAAAAGCTGCAAAACCCATATTCCCTGCCAGTGTGCTGTATGTCAGGCCTGTAGTGCATTTTCCAGCAGTTTCTTGCAAGCTGTAAAAGCTGTCATTTCCTTGGCGCTGCTCAGCTTGCTTTATCCTGTAAGCGCACTCCCATGAACATTAGTGCTTTGAGCTAAATCAAGCAGCCAGGCATGCATGGTAGAGCCAGAGGGAGGGCTATTGCTAGTGCATGCAGCACTTTGAGTGGTTACTGAATAGTGGTCTCCCCTCTACCCCCTACCCACAGATATTCTCTGCGGTCTCCTACAGATAAAGATTAAGCCGATTGGAGACCATTGAAGAGGAAAGTGATTGTGCTGCATTTTTCTTTTATTTCTGCTGTTTTGTTGCATCCATTTAGTAAGTGGATGTTTCATGTTTCCCTTAGAATTTTTTCTAGTGTGCTACAAAAGATGATGTTGTGCAGAGACATTTGAATTATAGGTACAGCTCATAGTCTGTCTGTGCAGGTCCAATGGAGATGGGCCAAGCGTCTTTTTATCCAGCAGAGATCCATGCCGTCATTTGTCAAAATAAACCTCAAGACACTAGTTTTTATAGTGGCAATACTATATGCTAAATTAAGCATTGCTGTAGGCTTCATCAAATAGCCTTGAGAGAAAAAAAAAAGGACCGTACGCTTGTGAGGCCAGCAGGAACCAGGCTGTTTCTTTCTTTGTTCTTTTCTTTGTCTTTTCATCTTTCTCACATACTCTGTCTCTCATTGTATTTCTGGATCTTCTCCCAGAATTTGTCTGCAGTCTATGCAGATATGAATATACATTCCTGACTCTGCAAAACCTGTCAAAGTAGTCGATTCGGCTGATTAATGGCTTAGAGAGGGGAAAGTGTGTCATAAAGAGACAAGGCAGAATAGCAAAGGTATATTTTCCACATCTGTTATATTTCATAATTCAGGTTAATTGAAAAGTAGCATTTTTGTGCCTGTTGTCAGGCTTCACACAGATGCCTCACTCTGACGTGATTTTTCAGCTGGTTCTCAGTCTCACTCCTATTCAAGCAGCCCCAAGTGTTTTGATTTGGATTTAATGAACGCTAAATAGTGTGGAATGGATTAAGCTCGTCATTGTGGCTAGATTTCTATTTTGATAAGAAAGACATATGACATATTCATCTAATTGTCAATATTCAGTAGGCTACATCATGTGCGCTGGTAATTGCTTTCTGTTGGACTGTGATGATGAAGGAAAAACGGCTCAGCCTGAACGCAGTCCCCAGGGAATAGAACACAATGGCTGGCTGAGATAACATAATTATACAGACTGTTAACTGATGTTCACATCTGCTAACCTTAGCAGTGCCTCAATGATTTATTTCTGTTGACATACCTTCTGCCATTAACTGAGAGTGGGTAGGCTGACTGAGCATGAAGGCAGACCTGAGGGCAGCTTCAGTGCGGGCTTCAATGGCATAATATGTGTTTAACTTTGCCTAAAGGACTGAAAGATGTCTGTTTGTGCTTCAGCCCTGTGACAATAAAGTTTACATGACAACATATCCAGGATGCCTAGCCACATCTACAGTGTGACCAGCAGGATTCTTGTGCATTTGACTGAACCATACATGCACTTTGGTTGGCCCATAGCCCTTAAACCACGTTTGATAGCAAAAGCCTCCACTGTCGTCACCAAGCTTGTTTTGGATATCATTTGGAGGATAAGCTTCTTATAATATGTTTTAGGCCTTGGTTTTTGTCACATGTAGGCTTTCCTAAATGAACCAGAGAGAGGACAGTGAGCAAACCATCTAGTTCTGCACCTTTACTCTTTAAAAGAACTCCAAGTCCCATCCCTGCTGCCCTCATTTCCAGAGATACATCCGATTTTGGACCATTATGAAAAATATCAGTATTGTCAAAATACTCAAATTGATTGGTTTGTTAAATTGTTGCAGATTTCCAATGAGCTTTACCTAACTGGCTAATCAAGACATGACATGACATTGTTTTGTGTTTATGGTAGCAGCTAGTTTGACAGACCATTTTTTTTAATATATTTTTTTTATCTCCAGCAAAAACATTTGATATATTTAAAGATTTGACATTTCAAAAAGCCCCCTCCAGAGCCATGGAAGATATCACACAACTGTTTTCACATGTAGTCTTTCTTCTCGTCAAAAGTGCAATGATCTCTGTTGGCGTAGTGCCACATTAACAATGTGTCTTAAGAAGACTTAAGGCACATGGCAGTTTAAAGTATACATTTACAAAGTGTTTTGAAAGACAAAAGCAGAAAGGGGAAGAATGTGTTTGAGCAGAAATAGATGGGAGAGAGAATGCCTCCGATGGCAGCTTTTGTCAGTCTCACACCAAGGTCAGGACACACTGAAGCAACCTTCTTTTGATATGTAAGTTATTTTCACCTATTCTCACTTTGACATGATCTGAAAACTCCCTCAGAGAAATAAATCAGGCAGTGGGACACTTATGTTCTCAGCTCTAATCTTATCTAATAATGACAGCATGAGGAATTGAGTGGGTTTGAATTTTACAAAAGAATTTATATTGTGGTTCAGTGATTAAAAACTCGAATGATGTAACCTTATGTGGACAACTTCAAATTGCTCTGATGTCCTCTTTATAATCTTTTCTGCCACCTTGGGAAGTAACATTTATCAGGATTAATTTGGAGGAAGAAGGAAGACTGGACAGAATAGTGTGGGTGGTGAATACCAATTAGTTGAGGTTGACAGTCATTGTAATTTGCAGCAACGCTGTGAATGCATTGCATATTCATATCACTCTTGTAAGCCTAAGTGAACATCTGCTCTGCAGAGTGATTGTGTTGAAGTATTTTCAAACACCTGATTGTAATAAATTTAACTTTATTCAAACAATAAAATACTGGTAATTGTGTGATTAAATTAAATGTGGGCCAAGTGTTTTTTTTCCCCTAGAGTTTTGTAGGGAGAGCTGCAGTTGTAAACACATTCCTCTTCAGATTTCCTAATTCAGATGGCTTTTACACAGTTCTGACTTCCTCTTTTAAGTTTCTGTCATGTAAAGAAACAATCCACCATAAATCACTGTTATTGATTAAGCGAAAAGCTATGAGGAATGTTCATGGGCAGAGACAAAGATAATGGGCCCCTTACAAATCGATTTTCTGTGGCGTCTTTACTGTAGACTTACAATGCACTGCATTCCCGTATCACTGCCAATCCAGTTTTACTTAAATTCTTAGTTTATGTAACATCAGTAACTGAAATTCTTTAGTTGAACACAATTCTTCAGTTTCTTTCAACTGAATTCCAAACCACTCTTTGCTAGTTTTATCCAAATTGTAAGAGTGTGACAGGGTAAAGGTTAAATTCTAACCTAATGTTGTCATGGGTAGCAATGTTTTCATTATTGTAAAAACAAAAAAACATGACTTATCTCAGAATGTTGTCAGAAGCAGGTCTACTTCACATTCTTCAAACTATGAGTAAAGGGGTCCAATGAGAGTTTTAACCCTCTAACAATGCCTGTTGGGAAGTCTGCTGATCATGTCTGTGAGAAAACACAGGTTGATTGAACTCTATATAGTACGTTCATCTAACCACTTTCAAATCAAAGGATGTCAAGTTGGAAGAACTTGTGTTCAGAAGTCCTGAAGTGGTCTGAAAATCAAAACTAGAAATGTAAATACCTTGAAACATACAAAACCTGTATATTTACTTGATTTATGATAATGGGTCCATATGGCTTCTTACAGTGTCTGTCAGTGTATGACAGTTGCTCAGTGGAAGAGCTTCTCAGATTCATCCTCTTTTAGTAGTACAGAGAAAAACCCATTGATGTAGAATGTCTTTACTACTGTTAGCTATTGCCTGTTTCCTCCGACTACAGCTAAAATGCTTCTAAGACATGTACCCTACAGGTTGCTGTTAGGCATTGCAGTAAGTCTCTTACTGAAAGTGGGCATAGAAAGTTAAATTACATTTTCACCTTCTGCCTTGTTTGTTGTTCTGGCAAAGGCCAGCTAAGGACACACAATATACTAACATTCACTGTCTGCCTTTTATTGTAGCTTTGATTTTACAGAGAAATTCAGACACTTTGTGGAACAGCCTTTATCCAGGGTGACTGATGACTTTGGCTGTTCATTTCTAACAGAGTTAAAGCAGTGAAATGAAGTAAAGGGAAGGTCTGGCTATGCCAGACTACAATCTAGTTTTCCTTTGTACAATGAATTGTCTTCTCCTTTAGCTTTGAATTGCCAACCAACAATATTAGTTGTAATCATTTCTCTTCCCCCTCAAGGACATCTTTGACAAG